>NC_091301.1:24154507-24269507 GCF_038502225.1 Cherax quadricarinatus | reverse complement strand
GACGGTGCAGGATACCTTCAAAGAAAAGCAGGGGAGCGACGAGTACACACACCAACAGAACTCATTAAGTGTTATGAGACCACGGCTCTTCAACGCTCTCCTTCACACACAAAGGGGATTACCAATCCCTAGGTATTTCAAGCGGGAACTCGACAGATTCCTCAAAACAGTTCCTCATTAACCAGGTTGTGGTGCATACGTTGGACTGCAGGTGGTGAGCACTAACAGCCTGATTGATCAGGTCAGCAACCAGGCGGCCTGGTCTGCGACAGGGCAGCGGGGGCGGTGACCTTGTGAAGCAACTCGAGATAAACTCTTGGTAATGTGCAAAGAACCTTCACAGTTCGCATAAATTCAGTTAAGGACCTAAATTACTGGAAACCTTTGAAGTCTCTGGATCTGTACTCCTTGGAACGTAGGCGAGAGGGGTACATTATAATCTATATCTGCAAAATTTTAGGATTCGTCCAAGATCTGTTCACACAAATTGTTCCCCATGAAAGTAAGAAGCTTGGCAGACGATGCAAAATACTCCCAACGAAAAGCAGGGGTGCAATGAGTAAGTACGCTAAGGAAAACTCAATGAGCGTAAAGGGACCAAGACGTTTCACTGTCCTCCCTTCATACATAAGGAGGATTACCAAACTCCAGTCAGTATTCAAGAGAGAACTGGACAAGTTTCTAAAGTCAGTGCCTGATCAGCCGGAACGGAGGATAGAAGGAACGAAGAGTGTGATGGCCGTAGGGATGGAGGGATAGACGGATAAACGGGGAGGAAGAGACTTCGGATGGAGGGACTTCAGAGAAGAAAAAAAAAACGGGAAGCGGGGATAGATGGAGGGAGGGAGAGACATGGGAAGAAAGGACAGGGGATCGATGGATGGATGGATGAAGGGTGAGAGGAAGGGGAAAGTGGAAGAAAAAAGATTTACGAAAAAAAAAAAAGACTAACGACCTACAGGAAAGTCATCATAAGAAAACAAATGCTATCCTGATACATATCGTGTGTGTGAGAGGGGAGAATGGGGGGGGGGGAAGACATTAATAAATTCCGTTACTTTATTTGGACACTGACTGGGCTGCTGCGACAATTAGATGACTTTGAAAAAAAACACCAGACACTGTTCCTCCCCAGCCACCCAGCCTGCATTTCCACACCCCCTTTCCAGCACTACCTCCGTCAGTTTCTGTATCTACCCGCAGCCCATCCTCTTAATACATAACATTTTACTGTTGGTAAGACAGTCAAATAGGTGACTGTTTAATAAGGCTTAAATAGCGATTATTTGACAGCTTTTTCTAGAGTGATCGATGACCCTCCACTCATTCCCAGTTTTATGTTCGCGGTCAAAACTTTTTATCGCCTTCATATTTCATTAAATGCCGCTGTGTCGTTATAATTAGGTAATTTGTATCGACAGAGGACAACCTAACCCAATTAACCACAATCTTACCTAACGTAGCCTCAACCTGCCTCTTTGCCTATGTTAACAAAACATGTTCACTGACAAAGGTGGAGGATTTCTAATTAAGAGATGCGAAGGTATATATATATATATATATATATATATATATATATATATATATATATATATATATATATATATATATATATATATATTAATTCCTTGCATTGTTCAAATCTCTAGTAAGGCTGATGCATGCAGGGGATGAGATGAAAAGCTGTAAGCCTTCTCCCTGAAAGCTGGCTGCCTTGGTTCAAACGTGTAGCTCATGCTACACGCCAATGTATTGTCCAGTGTGGGTAGATTGGTAAAGCACTGCGTACCTTGTCCTAAGGTTCGTAGGTTCGAGTCTCCTTCAGCCAGAGATCAGTGTTTGTGTATATTTCGCATGCTCTCGCGAATTCCTTGCATATATATATATATATATATATATATATATATATATATATATATATATATATATATATATATATATATATATATATATACATGTTGGCAGACGTACGAGTGAGGACCTGATTAGCAGGTATAGGTCAGCAATAGAGATAAATAGGAGGAAAGGTGGGAACCCTGTCATATGTGGTATTTTGCCAAGGAGAGAAGTTGGAAATGAATGGTTGTCCCGGGCAATTGGTGTCAATTGTTGGCTGGACAAATACTGTAAGGAAAATGCAGTAACATTCATTGACAACTGGGACCTCTTCTATGGCAGAAATGACATGTATGCCAGGGATGGGGTTCACTTATCTAGGTTTGGGGTGGGAGCACTGGCGAACGCAGTGGAGGGAGCTGTTAGGTCTTTAATCTAGGAATAGTTAGTGGTATGGGTTATGGCGGGAAAACAGTGAAGTCCCAGTGTAGTAATGTGAGTACTAGGAGAACTAGTAATAGGCAAAATGAGGTGGATATTGCAAAGCCAGTGGCACTAGGTGACAAGGACAGTAATAGGTTGAGTGGAATAACAGAAAGGAGCAGGAAGGGTAAAGAATAAGGAGGGTCCTTAAATATATATTACACAAATAGCCGTAGTGCTAGGAATAAGATGGACGAGTTGAGACTAGTTGCTAGTGCAGGTAACATTGATGTATTTGCCTGCGAATGTCACATACAGGGTTTTAAACTGTTCCAAGTAGACATAAGTATCGGGAAGGGGACGGGGGGTGGCACTATGCCCGAGATCGCTTGAACTGTTGCATAAAAACGGGTATTAAGTCTGAAGTAACACATACAGAGTCTGTTTGGATAGAATTTTCAGAGGGATATGAAAAATTAATTTTAGGTGTGATATACCGTCCCCCAAACTTAGATAGGGACCAAGGGAGATTACTATGGGAGGAAATTGTTAAGGCCACAAGGCACGATAACGTAGTAATTCTAGGAGACTTTAACTTTAGTCATATTGATTGGAATTTCTTGACTGAGAATTTAGAATCAAACGACTTCTTAGAAGTGGTTCAGGATTTTTTTTTGAAGCAGTTTGTGACAGAGCCTACAAGGGGAAATAACCTACTTGACTTGGCTTTGGAAAACAAGGAAACCCTTGTTAATAATTTAGAAATTACAGAGGAACTCGGCACAAGCGATCGCAAATCAATTACCTTTAGTATTGAATGGAAGTATGGTAGTAGGGATAATTCAGTACTGGTCCCAGATTTTCGCTTAGCAGATTACAATGGGCTTAGAGAACATTTATCATCTGTGGACTGGGGTAACGAAGAGAGCTATCAGTATGACAGCTTTCTTAACACAATACATGCTGCCCAAAGGACATTTATTCCATATAAGGAAATTAGATCGAATAGAAATGACCCCAAATGGATGAATAATAGGCTCAGATATCTTTTAGGACAGAAAAAGGGAATTTATAGGCGCATCAAAAGAGGTGAGGGTCCTCTTATAAATCGGTATACTGACATTAAGAGGGACATTAAAAAGGGGATAAGAAAGGCTAAACGGGACAATGAAATTAAAGTTGCTAGGGATTCGAAAACTAACCCAAAAAGTTTTTTTTCCAGGTTTATAGAACAAAAGTTAGAGATAAGATATGTCCCCTTAAAAATAACTCTGGGCATCTTACTGACAAGGAGAATGAAATGTGCTCTATTCTTAATAATTATTTTCTCTCGGTTTTCACTCAGGAAGACACTAACAATATCCCAGTAATTAATTTTTATAGTGGTCTTGATGATGATAAAACATGCAATATCACAGTCACTAACGAAATGGTTATCAAACAGATAGACCAGTTAAAGCAAAATAAATCCCTGGGCCCTGATGAACTTTTTTCAAGAGTTCTTAAAATGTGTAAAATGAACTTTGTGAACCATTGACTAATATTTTTAATATTTATCTTCAAACAGGTGTAGTGTCTGATATGTGGAAGATGGCTAATGCAATTCCTATTTTTAAAGCAGGGGACAAGTCGTTACCGTCAAATTACCGCCCAATAAGCCTAACCTCAATTGTAGGTAAATTACTAGAGTCAATTATAGCTGATAATATAAGAAGCCATCTCGATAGGCACAGCTTGATTAATGATACTCAACATGGATTCACGAGTGGCCGTTCCTGCCTAACTAATTTATTAACCTTCTTCAGTAAAAATTCGTTTTGGTGCTCCAATGAGCTAAAGGGAACAAAAATAAATTCACAATGATGACTGCTACTTTTGCTCCTGTAATGTACAAGGTTACAGCAAAAAGTTAAAAAAAAGTGATTTGGTATTTAAACCTTCATCATAAGAACATCAGAATGGAAGAGCACTGCAAAAGGCCTACTGGCCCATACAAGGCAGGTCTTTATCAAAACCACCCCTACTCAAAGCTACTCAAGAATTTACCCCCGTATCCAATGACACCAATCAAACCCAGCCCCTCCCACTCGTATATTTGGCCAATCTCTCTTTAAAGCTACCCACAGTCCTAGCCTCGATCACCCTACTCGGAAGATTGTTCCACGCATCCACAACGACTCGTTGCTCATGGACCAGACATACCAGTGCCAATACTACCTGAAAACCTTGAAAACACTCCTCTAATCTCTAACAATTAGTGACTGTGATGACACAGAGCTCCAACCTAACAGCAATAACACAGGACCTCAGATTTTTTTCTCAAAGTGAGCTTGCTAAAGGACATGCCATGGATTTTGCTCAGAGTTTACACCAGAGACAAGGAATTTGGTTAATAAAAAAAATAAGTTCTCTTGCCTCCTCTACATATAAAACTTGACTTAATGAAAAACAAAATATATTAAAGCTTCACCAGGAGATGGCGACGGAAACATGACTCTCGGCAGTACAAATGAACGTGACCTAAACAATGAGCATCACATTAGAAGGTACAACAATGTACCATTTGAAGTGTACTTTCATTTTGTCATTAGCTCATCATGGTGCCCCAGTTTTACGACGTAATTTAAGCAGGTATAAGCTTGACAACAGTCAATTACGATTACAAATGCAATTACTTTTTAATGTTTAATTACAATTACTATTTTCTTTAATTATACTCAGATTCAATTACAATTACTCCAAGCCTTTACCATAGGCTAAAGGCAATCGGGTTCGGGACCATGAGCTATGAATCCACCCCAACAAGCACAACTAGAGAAGTACAACTAGGCAAGTACAAAGACAAACACATTCCAGAACAGAGGTTCATGTACGCTTATCGTAAATACATGTACGCATTTCCACGTGTTCTCCTATTTACACAACGTAGTGTGGACCTTAAATTTCAATTGTGTTAAGGGATTTGCATGTGTTAGTGGTCAGCGCTGATGCTCACTGATGGACCGAGATGGAGAGTGGGGAGGGAGGGAGAGAGTGAGGAGGGAGGGAGGGAGGGAGGGAGAGTGATGAGGGAGGGAGAGAGGGAGGGAGGGGGAGGGAGGGGGAGGGAGAGGGAGGGAGGGAGGGAGGGAGGTAGGGAGGGAGAGGGAGGGAGGGAGGGAGGGAGGGAGGGAGAAGGAGGGAGAGGGAGGGAGGGAGAGAGTGAGGAGGGAGGGAGAGGGAGGGAGGGAGAGAGTGAGGAGGGAGGGAGAGGGATGGAGGGAGAGGGAGGGAGGGAGAGAGTGAGGAGGGAGAGAGTGAGGAGAGAGAGAGAGAGAGAGAGAGAGAGAGAGAGAGAGAGAGAGAGAGAGAGAGAGAGAGAGAGAGAGAGAGAGAGAGAGAGAGAGAGAGAGAGAGAGAATTTACCCCTCCTCATTCTCTGGACTGGTGCACGGAGGGAGGGTAGGATGAGACAGCACACTGTCACCTGTCCCTCGTCCCATCTACGTATAAGCAAACTTACACACATACTAGCCTACACCCACGCCATGGGCTATACTTACCTACATCCACATCCTGCCCAAATGCACCCATTCACTTCTAACCATATACAAATCTTTTATTTTTTAACCACAAATGCTACTTAATGAAAGAATGTTATGACTTTTTCTTTTTCCTCTCTCCCTCGCCCCACCTCAGCCAAGCTACGGGGGCACAATGAGGTCTCTGTGCTTATCCAATCATGAGAGCAGTCTTACCTGCCACTTACCCACTTACGGAAATGCATGTATTGTTTTTTTTTTTCTCCAGGGGGATGGAGAAGAGAGGGAAGAGGCGAGGGTTTAGTGGGTAAGGTGAGGTTCTCCTCAGTAGTGATGGGGCCGATAGGGCGCTTGGAGAGATAGGAAAAAAGCCAGGTTTCTTTGGCTTGAGGTGTATGAGGAGGTGACAAGGAGAAGTATGTCGGTACGGGAGGGGCTGGTTTTAACTGTGCTATACTTGTAACCGATTTCGATAGCTCTTTTACTCTAAAGAACAAACAGGCACAATACCATGACTGGAACAATACAAAAAATAACCCGCACATAGGAGGGAGAAGCTTATGACGACGTTTCAGTTCGACTTGGACCATTTAAAGAGCTGGAGGGCAGGCTTCCTGGCTGTTTGTTCCAGTGGCCTGCAAGCCTACATACGTACGTAAAGGTCAGAAAAGTTGAGAAAATAGACAAGGTTAAGTCAAGTCACGTGTGTTCAGTAATTAGAACATTTAACAATGTACTGGAAAGAGAAACTAAGATTCTTGTAAATTTTCAGAGTTGGGTATGAGGATGGATCGAACAAAACGGCGTATTAGTAACAGTGGCAGTAGCAATAACAGCAAACAGTAATAATCTCAAGAAAATTGGAAGCAATAATGGTAAGAGCTTGGGATGGGACGGGAAGGGAGGGGACCGGAAGGGGAGGGGACTGGGAGGAGCGGGCAATAGGAAGGAGGGGAAAGGGACAAGGGGGAGGAGGAGGATGACTTGTGAGGACCAATCATACGTAAATACGGCCATTTTGTGGCCATTTGTGCTAAGGCCACGTCACCTCCAGCAGCCCTCCTTGGAGATTTCAACGCGCTCCCCAGTGGTGAGCTGACCAGACCAAGCTAGCCACGGCAAGCAGACCGCGCTCAATCCTTATTGACAGTCCCACCACGCCCACACCAACGTTATCGCTACTGCCCACGTCAACCAGCTGAACTATACCATGCCTTGACTACGTTACCAAATCTGCCTACAGTGTGTATGCACCCAGCAGTGCATATATATTTCAGCGTATATTAAAAAAATACCAACTCTAAAGCTTAAAAATATTCACGATATAAATTACAGGTGACATTAACGTACATTGTATATGCCTTAAACCTAACACACTATCCTGCGTAAAACCTAAAAAAAAAAAACTACACTGCCTTCAGCCTAACAAACCATCCAGCCTTCAACCTAACAAACCATCCTGCCTTCAACCTAACAAACCATCCAGCCTTCAACCTAACAAACCATCCAGCCTTCAACCTAACAAACCATCCTGCCTTCAGCCTAACAAACCATCCTGCATTCAACCTAACAAACCATCCTGCCTTCAACCTAACAAACCATCCTGCCTTCAACCTAACAAACCATCCTGCCTTCAACCTAACAAACCATCCAGCCTTCAACCTAACAAACCATCCAGCCTTCAGCCTAACAAACCATCCAGCCTTCAACCTAACAAACCATCCAGCCTTCAACCTAACAAACCATCCTGCCTTCAGCCTAACAATCCATCCAGCCTTCAGCCTAACAAACCATCCAGCCTTCAGCCTAACAATCCATCCAACCTTCAACCTAACAAACCATCCAGCCTTCAACCTAACAAACCATCCAGCCTTCAACCTAACAAACCATCCAGCCTTCAACCTAACAAACCATCCAGCCTTCAACCTAACAAACCATCCTGCCTTCAACCTAACAATCCATCCAGCCTTCAACCTAACAATCCATCCAGCCTTCAACCTAACAAACCATCCAGCCTTCAGCCTAACAAACCATCCTGCATTCAACCTAACAAACCATCCTGCCTTCAACCTAACAAACCATCCAGCCTTCAACCTAACAAACCATCCAGCCTTCAACCTAACAAACCATCCGGCCTTCAACCTAACAAACCATCCTGCCTTCAGCCTAACAAACCATCCTGCATTCAACCTAACAAACCATCCTGCATTCAACCTAACAAACCATCCAGCCTTCAACCTAACAATCCATCCAGCCTTCAACCTAACAATCCATCCAGCCTTCAACCTAACAAACCATCCAGCCTTCAACCTAACAATCCATCCAGACTTCAGTCTAACAAACCATCCAGCCTTCAACTTAACATCTAGCCTTCAACCTAACAATCCATCCAGCCTTCAACCTAACAAACCATCCAGCCTTCAGCCTAACAAACCATCCTGCATTCAACCTAACAAACCATCCTGCCTTCAACCTAACAAACCATCCAGCCTTCAACCTAACAAACCATCCAGCCTTCAACCTAACAAACCATCCAGCCTTCAACCTAACAAACCATCCTGCCTTCAGCCTAACAAACCATCCTGCATTCAACCTAACAAACCATCCTGCATTCAACCTAACAAACCATCCAGCCTTCAACCTAACAATCCATCCAGCCTTCAACCTAACAATCCATCCAGCCTTCAACCTAACAAACCATCCTGCCTTCAACCTAACAATCCATCCAGCCTTCAACCTAACAAACCATCCAGCCTTCAACCTAACAAACCATCCAGCCTTCAACCTAACAATCCATCCAGCCTTCAACCTAACAAACCATCCAGCCTTCAACCTAACAAACCATCCAGCCTTCAACCTAACAATCCATCCAGCCTTCAACCTAACAAACCATCCAGCCTTCAACCTAACAAACCATCCAGCCTTCAACCTAACAATCCATCCAGCCTTCAACCTAACAAACCATCCAGCCTTCAACCTAACAAACCATCCTGCCTTCAACCTAACAAACCATCCAGCCTTCAACCTAACAAACCATCCTGCCTTCAACCTAACAAACCATCCAGCCTTCAACCTAACAAACCATCCAGCCTTCAACCTAACAATCCATCCAGCCTTCAACCTAACAAACCATCCAGCCTTCAACCTAACAATCCATCTAGCCTTCAATCTAACAATCCATCCAGCCTTCAACCTAACAAACCATCCAGCCTTCAACCTAACAATCCATCCAGCCTTCAACCTAACAATCCATCCAGCCTTCAACCTAACAAACCATCCAGCCTTCAACCTAACAATCCATCCAGACTTCAGTCTAACAAACCATCCAGCCTTCAACTTAACATCTAGCCTTCAACCTAACAATCCATCCAGCCTTCAACCTAACAAACCATCCAGCCTTCAGCCTAACAAACCATCCTGCATTCAACCTAACAAACCATCCTGCCTTCAACCTAACAAACCATCCAGCCTTCAACCTAACAAACCATCCAGCCTTCAACCTAACAAACCATCCAGCCTTCAACCTAACAATCCATCTAGCCTTCAATCTAACAATCCATCCAGCCTTCAACCTAACAAACCATCCAGCCATCAACCTAACAAACCATCCAGCCTTCAACCTAACAATCCATCCAGCCTTCAACCTAACAAACCATCCAGCCTTCAACCTAACAATCCATCCAGACTTCAGTCTAACAAACCATCCAGCCTTCAACTTAACATCTAGCCTTCAACCTAACAATCCATCCAGCCTTTAACCTAACAAACCATCCAGCCTTCAGCCTAACAAACCATCCTGCATTCAACCTAACAAACCATCCTGCCTTCAACCTAACAAACCATCCAGCCTTCAACCTAACAAACCATCCAGCCTTCAACCTAACAAACCATCCAGCCTTCAACCTAACAAACCATCCTGCCTTCAGCCTAACAAACCATCCTGCATTCAACCTAACAAACCATCCTGCATTCAACCTAACAAACCATCCAGCCTTCAACCTAACAATCCATCCAGCCTTCAACCTAACAATCCATCCAGCCTTCAACCTAACAAACCATCCTGCCTTCAACCTAACAATCCATCCAGCCTTCAACCTAACAAACCATCCAGCCTTCAACCTAACAATCCATCCAGCCTTCAACCTAACAATCCATCCAGCCTTCAACCTAACAAACCATCCTGCCTTCAACCTAACAATCCATCCAGCCTTCAACCTAACAAACCATCCAGCCTTCAACCTAACAAACCATCCAGCCTTCAACCTAACAATCCATCCAGCCTTCAACCTAACAAACCATCCAGCCTTCAACCTAACAAACCATCCAGCCTTCAACTTAACATCTAGCCTTCAACCTAACAATCCATCCAGCCTTCAACCTAACAAACCATCCAGCCTTCAACCTAACAAACCATCCAGCCTTCAACTTAACATCTAGCCTTCAACCTAACAATCCATCCAGCCTTCAACCTAACAAACCATCCAGCCTTCAACCTAACAAACCATCCAGCCTTCAACCTAACAATCCATCCAGCCTTCAACCTAACAAACCATCCAGCCTTCAACCTAACAAACCATCCAGCCTTCAACCTAACAATCCATCCAGCCTTCAACCTAACAAACCATCCAGCCTTCAACCTAACAAACCATCCTGCCTTCAACCTAACAAACCATCCAGCCTTCAACCTAACAAACCATCCTGCCTTCAACCTAACAAACCATCCAGCCTTCAACCTAACAAACCATCCAGCCTTCAACCTAACAATCCATCCAGCCTTCAACCTAACAAACCATCCAGCCTTCAACCTAACAATCCATCTAGCCTTCAATCTAACAATCCATCCAGCCTTCAACCTAACAAACCATCCAGCCTTCAACCTAACAATCCATCCAGCCTTCAACCTAACAAACCATCCTGCCTTCAACCTAACAATCCATCCAGCCTTCAATCTAACAATCCATCCAGCCTTCAACCTAACAATCCATCCAGCCTTCAACCTAACAAACCATCCAGCCTTCAACCTAACAAACCATCCAGCCTTCAACCTAACAAACCATCCTGCCTTCAACCTAACAAACCATCCTGCCTTCAGCCTAACAAACCATCCAGCCTTCAACTTAACATCCAGCCTTCAACCTAACAAACCATCCAGCCTTCAACCTAACAAACCATCCTGCCTTCAACCTAACAATCCATCCAGCCTTCAACCTAACAAACCATTCTGCCTTCAACCTAACAAACCATCCAGCCTTCAACCTAACAAAGCATCCAGCCTTCAACCTAACAAACCATTCTGCCTTCAACCTAACAAACCATCCATCCTTCAACCTAACAAACCATTCTGCCTTCAACCTGACAAACATCCAGCCTTCAACCTAACAAACCATCCGGTGCAGCAACGTCATCAAATTCCTATCATCATTTCATCAATGGTATTTTATATCATTGATGTAATAACGTAAAGCTCATGTGCCTGAGTTTGGAATCTTTTGTTGAAATGTTTCACCTACACTGTGGGCTTCTTCAGTCGAATACATAGAAGAAGCAGTAGATTAAAATGATAATGTGAGCAGTCCATCATCTTCATGGTGGTTAGTCCCTCCAGGCTGAGGGACTGACCACCTCATAACTTCTTCAAAAATTCAGTTAGAGATACATCGCAATAAGTAATTAATAAAGAAAAGAATTTACACGTTCCTCGCTCTCTGTCTCTCTCTCCCTCTGATCGAAGTGTGTGTTATCCCTTTGGTTTATTTAAATTTATTCTGCGGGACTAGGCGCCGCCACTCCTCACTAACAGGTGCATTACCGCGCCTCAATAATAACACTGCCGCGCCTCAATAATAACACTGCCGCGCCTCAATAATAAGAACACTGCAGCGCCTCAATAATAAGAACACTGCCGCGCCTCAATAATAAGAACACTGCCGCGCCTCAATAATAAGAACACTGCAGCGCCTCAATAACACTACCGCGCCTCAATAAGAACACTGCTCTCAGTAGTAGTACCAGTTCCTAGTAACCAGTTACCAGTAACCAGTGTACCAGTAGATGACTCACTACCAACCGTCTCTGCGTGAATCACTGACTGTATTCATATTGCTGCTGACCATAGCAGGATTTCAAACACCCCCTCGCACTGTAGACACTTATGAGTCAGTCCAGATAGGGAGCAGAGAGAGGCAGGTCGGCTGTTGGTGCCTTCCCATACTTTCCATTATATTATACATACTACCAGCCTACGTGAGTATTCTTACCCCTTTTCCACGTTTTGAAACCCACATGACAAATGGTGGCACCGGTGTGGATGTGGATTTAAGGGTATTTCAAGACGTTAGAAGACTGTGGGTTGCCGGCAGGTCAAAGGTGAACCGTGCCACCTCCAGCCGCTACCCTCACTCTTCTCCACCCTGTACTCCAGCCTGCAAGCCTGTTGCAGCCGTTTTTCAAGCTTCCTGGCTTAGTTCGTGTGCTAATTACTTCAATCTCTGAGGGGTTGACCCAGATTTTGCAATTAAGCCAGTCAGTAAGCCAGACTGTGGAAGTGAATGCTAGTCAGCCTGCCTCAGCCTACAATCCAGCCTGTCTCCTGTCATCAACCTGCTCCTTCATGCTGTGTGCATCGTTACACGTCTTCCAGTCAGCCATTCTCATGGGTTAAGCCAGTCAGCCAGCCCAGCTTCTAACCCAGCTGAGAGAGAGAAGTAAGCCACGCAAGTTCCTCTGAAGTATTGTCTCATATATCGCCAGTTGGATGATGCTAAGAGTGGTCTTAACCATCCCTGTGGCATAGAGTGGCTTACAAGCCACCTTCATGAGTGGTAAGAGTGAGCGCCAGTGAGTGAGTCACGCTCCCACCACCACCCGCCACACTCACCCACTCTACTCATCTACCTGTGGTTCTTTTTCCACCCTTGTACCGGGTCCTAGAACTGTTTTGGCTCACATTATTGGTCAAGAGATTGTAGCTGAGCACCAACGATAAAGCCAGTTATGTGAGTTCACCGAGAAAGCGCATTTCTTCCGACGACAGTGTGAGTGTAGGAGGCGTCACCCGCAGGACAACCTTCCCCTCATCACTAGTCACTCCGTCTTCTACTCCAGACTTCAGTGACAATTTTCTAGAGACATTTTTCTTGCATTTAAAGACATTTGCGTGAGACATTTACAGTGAATTTCTTGTGTACTCTAAACCTTGTGTTTTCAGTGCAGACTCAGTGTTTCTTTGAATCATTATTTTTGCAATATTTTTCAGTGTTATCGCTCATCTCATATTTTTTTTTATCTGTGTTTTTTTTTATGCTACTCCATGTCTTTAGTAAGTATTATTGTGTAGTGAACCAGTCAGTCACTCCGTGTGAAATACTTTATTCATTTGTTTTATCTTGTATTCTTTCAGCATTGTATTCTCCAGTATTTGTCGTATACAAAATTATCCATTTATTTCTACACCATCCCCGTTCACAATTCCTTTGAAGCCTTAAGCAGTCTCGAGAATGACAATCCTGCTGATGATGTTGCTTCACATGTCTCTGATGTAGATGATTTTGGGGATGAAGTGGAACAAATCTTTGCTGATGACAATCCACCTTTTTGTTTGCACATAACTTCCAATGCAACAATAGGCCCTATAGTGCAAGCATCTGTTCATAATGCGCCCGTTCATTTGTTCATGGACTCTGGTGTGCAAGTCAATATTATCAGGTCTAGTTTGTTTAGGGATAAGCAGTTACGACATGTCCTTCTCATAGAACCGACTCATGTGTCCTCCCTTAGTGGAGTAGCTGGTTCTCACCTGCGTGTCCGCGGTCGGTCTTCCCTAACTTTTTCTATCCAAGGTAGAGACTTCACTGCTTCCTTCCTTGTTGTCGACCAGATTACTTTCCCTAGTGACCTTCTACTGGGATTTGCTTCCATGCGAGACTTACGCATTGTGCTCGACCCTTATCGATGGCATGCCCAAATTGATGACTTGATCGTACCATTTTGGGGTTACCAGCTTGGATCCGAGATCTGCCATACTGCCGCAGAGTACGACATTTGAATTAAGTCCTTACAGTCCAGTGCATTTTCCAGTAGCGTACCCAAGCGGTCAGGCACTGATGATCCTGTCACTCCTGTCTGTGTTCCTGCAACTTCAGACTTGCAAGATAGTGTCCAGTTACCTCAAGTGTCCGAGGATGCTCTGACTACCTTGAGTGCTGAGCCTATCCCTGCAATGTCTGCTAGTTCAAGTAGTAGTTTCTCCACAGGGGACGCCTTGTCAGAAAACAATTACTTGCAACTAGTAATGCCATCTCTTGTTGATGTCACATGCCGTCTGCAGAAAGACGTTTCTGTCGCAGCTAGTGCCCTCACTAGAGTGTCTGTTGTTGTTCCTAGTGTTCCAGATGGTGATAACGTCCTAGTTGACAGTGATTCTTGCAAAGTAAAAGGTCTATTTGTTGAACCATCCTTACATGTTGTAAGAGATAGTAAGATCCATTTCTTCCTAGCTAACACTTCTGGTCACAGTGTTCGTCTCAGAGCAAATACCAATCTTGTTGACCTTGTTCACTATCCTTACCCTGTTCAGGTAGAGGATGAGTTGTCACCTGACCAGTGGGACGGTGCTATTTCTACCGGGGAGACCTCATCCACTTCACTGGATCAATCTGTTCCACCAGTTGAGGAGAAAGACTTAGCTCCCACTGACTTCCCAGATGAAGTCAAGCATTTGTTGACTCTGTTGAACAAATGTCGTAAAGCCATTGCCTTACCAGGTGAGAAGATGGGTATAACGAACTTATTGTCCCATCGTATTCCACTTGAACCTGGTACTAGACCTATCTATATACCTGCATACAGAATGCCTCATTCACAAGTTGCTGTTGCAGAAGAACTGATCAATCAAATGCTTGATGATGGAGTTATTGCACCTAGCAATTCACCTTGGAATGCACCCTTGATCCTAGTACCTAAGAAGGATGGTACTTGGTGCCCAGTGATTGACTTAAGGAAGTTAAATGCGAAAACTATCCCAGATCGCTTCCCACTTCCTGTACTGGGTGATCTTTTACGTAACATCGGAGATAACAACGTCTTTTCAACCCTGGATTTGTTACAAGGGTTTTGGCAAGTCCCTCTTCAAGAGGACAGCCAAGAGCTAACTGCATTCTCCACTCCTACAGGTCATTATCACTTCCTCCGTATGGTGTTTGGATTACGATCCTCCCCTATCACGTTCTCAAGGACCTTCCGTCAAGAAAGAGCATTCCAAACTTTAAAAGAAAAGCTAACATCTGCTCCAATTTTGAAATTTCCAGATTTTTCTAAGCTCTTCTGACTACTGATGCTAGTTCTATTGGCATAGGTGCCATACTAGCTCAGAAGAATGATGGCAAGTACAACGCAGTTGCATTTGCTAGCCGAGTCCTTATGAAGGCCGAACGTAATTATACAGTAACTGAGCAAGAAGCTTTAGCAATAGTATGGTCTTTAAAGCACTTCCGAGACATTATTTATCAGTACTCTGTTCATGTCTTGACAGACCACGCTCCACTGATACCTTTATTCCAGAACAAACAACCTACTGGAAGGTTAGCCAGATGGACCTTGACTATCCAAGAGTTCAATCCCACCTTTGAACACTTACCTGGCAAGTCAAATAGTCGCAGATGCCTTATCGCGACATGTTAGTATAGTAACTGCAGACCCTCCATTTAGTGCTGAAGATGTCAAGAATGCTCAATGAACAGATCCCATGTGGTCTGGTGTGATTCGATTCCTGCTCTAGGAAGATCTTATTCTGACTGTGAAGCCACCAGCACCCATCAGTGACTTTGTCATGAACCAAGAATTACTGTATCGAACAGCCGAGTTGGGTACTCCTAGCAGAAGAGTTTACCAGTTAGTAATTCCACAGTCACTAGTGAATGTAGCCTTACAGCTAGTTCACGATGTACCAGGTGTTGCGCACCCTGGTATGGATCGTTCAGTAAAACAAGCCAGATTGAAATACTTTTGGCCTCGTATGGCAACTGATATTTCTGAGTATGTTAAGAAATGTAGTGTCTGCATGCAACATAAAGGTAACGCTAATGGTCCTAATCCAATCCAAGTGTATCCAACCACTAGCGAACCGTGGGAAAGAGTTGCGCTAGATTTGTTAACTAATTTCCAATGTTCCCTCCAGGGCAACAAACATCTGTGTGTTATGGTAGACCATTTCACCAGATATTGTGAGTTAGTTCCTATTGCAGATAAGACTGCCGAGACAGTAGCTAAAGCGTTTAAAGAATGCATTATCTGCAGGCATACCACCCCTAAGTCCCTAGTAACAGATAATGGTGGTGAATTCTGTAATGAGATTCTTGAAAATTTGTGTACCTTGTACAAGATCTCTAAATCAACCATTGTTCCTCATCATCCTGCCAGCAATGGGTTAGCGGAACATACCAATAAGAAAGTACTTGATGTCTTGAGAGCCACTATCAATCCCAACAGTGAAACTTGGGATGAAGTTATACCTGATGTGCAGTGTGCTATAAATTCTGCTTACAATGTTTCCATAGGTGAAACTCCACATTATGCATTGTATGGTGTAGATAAACGTTTGCCTTATGAGTTGTTATATTCTAATCCGAAACCAAATTACAACTCTGATGATTTCATAGCAACTCGTACCAGCTTAGCTCAAAGTGTTTTTAGAAGAATCCGTGAAACACTTCATAAATCAACAGCAGAATTTACAAGAGTCGCAAACACTCGAGCAAAGCCATCCAAAATCAAAGTAGGTTCGAGAGTTATGCTGACCAACTTTAACAAAACGTCTGCAATGCCTAAGCTTGATCAAAAGTTTGTTGGTCCTTATCGAGTAGTTGAACATATCACTGGTAATAAGTATAAGGTTAGAGAAATTAGTACTGGTCAGTATAAAGAATCGCATTTAGATCATATGAAGTTAGTATGTGATGAAAATGATGTTCCAACCCAGACTAATGTGACAGACTCTGACAATCCTCCTGATACTGTACTCTCTACCTCTGATACTCAGTCAGACGATCAACCTGAATGTCGTTATTCCCTATGTACACGACAGGTATTGAGAAATCCTCAAGTATCCTTTGTAACTACCAATTCAGATTTGCCTCAAATACAGCATGAGTTAGCCAGTGCAACAGAGTTTGATCCTCCCAGAGATGACACCCATTCTGCATATATCAATCTCACCCTAGCAGAGTTGGGGTTAAATGTAAATAACCTGTATAGATGAATAATTACAGTACCAACTTATCAGTATTCAAGAATTTTTTTTTGTGTTCACGTTCTCTCCGAATTCTGAGAGTTAACAGTCTAGATTTGAGTGCACCGAATCTGCCTTTCTGTTAAACACTTCTTTATTTGTATATATTCCTTCCTCAGAATCCGTAGATCACATGAATACAGATCGATCGATCAAATTTTTTTTATAACTTCTATTGTGTAATCTCAACGTTGAGTTTCATTCGATGAGTTGTGCTATATTATACCCTGTATTGCATTACAATTTCAATTATGTAAGCTTCCATTCCAATATTCTACTTATGTATGTTATAATGTTCAATTGTTGTGTACTTTGACATTGTATAGAATCAGCCCAAGCCGTACACCTGCTGTCTCTAGTTTGTATTAGTTGTATGTCGGGACGACATACGTTAGCATCGCCGAGATCTCAGTAGTAGTACCAGTTCCTAGTAACCAGTTACCAGTAACCAGTGTACCAGTAGATGACTCACTACCAACCGTTTCTGCGTGAATCACTGACTGTATTCATATTGCTGCTGACCATAGCAGGATTTCAAACACCCCCTCACACTGTAGACACTTATGAGTCAGTCCAGATAGGGAGCAGAGAGAGGCAGGTCGGCTGTTGGTGCCTTCCCATACTTTCCGTTATATTATACGTACTACCAGCCTACATGAGTATTCTTACCCCTTTTCCACGTTTCGAAACCCACATGACACTGCAGCGCCTCAACAACACTGCAAGCGCCTCAATAATAACACTGCCGTGCCTCAATAATAACACTGCCGTGCCTCAGTAATAAGAACACTGCCGCTCCTCAATAATAAGAACACTACCGCGCCTCAATATTAAGAACACTGCTGTGCCTCAATAAGAACACTGCCGCGACTCAGTAATAAGAACACTTACAGGTGCACCACCACTCCTCACTAACAGATGCACTGCCACTCACTAACAGGTATACCACCACTCCTCACTAACAGGTGCACTGCCACTCCTTACTACCAGGTGCACCACCACTCCTCGCTAACAGGTGTACCACTACTCCTCACTAACAGGTGCACCACCATTCCTCACTAACAGGTGCACCACCACTCCTTACTAACAGATGCACCACCCCTCCTTACTAATAGGTGCACCACCACTCCTTACAGGTGCACCACCACTCCTTACTAACAGGTGCACCACCCCTCCTTAATAATAGGTGCACCACCACTCCTTACTAACAGGTGCACTGCCACTCCTTAACAGGTTCACCACTTCTAACATGTGCACTGCCACTCCTTACCAGCAGGTTCACTACCACTCCTCACTAACAGGTGCACTGCCACTCCTTACCAACAGGTGCACTACCACTCCTCACTAATAGGTGCACCGCCACTCCTCACCAACAGGTGCACTGCCAATCCTTACCAACAGGTGCACTGCCACTCCTCACTAACAGATGCACCACCACTCCTCACTAACAGGTGCACCGCCACTCCTCACTAACAGGTACACCACTCCTCACTAACAGGTACAACACCACTCCTCACTAACAGGTGCACCACCACTCCTCACTAACAGGTGCACCGCCACTCCTCACTAACAGGTACACCACTCCTCACTAACAGATGCACAACCACTCCTCACTAACAGGTACACCACCACTCCTCACTAACAGATGCACCGCCACTCCTTACTAACAGGTACACCACTCCTCACTAACAGATGCACCACCACTCCTCACTAACAGGTGCACCACCACTCCTCACTAACAGGTGCACCACCACTCCTCACTAACAGGTGCACCGCCACTCCTCACTAACAGGTACACCACTCCTCATTAACAGATGCACCACCACTCCTCACTAACAGGTGCACCGCCACTCCTCACTAACAGGTGCACCGCCACTCCTCACTAACAGGTACACCACTCCTCACCGATGCACCACCACTCCTCACTAACAGATGCACCAACACTCCTCACTAACAGGTGCACCGCCACTCCTCACTAACAGGTACACCACTCCTCACTAACAGATGCACCACCACTCCTCACTAACAGGTGCACCACCACTCCTCACTAACAGATGCATCACCACTCCTCACTAACAGGTACACCACCACTCCTAACAGATGCACCACAACTCCTCACTAACAGGTGCACCACCACTCCTCACTAACAGATGCACCACCACTCCTCACTAACAGGTACACCACCACTCCTAACAGATGCACCACCACTCCTTACTATCAGATGCACCACCACTTCTCACTAACAGGTGCACCACCACTCCTCACTAACAGGTACACCACCACTCCTCACTAACAGGTACACCACCACTCCTCACTAACAGGTGCATCACCACTCACTAACAGGTGCACCACCACTCCTCACTAACAGGTGCACCACCACTCCTCACTAACAGGTGCACCACTCCTCACTAACAGGTACACCACCACTCCTCACTAACAGGTACACCGCCACTCCTCACTAACAGATGCACCATCACTCCTCACTAACAGGTGCACCACCACTCCTCACTAACAGGTACACCACTCCTCCTCACTAACAGGTACACCACTACTCCTCACTAACAGGTGCACCACCACTCCTCACTAACAGGTGCACCACCACTCCTCACTAACAGGTGCACCACCACTCCTCACTAACAGGTGCACCACCACTCCTCACTAACAGGTGCACCACCACTCCTCACTAACAGGTTCACCACCACTCCTCACTAACAGGTACACCACCACTCGCTCACTAACAGGTACACCACCACTCCTCACTAACAGGTGCACCACCACTCCTCACTAACAGGTACACCACCACTCGCTCACTAACAGGTACACCACCACTCCTCACTAACAGGTACATCACCACTCCTCACTAACAGGTACACCACCACTCCTCACTAACAGGTACACCACCACTCCTCACTAACAGGTAAACCACCACTCCTCACTAACAGGTGCACCACCACTCCTCACTAACAGGTGCACCACCACTCCTCACTAACAGGTGCACCACCACTCACTAACAGGTACACCACCACTCCTCACTAACAGGTACACCACCACTCCTCATTAACAGGTACACAACCACTCCTCACTAACAGGTACACCACCACTCCTCACTAACAGGTGCACCACCACTCCTCACTAACAGGTACACTACCACTCCTCACTAACAGGTACACCACCAATCCTCACTAACAGGTGCACCACCACTCCTCACTAACAGGTGCACCACCACTCCTCACTAACAGGTGCACCACCACTCCTCACTAACAGGTACACCACCACTCCTCACTAACAGGTACACCACCACTCATCACTAACAGGTACACCACCACTCCTCACTAACAGGTACACCACCACTCCTCACTAACAGGTACACCACCACTCCTCACTAACAGGTACACCACCACTCCTCACTAACAGGTACACCACCACTCCTCACTAACAGGTGCACCACCACTCCTCACTAACAGGTGCACCACCACTAACAGGTACACCACCACTCCTCACTAACAGGTACACCACCACTCATTAACAGGTACACCACCACTCCTCACTAACAGGTGCACCACCACTCCTCACTAACAGGTACACCACCACTCCTCACTAACAGGTGCACCACCACTCCTCACTAACAAGTGCACCACCACTCCTCACTAACAGGTGCACCACCACTCCTCACTAACAGGTGCACCACCACTCCTCACTAACAGGTGCACCACCACTCCTCACTAACAGGTGCACCACCACTCCTCACTAACAGGTACACCACCACTCATTAACAGGTACACCACCACTCCTCACTAACAGGTACACCACCACTCCTCACTAACAGGTGCACCACCACTCCTCACTAACAGGTGCACCACCACTCCTCACTAACAGGTGCACCACCACTCCTCACTAACAGGTACACCACCACTCATTAACAGGTACACCACCACTCCTCACTAACAGGTGCACCACCACTCCTCACTAACAGGTGCACCACCACTCCTCACTAACAGGTGCACCACCACTCCTCACTAACAGGTACACCACCACTCATTAACAGGTACACCACCACTCCTCACTAACAGGTACACCACCACTCCTCACTAACAGGTGCACCACCACTCCTCACTAACAGGTGCACCACCACTCCTCACTAACAGGTGCACCACCACTCCTCACTAACAGGTACACCACCACTCATTAACAGGTACACCACCACTCCTCACTAACAGGTGCACCACCACTCCTCACTAACATGTACACCACCACTCATTAACAGGTACACCACCACTCCTCACTAACAGGTACACCACCACTCCTCACTAACAGGTACACCACCACTCCTCACTAACAGGTGCACCACCACTCCTCACTAACAGGTGCACCACCACTCCTCACTAACAGGTGCACCACCACTCCTCACTAACAGGTACACCACCACTCATTAACAGGTACACCACCACTCCTCACTAACAGGTGCACCACCACTCCTCACTAACAGGTGCACCACCACTCCTCACTAACAGGTACACCACCACTCATTAACAAGTACACCACCACTCCTCACTAACAGGTACACCACCACTCCTCACTAACAGGTGCACCACCACTCCTCACTAACAGGTGCACCACCACTCCTCACTAACAGGTGCACCACCACTCCTCACTAACAGGTACACCACCACTCATTAACAGGTACACCACCACTCCTCACTAACAGGTACACCACCACTCCTCACTAACAGGTGCACCACCACTCCTCACTAACAGGTGCACCACCACTCCTCACTAACAGGTGCACCACCACTCCTCACTAACAGGTACACCACCACTCATTAACAGGTACACCACCACTCCTCACTAACAGGTGCACCACCACTCCTCACTAACAGGTGCACCACCACTCCTCACTAACAGGTAGCAGTAGTAGTATTTTAACAGCAACAAGAAGCAGTTGTTGTTGCAGTATAGTAGTTAATACTAACTTGTACAATAGTACTATTATTACTAGTATTATGAGTTAGTACTGGTTAAAAATAAGAGTAATTTTCATTATTTTTGTTATCACTATCTTTAATTACCATCTCTGCTACTTCGTCTCTTCCCTCTACTTCGCTAATCCCTACAGGTTACCACCATCATTAACCTCATCACTATCTCCTCTCTTATTAACTCCCTCTCTATCTTGCTCATTAACCCTGTCACTATCTCCTCCCTCGCTATTTCCTCCAAGCTTAACTTCCTTACTATCTCCCTCATTAACTCCCTCACTATGTCGTCCCTTAACCTCTCACTTTCTTATCTGAACTATCCATCTAAGGTCGTATGCTGTCTTCCCTAAATTTATCCATCTCTCTAGTAGGCTGTCTTGCCTTAAGTCTCCATCTACTTAATATTCTGCGCTATCTTGCCACTCCATCTGTATACTGTGTGTGTGTGTGTGTGTGTGTGTGTGTGTGTGTGTGTGTGTGTGTGTGTGTGTGTGTGTGTATGTGTGTGTGTGTATGTGTGTGTGTGTATGTGTGTGTGTGTATGTGTGTGTGTGTACTCACCTATTTGTACTCACTTATTTGTGGTTGCAGGGGTCGATTCACAGCTCCTGGCCTCGCCTCTTCGCTGATTTCTACTAGGTCCTCTCTCTCCCTGCCCCATGAGCTCTATCATACCTCGCCTTAAAACTATGTATGGTTCCCGCCTCCACTACGTCACTTTCTAGGCTATTCCACGGTCTAACTACTCTATGACTGAAGTGTGTGTGTGTGTGTGTGTGTGTGTGTGTGTGTGTGTGTGTGTGTGTGTGTGTGTGTGTGTGTGTGTGTGTGTGTGTGTGTGTGTGTGTGTGCGTGCGTGCGTGCGTGCGTGCGTGCGTGCGTGCGTGCGCGTGCTGCCCCCACTCTCCTCCCCCACTGTGTACTCACCGAATTGCGTTTACTGGGTTGAGACTAGGTTCTTGGCCACAACACCACTGATTTATGGCCTCTTGGGCCTTATCAAAGCTACGCTTGAAGCTGTGTATTGAGTTTGCCTCCACCACTGCATCATCTAAGTTATTTTACTTTTCACCCACCCTGAGACTAAAGATATACTTCATCGCATCCTACCGACTCATCTGTGTCTTCGACTTCCACTTGTGTTCCCTTGATCCTGGTCCTCTTAATTCAGCTTATTGTTATCTCATTTATATATCGTAATCAAGTCTTCCCTTGTCATTTTCTCCGCCAAGGTCGGCAGGTTTTTTTTTCAAGTTCCCATCACAGTGCATTCCTCTTACTTCTGGTGCTAGAGTGGTTACAAATCTTTGGAGCTTTTCGAGTTTCATAGCTTGCCTGACCAGGTGTGGGTTCCATACTGGGGTTGCATATTAAATTACATGCCTTTGATATACCTTTGAGGGGTTTCGAGACTTTTCCTGTTCCCGTAGCCCGGCCCGGGGCTAGGGGTGAATATAATGTCCTGGAGGATTCTTTATTCAAGTTCCTGAATGGTTTTCTGAGGCTTGCTAATCGCATATGAAGCTGATATTATACAGCTTGTGTGTATTTCTGGCAATGTGACTGGTGTTATAATCACCCTAAGGTCCTTTTCTCTCTCTGATATTTGCAGTTTTTTTCGCCCATGCTGTACTCTACGCCCAGTCTGCCGTCCGTCCAATTCACATGACCCTGCATTTGATAGGAATGAACACAAGAAGCTACTTGCCGACCACATCTGTAGTCTGTTGAGGTCGCCCTAGTTCTTTTATCTTCTAATGTCGTCAGTTGGTTTGTAAGATCAGGTGCTGCTGGTACAAGTTACTGTGGTGGGTGTCAGGCAGTGATTAAGATCAGGTGCTGCTGGTACAAGTTACTGTGGTGGGTGTCAGGTAGTGACTAAGATCAGGTGCTGCCGGTACAAGTTAATGTAGGTGGTGGGTGTCAGACAGTGACTAAGATCAAGTGCTGCCGGTACAAGTTACTGTGGTGGGTGTCTGGCAGTGACTATGTTCAGGTGCTGCCCGGTACAAGTTACTGTGGTGACCTCGACACAACATTAGCCAGACAGTAACATAATGGCTCACTGTACCACTAGAGTACTACTAATAGTCTTGCCACGGCCCACGGGGCACTTGCTGGGGCCATGGGGCATGGACGAGTTCTAAGATGATGGAGTGGAGGGGACAGAAGGAGAATAGGAGGAGAACGAGAGAGACTGGTAAAGAAGAGATGGGAAGAACACACCAGGGACATACCATACATACCTGTGATCGGTTTCGAGGGGTCTTTTGCCATCGCAGCCTAGCCTAAAGTCAGGCTTCCTTGTAGTGTAGACTCTGGTCAGACGGGCTAGTGCTGCTAGCGGTCTACAGGCCACACAACCATAACAATCTGGTTGATCAAGCGCTTGTGGAAAGTCATGCTTAGTTTCTTTTTGATAACTTCCCCATTTTTCCATCAATATTTCTGGTATCTGCTAGTTTCAGGTTGTAAAGTCTTGGATGTTGACACAGTGTTCTCTTAATGTGCATAGGCTCACCTGTTTTTATTGCACCCATGAGCCCTCATGTTTTTATTGCACCTATGGTCCCTCATATTTTTATTGCACCCATGGCCCCCTCATGTTTTTATTGCACCTATGGTCCCTCATATTTTTATTGCACCCATGGCCCCCTCATGTTTTTATTGCACCTATGGTCCTTCATGTTTTTCTTGCACCCATGGCCCCCTCATGCTTTTATTGCAGCCATGACCCCTCATGTTTTATTGCACCCATGGCCCTTCATGTTTTATTGCACCCTTGGCCCCTCATGTTTTTATTGCACCCATGGCCCCTCATGTTTTTACTGTGCCCATAGCGCCTCCTACTTTTGTGCCCATGGTGCCTTCTACTTTATGCCCATGGTGCCTCCTTTGTGCCCATGGCACCTCCTGCTTTTATTGTGCCCATGGCGCCCATGGTTTTCTCTGGATTCATTCTAAACCTCTCACTCCAGTAAACTGTCAGTCAACATTCCTATCATATCTCTCACTTCAAAAGACATGCTCCACCCATCTGTTTGCAGGGGGACAACGTCAGCTACGTAAAATCTTACAGATATCTTGGTGTAGACGTACCCTCCGAAAAATACAATGTACCACAACTAAATAAAAATACAAATATAACCTACATACTCTCAGAGCAGCTGGTGACCACAACCCTCACTATAGTGATAATGTGAAAATAATGAGAATGATGTGCATAGCTTATTATCAGATTATTATTAGATTATTGATTACGCTGCGCCCATGTTTAAATTCGCTAAAGGAAAATTCTCTTCAGCCCTTGGAGCTACTGCAACATAAAGTCCTCAGAATTACTCTTGGCTGTCTTAAAACTACCAAGGTTCTTAATATGAGGAAGGAGCTTGGTGTTCCTAGTATCAGTGACAGGATTACTGACTACTCGGTATTAGAATGTTAAGAAATGAAACAGACACTGTCACTACAAATGTCTTGACATAAACACAGATCTGCAAGACCCTCTCAAGAAGCTCATCACTAGTAAACCCTTACTTACATCACTTGAAAAGGAAACTGCTCGAGAAGAAATTTCTCACTTAACTGTCAGTAATAATATATCGCAAATTATATACCCTGAAGGATCTAAGCAGGAGTCAACTGGCAGGGATACATGTGCTCTTGTTGCCACCTCCCTAGATAAGAACGATAGAAACCATGTTGAGCTAGGCATAAGAATTAACAACTGGGCGTCTACATTGCAACCTGAATTGTTTGCAATCCTAATTACACTAAAGTTAACTTACGAATATGAGCTTCTTTCATTGATTATTACTGATTCTGTCATCACTGAAGGCTCTTGACTCGCATAATGGTGCTAACAACATGCTCATTGACGAAGCCAGACATATGCTAAAAAAAAAGGGGGAAAAAAAGCAGAAAAAAGAAAATTAATGTGCAAATTTTATGGATTCCATCACACATTGAATTACTCCTTCATGATATTGCTGAACCATACCCCCGGCCGGGATTGAACCCGCGGTCATAGAGTCTCAAAACTCCAGCCCGTCGCGTTAGCCACTAGACCAGCTAGCCACAATAAGATTCATCCAACTAGGTATATTTCTACACCATAGGAAAGTTAGCACAGGCACCTCTGTGACCACAAATGCAAGTTTTTACAGACGAATCTCCAGCTAGCGTGGCCGTGACGAACTCTAGCTCAAGTCCCTTCACTTGCATTTGTGGTCACAGAGGTGCCTGTGCTAACTTTCCTATGGTGTAGAAATATACCTAGTTGGATGAATCTTATTGTGGCTAGCTGGTCTAGTGGCTAACGCGACGGGCTGGAGTTTTGAGACTCTATGACCGCGGGTTCAATCCCGGCCGGGGGTATGGTTTATTTGCAATCGTGTCATTACGATTTCTTGAGTCATGATATTGCTGATATGGTAGCCAAAGTACCCTGAAGGAAAATGTAGAATACAACTCTAGTATACCTGGGTCTAGCATTAGGACCAATATTAGGAAAGTAGTAAATAATGGAACTGAATATCATAGGAATGTGATTAGAAGTCTGAATAGATACGTCACGTATCAAGTAAGACACATGTGTAACAGTTAAGTATCTTTAATATAAAATGTTTCACCTATACAGTAAGCTTCTTCAGTCGAGTACAGAATAGTTGGCAGAAGAAGTAGAGAGGTGAAGACGATGTAATCAGTCCATCACCCTTGAAGACGTAGTCTTGAGTTGGTCAGTCCCTCAGCCTGAAGAAGAGATTTTGTTCCATAGTCTGAAACAATGTGAAATCTTCCCAGTGGGGTGATAGAGGCTAGGACCTTGGGTAGCTTTAAGAAGAGTCTGTACAAATATATGAGTGGGAGGGGCTGGGTTTGATTGGTGGCATTGGGTACGGGAGTTATGTCTTGAGTAGCTTTAGGTAGAGGTCGTTTTGATAAGGACCTGCCTCGCATGGGCCAGTAGGCCTTCTGCAGTGTTCCTACATTCTTATGTTCTTATGTTGAAATTGAAGCGAAGTATGGAGACTTATATGCTGTCACAAGGTGAGGTGTAGCACATTGGTAGAAGAAATGTAGTCATTGAGAAGGTCAGAACACTATCAAATCCAACAATTCTCACTAGAATGGTTGGTTATGAGATTTCTATCCACCAGCATTAGTCTGGTCTGCAATCTGCAGACCAGACTAATGCTGGTGGTTAGAAATCGTCTTTATGCTCCTGTAATGATGAGTCTACCTGAAGTCGATTTTGGGGGTCAGAGCCCCAGTACCCAGTCCCAGACAAGGCCTCACAGTGACTGCCTGGATCAAACATTAAATCTTGATGGGAGATTTGGCTAAGATAAAAGGATAGGAAATTTATTCGTGATAATTTAAGGAATTGAAGACGGTAATCGGAAGAATGATGCTTCCGGGGGTCAACACCCCCCGCGACCCGGTCCCAGACCAGGCCTCCTGGTAGATCAAGTCATCATCAAACAGACTGTTACTGCTGGCCGCACGCAGTCGACTCAACGTAGGAACCAGAGCCCGGCTGGTCAGGCACTGACTTGAGGAACTTATCAAGTTCCTTCTTGAAGGCAGAAAATCTGTACGATACACCTGATAATGTAAATGAACACGTAGTAAAGACACTGGAAGAGTATTTGGTAGAGAGTACCACGATGTTGGAGGATGTAAGTTCTGACAGGGAACTTGGCAGGGATGATGAGAAAGAGGATCTGGGAGGAGAAAAGTTCCAGCAGGAGATTTGACAGGGAATATGAGAAAGAGAATCTGGAAGTAAGCTCTGGCAAGGGACTTGGAAGGGAATATAAGACAGAGGATCTTGGAGGATGTAGGCACTGGAAGGGTAGTTGGCACGGAGGATGAGAAAGAGGATCTGGGAGGATGTAGGCCGGGAAGCTGGTGGGAGGAGGAGGGGTAGAAGGAAGACGCGGGCACACCTGCTGGGGAGTTAACTAAAAATATATTTCATGCTTAGGTGAGCTCAGCAGGGGTGGCGCGCTGTGGCGGGCGGCGCATGACCCACCCATCACCGCAGTCTTCCGTGGTCCGCAGACAACGCTAACCCCAGCCACGGCTCATTTTCCATTGGGGTTCCTGCAGTATCATGCAGGAGTCGCTAGCTTGATAACAAGAATGGCGTGATAACGAGAGGAACATGATAACTAGAGGAACATGATAACTAGAGCGGCATGATAACGACAGAGGTGTGATTTACCTAGAGTTTCCCCGGAGAAGATTTTAAGGGTCAACGATCCAGAGGCCCGGTTGCAGATTACACTTTCCGATGGATGGTCAGATCAACTAGGTTGTTGGTACTAACCACACGCAGTCCAATGCATGTACCACAGCTCGGCTCGTCAGAAACTGATTTGAAGACAGCCAGGAGTCTGCTGGTAATTCTCCTCATGTATGCAAGGAGGGTGTTGAAAAGCTTTGGTTCCATTACACTTAATGAGTTATCTCTTAGTGTATTCACTGCGCACCTGCTTTTCACTGGAGGTGTAATATATCTGTCTCACCTATGTTTCAAGTCCAAGGAGTACAGATAAACGTATTTGACAGAATTTATATAAAAAGTGAAGGCTCTCTGTCCATTCTCCAGATCTGCAATCTCACCTGCCTTAAAAAAAGGGGGAAGGGGTGAGGGGGTTGCTAAAGTACAATATTCCAGCCTATAGAGAACAAATAACTAAGAGTATTACTGACTTGGTATATTTTGTTTTCAAGTTTCTGGTTATCCAACACATCACTTTCCTTGCCGTTGTTATAATGACACTTGTGATCCATGAAAGTGAAATCTCGTGACATTATCACTATTAAATCCCTCACGTTAGTCTTGCACTCTACCGAGTGATTATTTTTTTATACTCCATTCAGGTCTTTATTTCCTCAATTTTTCCACAGTGGGGTAAACTAATTTTCTCCTTATTGAACATCGTAGTGTTGCCAATGGCCCACTGGAAGACTTAGTTTACATCAGCTTGAAGGTTTGCTGCGTCCTCAGTGGATGCTACTCTCATACGAATTCCAGTATCGTCTGCAAAAGATGATGTGATGCCACGATGATGTCTCGTTCTATGTCGTTTATCAAACTCAGAAAGGAAATAGGGGCAAGCACTATGACAGTCTTTTCCTTTACTCCGTTCACTGTGACTCTCAAATTTTTCTTAGAATGTTTAATGTCCATCTGCCTACTTTACATTTATTTCTTTTGCACACATTTTGTGTGCTATTACACAATAATCACACATGTTGAAGACTTTTAGAAAATTTGCGCCTACTACAACGACATTTTGTTTGTTTGGAGGCATCCAAGATCATGACATAATGGTCCAGCAATTATAAGAGGCAGGAGGGACCTGCTCTACATCCATGTTGCCCTGGGTTGTGCAACTACTGTTAAGCCATTTGATTAACAATCTTGTTTCTTAAAACTCTTTCTAAAGATTTTGATTATGTGGGACGTTTGTGTTATTGGTTTACAGTTTTTTTTACGATTGCTCTACCACCACTTTTGTGGAGGGAAGTTAAGTCAGTGGTTTTACTAACTGTGGGATGGTTCCTGTGTCCGAGCTACTTCTCTAAACAATCATGAATATCGAGGTCCACGCGTCTGGGCCTGTTGCCGAGTGAGTAGGCATGCTATCAGTAGATTCTTCCAAGTCAGGTGGGGTTAAAGTTATGTCAGAAATTATGGAGATAACAGCAGAGTTTTTATTTCATATCAATGAAGAACTCATTTGGTCTGTGAATCTTTAGGCTGATTAATTGTTCACTGAACACCGAATCGTATTATGACTTCAGTACTTCTCTCATATTTTACTGTTGTTTCAACATAAGTTTCATCACCTTTGAATAAGAGCCCGATACTAAATGTGTTTTTTGCCTGTAATAAAGTATTTTGGATTTATTTTAATTTCATTTATGGTTTTCTCACTCCGTCTCTCCTAGGCTCTGTATGATGCATTCAGCTTGAGCTCAATGTTTTTTATTTGTCTACCCAGTATTTTTCTTTTTTCAAAAAGTCTACTGTCTTCGAGAGGTTCTGTAATTTTTCGTCTCCACCTGTAGAGGAAACGCTCCTCTCTACCTTGCATCTCCTCTTCATTTTTCTTCATGGTACGTTTAGGTATTAATTCTAGTATCAATGAGCTCATCCTCTCGAGATACTGGTCCAATCACTGTTAATCATATTACTTCCCCAACATATTGCAGAGAGCCTATGATTTATTTGATCTCATTTAATGTTTTTTTTAATAGTTGAACTTACTGAATACACCCCATGACTATATCCTGCTGCTTAATTACGACCAGTGTGTCGGCAGTTATCAGCTTTCATCAGACTGTGCTCTGAGTGTGGCCTTTTCGGACACAATTATGTTCGGTATAATACCTCAGTTTGTGACAGTAGTAACAAGTGGCTGTGATAACGAGTGACTGAGATAACGAGTATGGCTGTGACAATGAGTGACTGTGATAACGAGAGTTCTCTTCCTCCTCTGTCGTAACGGGTTCGGTGGTGACAGAATTGGAAAATGAATACACTCGATGGGTGTCTAGGTAGCGTATATTAAGATATGCGTAACACCAGAGCCTGACCTCACTCTACATTATCCTGGGTTCAACTGACTGCTCAGAGAGCTCGTGACATCATGCTAGGTCAGCAGTGAGTTACTAACGGTCGGTGAATCACTAACGGTCTTAATGTAGAGATGCGGTGACTATGACGGTTACTGGTATAGCTGGACAGGGAAGCTTGTATAACAAAGCTGAGAATAACTACACAAGTATATCACATAGGGAATCAGCAACACTACTGACACCTCATTCCTCGTCCTCTTTCCTCCTCATTCATCATCCTCTTTCCTCTTCCCCGCTTCCCCTCTACCTCCTCCCCCCCTCGTCGCAGTTCCCAGTGATGATGACAACAGTAAAATGTCCCATCTCGCTCTGGCTTTTGGACAAACTCGTGTTCATCGTCATTTAGTTAAAAAGCAGAAGAATAGCAACAGCAACATCACAGCAGCAACTGCAACAATAACAACAGCAGCAGCAAAAGGAACAGCAGAATAGCATAAGCAGCAAGAACAGCAGCAATAGCAACAACAGTAACAACAAGAATAGAAGCAAGAACAGCAGCAATAGCAACAACAGTAGCAGCAAGAATAGCAGCAAGAACAGCAAGAAGAGCAGCAGCAGCAATAACAACAATAGTAGCAGCAGAAAGAGCAACAATAGCAACAACAGTAGCGGCAAGAACAGTGGCAGCAAGAACAGCAGCAGCAACATCAAGAACCGCAGCAACAAAAGCAAGAACACCAGCAGCAGCAACAGTATAATTACAGCCTCCTGCAGCGGATACTCAAGCCCGTTTCTCTGGCAAGTCATCTTTTACTTCACCTGTCTTCCTTCATCTGTCTTGCTTCACCTGTCTTCCTTCATCTATCTTGCTTCACCTGTCTTCCTTCGCCTGTCTTCCATCACCTGTCTTCCTTCACATGTCTTGCTTCAACTGTCTTCCCTCGCCTGTCACTCTCACTTAAGTATCCCATCCCTCTTACACGAAGGTTACCTGAAAATTTCTTGAATTGTCGTCAACACGTTCTAGTCCCAGACCAAGCCTTCCTGTTGAGAACCTGATCAATGAGGCCGTTGGTGCTCGCCGCAAACAGCTCAGCGTAGGCGACACCATAGCCTGGCTGATCAGAGGGTCACCTCAGGAATTCCTCAAGTTTCCCTTAGAGACAGCTGTGGGTCTGTTGATAGTTCCTCCTGTGTATGATGGGAAGACACTGAAAACTCTTTGACCCTTTAAGGGGCACGTCAGTTCTCCGATCTTCTAATAACACATTATTCCCCCCCCCCCCAGTCTACCTTGTCCATAATTAGTATCACATTTGCTTTGTCTACTTTCGTAAGGTGAAGTCTATGATCTTTCCTGAATTCATAGTATGACTTAACAAATATTTGAGGACCATTGTCCCGTAGCTCGATCGCCAGCGCACTCCGCTCACACACTGGAGTTCGAATCTCCTCCGGTACGGCTGGAAAAAACATTAGGGACGTGCTTCCATAAGACACCTGCTGTCCCTGTTCACCCATCAGTAAAATGGGTACCTGGGAGTTAATCGACTGAAGTGGGTCGCATCCTGAGGACAAAATTGACCTAATTTGCCCGAAATGCTCTGCATAACAAGGGGCTTCCTGTACAGTAGTGTCATTGATGTCAGCTAGGTGTGTATACCTTGTACATGTACTTGTAGAAATAAAGATATTATATTATTATTATTATGAATTAAGGAAAGATCCTAGACTTTATCTTACGAAAGTAGACAAAGCAAATGTGATAATAATTATGGACAAGGTAGATTATAGGGGAAAAATAAACATGGTACTAGGAGATAGGGAAACTCACGCGCCTCTTAAGAATTTCCAGTCATGTGATAAATGGTTTAAAAACATATGGGAATATTTATTGAAGAAACGTTTCGCCACACAGTGGCTTCATCAGTCCATACAAAGGAGAATAATGTAAGGAGAGGAGGAGTTTGAGGTAATCAGTCCCTCAGCCTGGAGTCGATGTGTTCAGTCCATCAATCTTTGTATGGACTAATGAAGCCATTGTGTGGCGAAACGTTTCTTCAATAAAGATTCCCATATGTTGCATAAGTGTCTCAATCTTCATTTCCAGTCAGCTTGCAGTGCATTGTCTCGCAACTAGCAGACGGACGATTGACCTTCCAACAGTCATACACTAAAAAGACTTAAATAAACGTAAAACTCTATTGCAAGGGAGTTTCAGCTGAAAAAAATACATATGTGCAACATCTGGGCATCCTTATTTGTAGATGTTTCGCCATCCAGTGGCTTTATCAGTATGTCAGCATAGTTGCTGATCCCCCTTACATGTGTTGTATAGCTTAGCTGAGTATCATAGTACCATCCATATGTTTTATATAGACGATCCCTACTAGGCTTAGTATGACGTCATGGGATGCGGCATGAGTGAGTGGGATGCGCTACCTCTCTCTCAGTCCACGGAGAGACCTACAACAGGCAACAAGGCAGGCTGGGCCTCCCTTACCACAGTCTGACAATATATATAGTGTTACCATCCACAAGTGTGTTTATCTTCAACCATCATATCTCCTTTCGAACCCCCACGACAAGTACAATTAAGGACATAGTGGGAAAACTGTAGAACTATATACAAAGGATATCCAGATGTTGCACATGTGTCTAATTCATTATCTTGTCGGTACTGTATATCATTCATGTATAAGCAAACTTCAACTAATAAAGCTTTATACAGATCAAGCCCTTGAGCGAAACTTTGATAATACAAAGACATCAGACATTATGTGCGTCCATTTCACGCACTTTTGGGCTCGCCGCTTCCTCCGCCTCAAGCAGTTCTTACGATACCTGTTGTAGATTCAGGGTCTCATCGCCCCCGCGGCCCGATTCTACACCAGCACTTCCGTTTGATGTCCTCATCAGTCATGCTTCAGCAGTTTACATAAATTATAAATCCATCGTCTAATGCCATAAAATCAATCAAATTTACCTCCCACAGTAGACATCCTTGATCAGCTCGGCTGTCTGTACCGCCGATGTTGTAAGCTCTTCACACACGAAGTACCGCTCTATCCATTCACCGGTGTCGGTTGTGTGACATACACGCTCATGGCACGAGAACAACATCATACTGATGATGATGATGATGCCTCATCGTTCAGCAATTAGAGAGAGACATCATCAATTTACTTTCTCGATTATACACGCTGCATGATCTGCATCAAGAGTGCACCTGCAAGATTCTTCAAGTTACTCGTTACCTTTACGCGACCCCACAGCTTCACGCAAGACGCATGTTTGCTTCCTCGGGTTCTCAGTATTCACATCTCGAACTTATAAAAAATCAGATTCACAATTAATTTCATTTCCTTTGCGTATTCATCTTAAACCATGCGGCTACAATTCCCGCAGCGTGTACCAGCAGTAACACAAAGCCCCCGAAGAGACGCCGCGTGAATGGTGAATAAGAGCCTGATCGCCGTCACAGCCGCTGCACAAACAACCTCCATAAATTTGAAAGGCACAGTGTCAGCAATTATAAACACAACACCAGCGGCAAGCCACTCTGGCCCTTTAGTCTTCAGGGAATTGTGGCGACTTTGCCGTGACCCACATCTCGGCTGCATACACACATCCTTACAATTACAATTCTGCCTTTTAAAGACGCCTCGCATTTTCCTATCCATTGGTAGACTTCCCTGTTTTTGTTTTAATTTTAAGGTTTTAAGGTAAAGCTAATACTATGAGAGCTGAAGCATCATTAGTCTTAATTCACAGGGACAGAAATGTGTTGGAGATACTAGCACCTCCCTCCACACTATCACAACATCAGCACCCTAGTGTTAAGTACCTCAATGTTGAGACCGACAGGCCCCGGGTTCGAACTCCCGACCAGCGAAACGTATGGATATATGATAATACATATACATGAAAGATGCTGGCGGGTTTAATCCCAAACCTACACATTACCATAACGTACTGGAATGAGAGATATGGAATGAAGTGTAAAATAAAATATATCTGCCAGCAGATATAAAAAATATTACCGGAATAAGTGTAGAAATTTCCAAAAGGAAACTGGATCACTACCTCTGCCGAGTGCCAGTTCAACCAGGTTGTGATGGATATGAGAGCAGCGAGTTGCCAACAGGAATCAACAGAAAAAAACAATCCCAGGCCGGGCTGCAAGATTACAAAATTCTCGAAACAAGCCACAGATATACCAACAGATACCTTTGATAACCCTGTCCACCTACAGGTAGAAATAACGACGTGTTAGCGGACACTTGCTGGTAGCATCTAGTAAAAAAGTCACATTTTCTGAAAAATGTTGGTCCCATCTTGGAAAAAATGCTATGCAAATGTGTTAAGAAAACTTCAGATGTTCTGAATGTTATATTCTGGGAAAAAGGACATTATGCAAGAAAACTCCAGATATACCTTTGAAGAGTTTCGAGAGTTTCACTACTCTCGGAGCTCAGCCATGGGCCAGGCTTGTCTGGTCAACCAGGCTGTTGCTGCTGGAGGCCCGCTGCCCCACATATCCATCACAGCCTGGTTGATCTGGCACCTGGTGAAGATACTTGTCCAGTTTCCTCTTGAAGGCATCTACACTTGTTCCAGCAGTTTCTGATATCTTCTGGTAAGATGCTGCAAAGTCTGGGACCCCGGATGTTGATACAGTGTTCCCTTATTGTCCCCACCGCACCCCTGCTCCTCACTGTATTTATTTTGCACTTCCTCCTATATCTCTCACTCTAGTATGTTGTTACAGCAGTGTGCACATTTGGGACCAGGCTCTTGAGTACTTTCCAGGTATATATTATCATGTATCTCTCTAAACTACTTGGTGTTCCTAGTAGTTTAGGCGCTTTACTGGCTCAGTGTGAGCCGTAAATAATCTCTGTATTTGTTCCAGCTCTGATATTTCTCCTGTTTTGAACGGGGCCGTCAGCACTGAGCAATATTCTAAATGAGGGAGTACTAGCGATTTGAAGAGTGTCACCATTGGCATTATTTCTCTTGTTTTGAAAGTTCTTAATACCCACCCCATCTTCCTGGCTGTCGTGATCTTTGTCTTGTTATGGTCTTTAAAAGAGGTCAGCTGACATAATTATTCACTACCCTGTATCTAATGTTACTAATTAAAAAAATGGGACCTTCCCCTATCAATTCCACCCAATATCCACCATGAACGCCCGCCGCCCTCAGCACTACCACCACAAATCCCGGCTAAATTACCATCCTCAACCTCTACTCCTACCACCAGCCAAACCCCAGGCCCCACCGCTTCAATCCTCATGCATCACCTCTAACCCCTTCCCTACACCCACAAACACCAGCAACTGATATCTCCACCATTACAGCAACCACCCCACTAGATCACAGCAACCACCCCACTAGATCACAGCAACCACCCCATTAGACCACCATCACAGCAACCACCCCACTAGATCATCACAGCAACCACCCCATCAGACCACCATCACAGCAACCACCCCACTAGACTACCACCAATAAAACCACCCTAAAACAGCCATCCCACAACCACAACTATCCCACTACCACAATAATCACACCACCACTACAACCTTACCAATGATGAGTTCCGAAAGTTTTTCTACTCCCAGGGACCGGCCTTGGGTCAGGCTCGTCTGGTGCTTGCTTGGTCAACCAGGCTGCTGCTGCTGGTGGCCCGCTGGCCAACATATCCATCAGAACCTAGTCGATCTGGCACCTGATGAAGATACCTGCCCGCAAAAACTGGTAAGATAGTATGAAGAACATAAATTCGAACTAGTTTCTCAAGAGGATTACATTAGTGACAGAAATATATTCAACAGACACACCATTAAAGTAAAAAAAAGGGAGGGGGGGGGAGAAGATGCAAATTAGAAAAAGATAATCCTCTACTGGCAAAGACAAAGAATCACAGGCCTTCTCAAAGGTTCCAGACAATTTGAAGAACGAAAATAAACATTGGTACAGAAATAGAAAACACTGAGCTCAAACTTAATGAACCTAAGTCTAGGAGAGACAAAGGGAGCAAAAAGTCATCACTGAAATCTAACAAAATTCAAAATACTTTTCTCATAAACATAATCTACTGCTAAAACCACATCCAGTATCAGGCCCCTTGTATAAAGAAGATGGAACTTTGACGACAACAACAAAGAGATGAGTGAAATACTGAAGTCACAACATGACTCGGTATTTAGGAAGTCATTAATCGGGCTAAAGATCATTAATCTAAGTAATTTTATCATTAATTAGGCTCAAAATTCTGTCAGCATCTAAAAAATTTCCGAAATTACCCCAATCCACTCAGCTTTCAAGTCATTAATAGCATGCCCATGCACTCTGTCCCGGCCCAGACTCGTGGAACTCCATATTCGTCAAGAATTGCAAGAAATCCCTATCATGTGCCTTGAATATTCTAAGATGATTCGACACGCGAGTCGGTCATTAAAAACAACAGCTGTAGTGCTTGGTTACCACATTTGCCTGGTTACCACATTTGTGGTTACCACAAAGGTGGTAACCAAGCAACTGCAAAAAAAAAAAAAACATAGATGATAGCACCTACCTATCACATTATCAAAAGCTTTCAGAGAGTTTTAAGAGTCAAAATTGCCAATCACATGGATTCACAACAATTGAACAACCGAAGGCAACATGTGTTTAGAGCAGGTCGCTCCTGTCTCTCACAATTACTGAGCCATTATGACATGGTCTTGGGGGCAAAGGAAGAAAAAAGAAAATGCTCAGACTTTGCAAAAGCATTCAACAAGTGCGCTCATGGTGTATTAGCGCGCAAAATGCGCGCAAAAGAACAACAGACGCGGGCAGCTAGAGTTTTAACTTCGTAACAAATAGAATGCAAAAAGTAATAGCGAAAAATGTAAAATCAGAGGATGCCTCTGTGTAAATCTTTGTTCCCCAAGGCACAGTTCTTGCCTCGGTTCACTTTCTCATCATGTCCGACATAGACAGAGATATAAATTATAGCACAACATCATGCTTTGCAGACGATACTAGAATCTGCACAAGAATGATATTCATTGAGGAGACAGCAAATCTTCGAGCTGATATAAACATAATCTTCCATGGACCACAGAAAAAAATATGATGTTCACTGACGACAAATTTCACTTCGCTATGGAAAAAATTTAGGAAAATAAAAATGGTAGAGAGCATAAAAGAAATTTAAACCAGTATATTTTGCGCAAAACTAATGTGAAGAACTGAGGAGTGATAATGTCAATATATCTCATTTTCAAGAATCTCAAGAATGTAATTATCTACTGGAAACATTTCGAACTTGTGGCCTGGTGGTTAAAGTTCCCGCTTCACACACGGAGGGCCCGGGTTCGATTCCCGGCGGGTGGAAACATTTCGACACGTTTCCTTACACCTGTTGTCCTGTTCACCTAGCAGCAAATAGGTACCTGGGTGTTAGTCGACTGGTGTGGGTCGCATCCTGGGGGACAAGGTTAAGGACCCCAATGGAAATAAGTTAGACAGTCCTCGATGACGCACTGACTTTCTTGGGTTATCCTGGGTGGCTAACCCTCCGGGGTTAAAAATCCGAACGAAATCTTATCTAACTGTGTTCCTTGGAATGTAGGCGAGAAAGATACATCATTATTTATACCCGGAAAATTCAAGAGGGAATTCTTGACTATTTTTGTTTGTGGACCACTTAAAGAGAAACTATATATCTGGACCACTGTACTCTTATGTTAATATTTTATAGATTCTAATTCACATTTGAGAAAAGAAAATATATAGGGAAATCATACTAGCAAAAGACAAGTCCTTAAACAATAGGTTAAAATTACGTATTTCTTTATCAATGATTTTATTCTTTACAAAATAAAAATTACGCCTTTCTTTGTCAGTTACGTCTTTACATAAATAACTGAATACAACAATTATTTCCATAAGTAACCAAATTCATTTATAGATAAAATAAAGAATTGTGAGAAGAAAGAGGAAAGGTGAGAAGAGAGTAAAGAACAGAATTAGGCGGGGGCGGGGGAAAGGGAAGGAAAGTGAGGGGGAAAATGACGAGAAAATGAGTGTGAGAGGAGAGGAAATGAGGGTGAGGCAGAGGAAATGATAGTGAGGGAAAGAAACTAGTAATGCTGAGAGAGCAAAGGTAAAAAGAGTTAAGAGTAGAATTCAAACTTTCTTTGTCACCAGTCTGTATATTTGGCCGAGCGGTAGAGAGAACATATCGAAGGTCAGGTTCAATATCTAACTTAGATCGGTGTTGCGTCTTCACTGCCAACAGTGTAAAGAGCCCAGATCAAGACAGTATGGTGAGCAAAACAGAATCAGAGCTGTCAAAGCAAGACGACCAACTTTGCAATAAAATTTGATCATCTTCATCCAAAATGTGCCAAGTTCTTCTGTAAATCTGTCTCTGGTGGTAGTCACTGAAGAGCGCCAACAAATTTTCCTGTCTAGTCAGGAAAATCATCTAACGACATTGGAAAGGATTTATTGTAAGGGTCATGGATAAAGTATCAACCTTCATTTTAGGGAAGTATTGCTTGAACTCTTCTGCCAAAGATTGCAGATGCTCTTTGATATTCTCATGCAAAGATTATCCAACCGGATTATCACCGACAGCTTAAGTGATGTTGTAAAAAGCAGAGAAGTGTCCAGTATCTATTTTTCTCGATCAGGGTTCAAGCTTTGCAATAAAAGAACATACATAGACAATGTTGTTAATTACTGTCTCCTTTCTTTGAAGCTTCAGATTTAATTCTTTTAATGCTTGAAGTATATTCGTAAGTTAAGCAAGAGACAGCACAACCTTTCACTGTCTGACTGAAGCTTCAAGAGGAACTATGCCTCGGGCTTCCATGAATGTGCTCAGTTCCTCCCGTAATTCCAGAGCAAGTGCCAACATGTTACCTTTGAATAACCAGTGAAGTTGTGTATGAAATAAGAGATTCTGATGGGCTGAGTCCAGATCCTGGCACAGGATCAATGATCGAGTATTCAGAGCACCACCTTTCATGTAGTTCACAATCTTTATAGAATGTTGCAACACGCCACTGAGAGATCCTGAGGAAGAGTGTTCGAAGCAAGTGTCTCATGATGAATTATGCAGTGAGCGCCTACAACATTGGAGGTTTTCATTAACCTTTTCGATGAATCCTAATAGTGAGTCAACCACTACAGGAGCACCAACAGTACAAACCTGCATTTGTGACCACAGTGGGACCCATGCTAACCTCCTATGGTGTACAGAAATATAGCTAGTTCGATGAATCTTGTCAGGTCGGTATGGTCCAGTGGAAAACACACTGGCCAACGCGTTTTAGGACTTGCCTTCCAAGGGATCGAGCCCCACTCGTTCTGTGAATTATGCAGCGTTTAGCAGGTGCGATCATCAAAGATCCTCATCTGATACCTCAGTAATTTCTTGCTGTGCTGGCAGAAGGATCCATCTAATTTAGACATCTTCAAACCAACACATTTCACTTTGAAGTATTCAATAGGTTCATTTGATACCTAAAGGTAAAGTATGCTAAGATGAGGCTTTAGTTTCATTGGTTTCATCGAGTCATTTGCCAATACTTTTCCACAATGACGCACTGTGGAAGCTGGAGGCCATCTTGTGTTAATTATGTGAGCCAATGATGAAGGTAAGATTTATCGTATTTCCTTTTCATTATTGAAGGATTCCCTGACACACTATGGCAAAGAAAAAACTTCAATGAAGTAATAAATATACTACTCTTACGAACAAAACATTAAATAACCAAGTACCGAAGTATATATCTTCGTAACCCAATTATAAACAATATTTACTGCTGTCTATCCAAGCTTGGATAGTATCAAATAGGCTATGAACATGTGACATTAATCAGACTTAGTATGAAAAGAGAAGAAAATTTTCAGTTATAAAATATATACAACCAAACTCTGGAGCATCATTTGGGTAATTTTAACTGGACGGTCATGTGAGAGTAACGTAGTTCTGGACGGTCACGTGAGAGTAACGTAGTTCTGGACGGTCACGTGAGAGTAACGTAGTTCTGGACGGTCACGTGAGAGTAACGTAGTTCTGGACGGTCACGTGAGAGTAACGTAGTTCTGGACGGTCACGTGAGAGTAACGTAGTTCTGGACGGTCACGTGAGAGTAACGTAGTTCTGGACGGTCACGTGAGAGTAACGTAGTTCTGGACGGTCATGTGAGAGTAACGTAGTTCTGGACGGTCACGTGAGAGTAACGTAGTCCTGGACGGTCACGTGAGAGTAACGTAGTTCTGGACGGTCATGTGAGAGTAACGTAGTTCTGGACGGTCACGTGAGAGTAACGTAGTTCTGGACGGTCACGTGAGAGTAACGTAGTTCTGGACGGTCACGTGAGAGTAACGTAGTTCTGGACGGTCACGTGAGAGTAACGTAGTTCTGGACGGTCACGTGAGAGTAACGTAGTTCTGGACGGTCACGTGAGAGTAACGTAGTTCTGGACGGTCACGTGAGAGTAACGTAGTTCTGGACGGTCACGTGAGAGTAACGTAGTCCTGGACGGTCACGTGAGAGTAACGTAGTTCTGGACGGTCATGTGAGAGTAACGTAGTTCTGGACGGTCACGTGAGAGTAACGTAGTTCTGGACGGTCATGTGAGAGTAACGTAGTTCTGGACGGTCATGTGAGAGTAACGTAGTTCTGGACGGTCACGTGAGAGTAACGTAGTTCTGGACGGTCACGTGAGAGTAACGTAGTCCTGGACGGTCACGTGAGAGTAACGTAGTTCTGGACGGTCACGTGAGAGTAACGTAGTTGTTACGCATGATGGCTACAACACAACTGAGCTACTGCTGACTAGCTAGATGCCAAAATGTTACTAGAAATATATCTATTTTTATTAGTCATTAAAAACTAATAATTACAGTTTTTGTCGGTAGATTATTCCTAATTTATGACATATATTTTTCTTATGACTCAGAAAAATAAGATAAATTCATTATAATTATTACTATTTTCCATCCTTTGACTCAAGCCACGAACCACAGGTTAAGAACCTCAGTTCTTGGCCGCAAATCTGTACACAGAAATCATTCCTTACGAAAGCTACACGCCTGGAAGATGGTCCAAAATGTTCCCTTTGAAATTCGGAATGCAATTACTACACCAAGAAATAACTCGTTAAGTGTAAAGGGATCCAGACTTTTCACCGCCCTCCCTTCATGAATAGGAGTGATTACCGACAGACCCTTGGCTGTCTTCAAGAGACAACCGGGTAAGGTCTTCAAGTCAGTCCCTGATCAACCGGGTTTTGATGCACAAGCCGAATTGTGTGCGGCTAGCACCAATAGCCTAACTGATCAGGCCATCAACTGGGAGGCCCGGTCTGGGACCGGGCCGCTGGGGCGTTAAGCCTCAACATAGACTGCCAAGTGCACTCCAGGCAGGTAGACCCCGCCACTACGGCAATTATTAAAGACAACCTCCCTGAACCAACCTTGATTGTTTGTCACCAACGATGATGGGAAAAATCAATTATGGACAGTAACAAGCTGTATTTTGTCAGAAGGTGGCTAGAGGGGAGGGGAAGAAAAAGAGTGGAAGGAGGGAGAAGATGGAGGAAGAGGGGAAAAAGAGGGAGGGGGAGAGAAGGAAGGAGGAGAGAGGGAAGAGGGATAGGGGGGGATAGAGGGATTGGTAGAGGGAGGGAGAGACAGGGTAGAGGGAGGGAGAGAGGGGGTGGAGGGAGGAAGAAAGGGGGGTAGAAGGAGGGAGGAAAGGAGTCAGTGGGGCTCCAGGGCACACAAACGAGCCAGAGGGCCCCCTGGGTCAGCAGTAAACGAGCAGGTAAAACAAGCAGGTGGCCACGTAGGGCAGCTCCAACATTTTGGTGCAACATGTCAGCGATCTGGGTTTTTGCGGAGGGTCATTTCTGCGGTAATGACTTTGTACCTGGGGCAGTGTGAAGACCTCCGCCTCGCGCCTCTCTCCTTACCCACTGTGCCCTGCGAGGCAGACCTCCCCGCTAGCAAATATTACAGCTACAACTCCAGCAACAGCAAAGCAATAATAGCAACTACAGAAACAGCAGCAGCACATGCAATATTACAGTTACAGCAACAGCATTAGAGGTATGTAGCAGCAGAAATGCAGCATTAAGTCTACAGTATCAGCACCAACAGTAGCCACAAATACAGTAGCAGCTCCAGTAACAATAGTACTAAGAGCCGAAAAGCAGCATTAGAAGTCTATAGCAGCAGCAGAAATGCAGCACTGAAACTACAACAACGGCAAAACTTGCATTAATTAACGTAACGCTAGAACTACAGCAAGAGAAAAGTAACGCTAGAACTACAGCAAGAGAAAAGTGACGCTAGAACTACAGCAAGAGAAAAGTAACGCTAGAACTACAGCAAGAGAAAAGTAACGCTAGAACTACAGCAAGAGAAAAGTAACGCTAGAACTACAGCAAGAGAAAAGTAACGCTAGAACTACAGCAAGAGAAAAGTAACGCTAGAACTACAGCAAGAGAAAAGTAACGCTAGAACTACAGCAAGAGAAAAGTAACGCTAGAACTACAGCAAGAGAAAAGTAACGCTAGAACTACAGCAAGAGAAAAGTAACGCTAGAACTACAGCAAGAGAAAAGTAACGCTAGAACTACAGCAAGAGAAAAGTAACGCTAGAACTACAGCAAGAGAAAAGTAACGCTAGAACTACAGCAAGAGAAAAGTAACGCTAGAACTACAGCAAGAGAAAAGTAACGCTAGAACTACAGCAAGAGAAAAGTAACGCTAGAACTACAGCAAGAGAAAAGTAACGCTAGAACTACAGCAAGAGAAAAGTAACGCTAGAACTACAGCAAGAGAAAAGTAACGCTAGAACTACAGCAAGAGAAAAGTAACGCTAGAACTACAGCAAGAGAAAAGTAACGCTAGAACTACAGCAAGAGAAAAGTAACGCTAGAACTACAGCAAGAGAAAAGTAACGCTAGAACTACAGCAAGAGAAAAGTAACGCTAGAACTACAGCAAGAGAAAAGTAACGCTAGAACTACAGCAAGAGAAAAGTAACGCTAGAACTACAGCAAGAGAAAAGTAACGCTAGAACTACAGCAAGAGAAAAGTAACGCTAGAACTACAGCAAGAGAAAAGTAACGCTAGAACTACAGCAAGAGAAAAGTAACGCTAGAACTACAGCAAGAGAAAAGTAACGCTAGAACTACAGCAAGAGAGAGACAATATTTCAACTACAACAGTACTAACACTAGCAAAATGCAATATCAGAATTCCATTATTACAACTGCATTAATTAATGCTTCCCTCACTACCTTCAATTCGCCCCTCACGATCACCAATAGTCTAATTAGAACAACAATCAGAACTGGGACGCTGGATCAGTGACCAACCATCCCCCCCCCCCAAAAAAAAAAAAAAATCCCCGGAACCACCAACAGAATGAAATGGTAAAAGCGACCATGAAGGGAAAATTGCTCTCGACACTGAAATAAAACCTAAATAATTTTTAAAATGTATAAAAGTAAGAAAAATATGAAAGTCACAAAGAGACCTTTAATTAGCAGCAAGGGTAAAATAATTTATAGGCACAGAAGACTGTGTCAGCTCGGTCTTCACAATCGTCAGCAACACTTACACACTATGCCTTGGCATGGCTTGTAACTTGAGCATTAACATAAGCGAAATTAACAGCCTATCCACACACGTTAAAACACTTAGAGAATCTCAACATAAAAATAAATAAACGCCAGATGAATATCCAACAAACCTGGCCCAGCTTTGGGCCAGGTTTGTCCGGTACTTGCCTGGTCAACCAGGCTTCTTGTAAAATAATAGTAATATTGGTAATATGATTAGTAACAGTGATAGATGTAATAGTCCATATTACAACTCTAGTTCCATATTTCTTATTGTATTTAAATGCATGCAGCGTTCCTCTACCCTCCCAGCCTGGTCCGAGTTCAGGCTTCCTTGTTGACTGCTTGGTCAATAATGATGCTCCTGCCAGCGGTCCGTAGGCAAAACAACAGTCATCACAATATAGCTGATCAAGCACTTAAAGCAGAAAAGGTTCACTTTCCTCTTGAAAACAACGCTTGTTTTGGCAATATTTCTGACATCCGCTGCAACAAGTTGAATGAAGTCTTGAACCAAGCATGTTGACACAGTGTTCCCCAACTGTGCAACTGACACCCGTGCATTTCACTGGTTTTATTCTACACTTTATCACGTCTCCTACATCTCGTCACTTTCCTCTTGAAAACTTCTACAACTGTTCTTGCAATATTTCTGACAAAGAATAAAAACTCAAAATTCCGTGACTGGAACAATACACAAATAACTTGCTGGTACCAAGCTGAATAGTCTTGGACTACGAATGTTGGCACAGTGTTTGTTCTCCTATTGTGCCTATGCTGTCCTTGTTTTTTATTGGATTTATTTTACACTTCCTACAATATCTCCCACTCTGGTAGTGTGTAGGTTTGGAACCTGGCCCTCCAATATCTTCCAGATATATATACTGTACTATCAAGCAAGTACCTAGTATCCCTCTGCTTCAGAAAATACACTGCTGTAGTTAAAACGCTTTTATTTATGCGGGCAGTAAACAGTATCTGAACATTTCCCAGCTCTGATATCTCTCCTGCCGTGAACTGTGATATGAACACAGAATAATATTCTGGAAGTGAAAAAGCAAGTGATTTGATTAGTACCATCACTAGGATTATTTCTCTTGTTTTGAAAGTTCTCGTTACCCACCTTTTTTTTTGACCCCTGCTGCATTTACTTGTTCTTTCAATGATATAACATGATATTAATATTCCAAAGTCTTTTACCTATTTATTATGTTCAATGACACGGTCTGTCTATTCTGTATTCTAAGCTCATTTTGAATTCATGATTCTTGCTGCATCTAAGCAAATAAAATTCATCACCATTCAACATCATGTTATTTTCGTTTGCTCATCGAAGGACTTTATTGATATCTCATTGTTATTTTTTCTTATGTGCTACTGAGGCGAATTTCTTAATTATGTTGGTATCGTCACCTTCATCCCATCACCTTCACCTCGGCACCTTCATCACCTTGTCATCTTCATCCTATCACCTTCACCTGGTCTCCCATATTCTCAACAAAAAACTCTGCACCTCCATTAGCCATACAAGATTACACGCCATCATCCTCTTAAAATTCCGTGGGTCCTACCCATGCCATCCCCATCCATCCAAACACCCCACCAACACCACTCTACCCCTCTACTCCATCCAACAAATACCAGCCTTACCCTTCCCCTCCACATCCAACGTCCCCCTTCCTCTCCCCTCCACATCCAACCCCCCCATCTCCTCCTCTCCAGCCACTCCGCCTCCATCTCTATCTACCCCTTCCTCTACCTTCCCAACAAATGAACCCCTAGCCTTCCCCACAAACCCGAGCCTCCCCTCAAACCCTATCAGAGATTCCCTTCTCTTCCAACCGCAGTTTCCACAACCCTTTATCCTTCAACCTCCAATCTTACCAATCGCAGTCTCCCGTCCCCTTCTCCCCAGCATCCTTCTTATCCAGAACTCCAGTATCCCCACTCCCTCAATCCCCCTCCAGCTTAAAATTAATGCATGTAAATCTACCCATATCAATTCAGCCAAGCAGCTAAACCATTGGGAATCCTTGAAATTCCTCCAACTGTACTCTTTGGAATACAGGCAAGAAAGATACATTATAATTTATACCCGGAATATTCTGGAGGGATTGGTCCCTCCGAAATCACTCCCTACGAGAGTAAAAGTCTCGCTAGACGGTGCAAAATGCTTCCAATGAAAAACAAGAGTGCACTGAGTATAGTGAGAGAATTCAATAAGTGTAAAGAACCCAAGGTGCTTCAACATCCTTCATACACAAGGGGAATTACCGACAGATCTCTGGTTGTCTTCAAGAGGGCTAGATATGTTCCTTAAGTCAGTTCCTAATCAACTGGACTGTAGTGCCTACGTTGGATTGTGGAATGCTAGTACTAACAGCCTCATTGATCAGATCATCAATCAGGAGGCCTGGTTTTGGACATGGTATCATTAGTAAAGGGTGTTACAGAGCTATGATTATAACCCTGTCAACGTCAGATATAAAAATAAAAAACATAAGTGGGGCGAGTAGTGTGTGGAGAGCGAGGTTGCGGCAGGTGTCAACCCGCACGGCGCTACTCTGGGGAAAAACTTCCCCACAAACCTTCAGTTGCTGCCTTGCAACATTGCACAGCTCCTGATGACGGACTGAGAAGTGTGAGAGTACCTGAGATAAAAATTTCCATCCCCCGTGGCTTGTCTTGCATTGTGAAGATCGCCAGTCCGCGATAATATATATATATAATATATATATATATATATGCAATAAGATCACAGTAAACAGGTGATTTCAAAATATGTGTGTGTGTGTGTGTGTGTGTGTGTGTGTGTGTGTGTGTGTGTGTGTGTGTGTGTGTGTGCGCGTGCGTGCGCGCAAGGAATTCGCAAGAGCAAGCGAAATATACACAAACACTGATCTCTGGCTGAAGGAGACTCGAACCTACGAACCTTGGAACAAGGTACGCAGTGCATTGCCATTCTCACCACACTGGACCAATACCTTGATGTCCAGCTTGCGCTAGACGTTGATCCAAGGCAGCCAGCTTGGATCAAGGCAGCTGGCTGCCTTGGATCAACGTCTGGCGCAAGCTGGACGCCAAGGTATTGGTCCAGTGTGGTGAGAATGGTAATGCACTGCGTACCTTGTTCCAAGGTTCGTAAGTTCGAATCTCCTTCAGCCAGAGATCAGTATATATATATATATATATATATATATATATATATATATATATATATATATATATATATTTATATATATATATATATATATATATATATATATATATATATATATATATATATATATATATATATATATATGCAATAAGATCACAGTAAACAGGTTATTTTAAAATATGCAAAACAACCACTGTGAAAGAGTAGTGAAATTCCAAGCGCTTTCGTGACTACTCACATTGTCAAGGAACTAATGGCAATAGTTCCTTGACAATGTGAGTAGTCACGAAAGCGCTTGGAATTTCACTACTCTTTCACAGTGGTTGTTATGCATATATATATACTGTATATATATATATATATATATATATATATATATATATATATATATATATATATATATATATATATATATATATATATATATTAGGTATTCACCGGTTAGGTACATGGTTATAATATGCCGGAGAAAGACAAGAGGGGGAGGGTGTGCTTCCCTGGGGCTGGCATGGAGAATATAGTTAGCAGGCTAGATAAGATCGTGTCCAGTAATGGGAGAAACCCAATTATCTGCCTCAGTGCTGCAGGCAATGATGTTAGGATGCATACGAGAGGAGTGGCTCGCCAAGTATAGGGCACCAATGGATTTAATTACGTTAAAGGGAAGGGTTCTGATAATATCTAAAATTTGGTTAATAAAATAAGTGAGAAATCAATGGTTGTCCAGGGCAACGGGGGAAAAATATAACTAGGACAAACAGCTTGACGCACACTACATGTATGTTCAAATGACGAGGTGCATCTTTCTAGGACCGGGTGACTGTTTGTTAATGGTTATAGGGATCATCGCTACATCTCTTCCTCAGCTATGATCTCAGGCGGTGTTCAGTCCACCAGAAGCTTTCCGCCACCAGTGGGCTAAACGTTTCCATACTAAAGTAACCTAACGTTCTGAACGTGTCTGTGATGAAGTAACCCAACTTTAGAAATGAATGTTAGAGGCCTCATTGGTAACGAACTCGTGGTGTACCTAGATGACATAATCATGTCAGAAGACGTGGAGACACACCTCCAAAGACTTGATTTGGTACTTGGTAAGCTTGAAGAAGCCAATTTGAAGACTAAATGTAAATTTTTCAGATCAGAGATCAAGTTTCTTGGTTACGTAGTTACTCCTAGAGGGGTTATGACTGACCGGAGTAGAGTAACTTCTAGACAAAATTTTCCATCTCCCAAAACCGCTGATGCTGTAAGATCGTTTGTGAATTATTTTGAATACATGCAAATGGTGAAAAAAATTCACCACCATCACCAGAAATCGTCCAGTGAATAAATATAATTAGTAAACAAAGAGACACTTGTGATACTGTGGATTATAGAAATAACAGTAACCAAGAAAGGGTATAGTAAAACTCTCGGTTAACATTAAGCAAGGCAATGAAAAAAAATCCTTAGCTAATGATAACAGCAACAGGTTCTTGGCCTTGCCGAACTTACCCTCACCCAATACTCGCGCACTTAGTGCATCAGCAGACCAATTCAGACACCACAGTCTTGTTTGCCGTAGATGGGACACATCGAAGCCATGAAAAAGTTAACTTCATCAAGACTAGTCTTGCAACACTAAAACAAATCAGAGACATCGACGTCACTCTTTGGAAAGGCGTAAATAGTGAGTTGGTTTGTTTATAGTGTTTAAATCATTTCGACTACATAAGGGGTCTTTCATGCTTTAAGTTACCCGTACACCACCAGCCAAAAATACTTTAATCCCTTTAAATAAAGATTAAAGTAAACTCTGAGTGCATGTACAGTGAGAAACACATATGTCACTGTGACTACCCTTGGTATATATATATTGGTTTGATACGAGTGGACACATGGATCAAGTAATAAATAAAGGGGATACAAAGGTGGTGGTGAAAATATCTAATCAACATAGAGCTCTTCACAGCGTTTTAAAAATAAAGTTTTATTCAACAAGGGAGTATTAAGTAGTGATCCGGAAGCACTTATATACAAGTGGAGTGAGCTGCCAAGCAGCGTCAGTGAAGCTAATACTTTGCAAATGTTAAATTTTGAGATACAATAATATATATGATTGGGCGAAAATAAAGCCATGTCGCCCATGGATCAGTAGCCGACTGCAGTAGCCTTTCTGTTGGCTCCTTATAAATTTGTCTTGCCTCCCATGGGCCAATAGGCCTACTGGAGTGTACGTCGCTCCACTTACAGCCCTCACACACAGTTCTATATTACAACACTCCACGCCTCTCAGTCCCCCATAAGAGCTTTCAAATTGGATTCATATGACATGAGAGGGGACGTGAGAAGGTGGCCATTGTCTTCCCAATAACTGCTCTGGGATGACCTCGCCTCATATCCCTTCTGAGTCGTCGTCACTGTTGCTGTTGTGTATTATTTTCATGGGTTAGGTTAGGTAAGATTTGTCAAGAAACAGGACAGGTGTTTTCTGACGCGGGTCTTCGTCATATGTTGACCCGCCGTTAGGGCTGTTGGTCATCTGATCGAGGCCTTCCACTAGCTTACCGGTCCACCCCTTTAAAAATTAGGGTTTATTTTCAAGGGAACGAGTTCAACGTAATCATACAGTGCTTGGGGAAGAGGAAGAAGATTTGATATAGACAAGTAGAAACGTAACTCCAATTTGGTTTAGAGCCTTTTACCAGAATCAAGGCACTTCCATTGAAGTGTCCGACCTGTCCTCCTTTGATATATACCTTTGATGAGTTTCGAGAGTTTTTCTACTCCCGGAACCCGGCCTTGGGTCAGGCTCGTCTGTTGATTGCCTGGTCAACTAGATGTTGCTGCTGGCGGCCCGCTGGCCCACATATCCATCACAGCCTGGTTGATCCGACTGATGCCCAGCCCTGTCGTTCCCAGTCTGTTGTTCTAGCCCTGTCGGCCCCAGCTTGTTCCCAGCCCTGATGTCCCCAGCCTGTTGTACCCAGCCCTGCTGTCCTCAGCCTGTTGTACCCAGCCATGTCGTCCCCAGCCTGTTGTCCCGACCTGTTGTCCCCAGCCCTGTCGTCCCCAAACTTGCCCTTTCCATCCCTATCGTCCTCAAACCTTTTGGTACCGGCTCTATCGGTCCCGGTTCTGTTGTTTCTGTCCTTTCGTCCCTAACCTGTCGTCCCTTGCCTATCGTAACCTCACGACGTTTCGAAACAGTTCAAAGTGGCCGCCATCTGACATCCAACGAAACTTGCGATCGAAAAGCGTCAATCTGTCAGTACAAACACTGAGACCTTGTCGAAACAATCAGAGCACATCTTACCTTCGCCTTCACCTCAGTTTCACCTCAACGCAGAGAGCACAAGCAAAGTCAGCTCACCAGCTCGGAAACACAAACAAAAATACTCGCGTGTCACAGCCTAATGACAGACAAATAGTCTTAAAAGCCGTTCAGTCTGAAGAATCCCAATGCGTTTAAGGGCAAACATCGGGGCTTTTACATAGTCATCAGTACACTCAACACACACGTCTCACCCATTAAACTTACGATAGACTAGTTATACTAATTCACTGCATATTATTTATATATATATATATATATATATATATATATATATATATATATATATATATATATATATTATTATTATTATTTTATTATCACACCGGCCGATTCCCACCAAGGCAGGGTGGCCTGAAAAAGAAAAACTTTCACCATCATTCACTCCATCACTGTCTTGCCAGAAGGGTGCTTTATATATATATATAATTACTGTTTCACGGACAGTCATGCATATAAGGAATATACTAACCTATGCTATATCCTCCACACGAATGAATAAAAGTTACTTATTACATAGGGCACTGTCAGACACATCTGTACCTTTAAATGAAAACCAGTGTGCGGTACATAATGATCAAATGGTAGTTTACCTAGAGATGGTTCGGGATCATCGCTCCAGCAACAAGATTTCAGATCAGGCCTCTCTGTTTGACAGGTTGGTCAACCAGACTTCAGACGTCGGTACCTTTATATGGACCTGGGTGCTCTACATAAAGGTCAAAAGGTAGACGGGCAAATCGCAATCAAGCGTGAGGTTTACCTTCACCGTCATATAAACATGACGAGCCTTTGTAGAGATATTATCTGTGTGCAGACGTCCAAAGCTTCATACAGCAAGGATCGTACCGCCACACAAAACGTCCCAGCCATCAGCAGTCGCCGTGTAAACACGTCAGTTTTTCATTTCCACTGGAAGGTCCTTCTCAACACACTGAGTCATGTCCGGCCTCTTTTAAAATCTGACTTGATGTGTGTGCTCCGTGTTCCGTGTTTAGGAAGAGAGGAAGAGGAGAAGGGGCAGATGGACAAGAACACGTTAAAGGGGAACATATAATGAAAAGGAAAATGACGGGATGGCATATATTCATAGGAGGGAGAGAAAGAGTTGTTAGGTAAGACACATATGCAACAGTTAGGTATCTTTATTTCGAAACGTTTCGCCTACACAGTAGGCTTCTTCAGCCGAGTACAGAAAAGTTGATAGAAGCAGAAGATACTTGAAGATGATGTAATCAGTCCATCACCCTTAAAGTTTTGAGGTGGTCAGTCCCTCAGTCTGGAGAAGAGCATTGTTCCATAGTATGAAACAATATGGAGATGAAGTGACAGGATGGAGCCTTATATAGCGCCAAGAGGTGAGACGTAGGTCACTAGAAGAGGTAAGAACTCAGATGTTGGGAGGTCAGGTCCCTCTCAAATCCAGCCGTTCTCACTAGTAGAGGTTGTCGAAGTTGATTGTAGGTCTGTACCAAGATACCCTTGTGTTGCAGTGTCTGAGAGAAAGAGAGAGAGAGAGAGAGAGAGAGAGAGAGAGAGAGAGAGAGAGAATGACAAAAGAGAAAGAGAGGCAAAAACTGCGATTGAGGAAGATAGAATAAGTGGGAGAAAAGGGCTGGACATTCCAATCACCATCCAAGGACCAAGAAGGGATAGCACTCATTCTCTACTCCTATTACACTATCAAATTCTATTTTCCATGTGTCAAGGATAGACCACACTGAAAGATAATAATTCTCAAGCATTAGTAACTCCAGATCTGCTGGGAAGAAACCTTGGAAAGAGCCGTAGCTACTGAACCCAAAGTCTCCCAGCTCAGGCTGAAACATTTCATTACCTGATATTCGAAAGCCATCCTGTGTGATGAATTATGAGAGAGGAACAAAGCGAGCTTTTGTATCCACTATGTAACCATCAGAGAGAATAAAACAGCAGCACACTAAAGATGTAACCAATTTTTAATAAAACACCCAGACATTACCATCACCCACGACCCACTCTAACATGGCGCCATATTCATCGTTTCCAATCATTCCACTTAGCCGAAAGATACCGAGTTTGATTCCGGGGTCCAACAAAATGTATGGGCAGAAAGTGTGGAATAAATTTAGTGAAGAGCAAAGAATATCGTGAGTACAATTAGACAGCAATCAACATCCGTGGCTAAACACTCTTCAACAGGTCACCAACAGATATCAGAATTACAGGAAAGAAAACAGGGTTTTTAAGAAGCGAAACAGTTTCCTGATACAAGTGCTGGATTAGTCAGGTTATGACGGATTTCGGAGCCTACGATGCTGGAACAAACAGCCTGCTTAACCAGGCGGTCAACAGGAAGCCTGGATTGAGGCCTAGCTGCAGGGTTAGAAGCGCCCTTGGAACCGGTCACAGGTACAAGCTTCCTAACACCCACGCTGCTCTTGCTCTGCAGTAAGAACCGGCACCGGATGTTATACTGGTGTAGGTTGCATCCTTGAATTTTTCTGTGAAAATGTGAGACACTATGCAAAATGTGTGAGACATTCTCACCAGGCAACGCTTCTAGCCTTGATGAAAGTATCCAAGTCTTAGGTAAAAAGTAACTGCACAATACAATGTACATAATGATGATCATTTAAATTCTATCCGTTTCCCAAGCCTTGCCACCCACTCCTCTCACTCTCACAACCACTGCCACATTTTCCCTCTTACATCTTCCATAACAATGCTCTACTTACATAACCCATTTCCCAGCAACTCCACAGGTTCCTGACCATCAAGGTTGTGGTGCTTACGTCGAACTATATGCAATAAACACAGACTGACGGATTAGGCTATAAACAGGAGAGTCTGGTCAGCCCAGATCACTAGGTAGGCAGTACCACCACGCTCACAAGAGTGGAGGTACCTGTTACCTCTCATCTCACCCGTCATACCACCTCTCATCTCACCTGTCATACCAACTCATGTCATTTAGCATATCACCGATCATCTCACCTGTCATATCACCGGTCATCTCACCTTGCAGAGGTCACCGGACCTAACTGTTTGTGACTTATTTCTTTGGGGGTACGTGAAGAGCACAGTTTACGTACCACCACTACCTGCAACCCTGGAGGAGCTGAAAATTTCGATCACTGAAGCAGTTCGCATGATAACACCAGTTATGCTGCAGAGCGTTTAGACCGAACTGGACTATGGCATCGATGTTTGCCGAGCAACCAGAGGGGCGCACATTGAGTGCCTTTAATGGTACCCGATACCACATGAAACTGAATGAAATCCTGCATCTGAAGCTACTAACTGTGAAAGATTATTACAACAAAGTTACATGCTATTCCTGTTTGAAATCAGGGAGTGTTTTTGTGGGCCCTGTATAAAAGGAGCGTATCATCCCTAAAGCTCAAATCCGTAAGTAGAGTATAACCCCTACACGTCTCCTTAAGTGGAGTATAACCCCTACACGTCTCCTTAAGTAAAGTATAACCCCTACACGTCTCCTTAAGTAGAGTATAACCCCTACACGTCTCCTTAAGTGGAGTATAACTCCTACACGTCTCCTTAAGTAGAATATAACCCCTACACGTCTCCTTAAATAGAGTATAACCCCTACACGTCTCCTTAAGTGAGGTATAACCCCTACACGTCTCCCTAAGTGAGGTATAACCCCTACACGTCTCCTTAAGTGAGGTATAACCCCTACACGTCTCTTCAAAAGGAGTGTAAATAATATTCCTCTCTTCAAGGGGTGCATCACCCCTACCCTATTCTTCAAGGGGTGCATCACCCCTACCCCATTCTTCAAGGGGTGCATCACCCCTACCCCATTCTTCAAGGGGTGCATCACCCCTACCCCATTCTTCAAGGGGTGCATCACCCCTACCCCATTCTTCAAGGGGTGCATCACCCCTACCCCATTCTTCAAGGGGTGCATCACCCCTACCCCATTCTTCAAGGGGTGCATCACCCCTACCCCATTCTTCAAGGGGTGCATCACCCCTACCCCATTCTTCAAGGGGTGCATCACCCCTACCCCATTCTTCAAGGGGTGCATCACCCCTACCCCATTCTTCAAGGGGTGCATCACCCCTACCCCATTCTTCTTCAAGGGGTGCATCACCCCTACCCCATTCTTCAAGGGGTGCATCACCCCTACCCCATTCTTCAAGGGGTGCATCACCCCTACCCCATTCTTCAAGGGGTGCATCACCCCTACCCCATTCTTCAAGGGGTGCATCACCCCTACCCCATTCTTCAAGGGGTGCATCATCCCTACCCCATTCTTCAAGGGGTGCATCACCCCTACCCCATTCTTCAAGGGGTGCATCACCCCTACCCCATTCTTCAAGGGGTGCATCACCCCTACCCCATTCTTCAAGGGGTGCATCACCCTTATCCCATTCTTCAAGGGGTGCATCACCCCTACCCCATTCTTCAAGGGGTGCATCACCCCTACCCCATTCTTCAAAGGGTGCATCACCCCTATCCCATTCTTCAAGGGGTGCATCACCCCTACCCCATTTTTCAAGGGGTGCATCATCCCTACCCCATTCTTCAAGGGGTGCATCACCCCTACCCCATTCTTCAAGGGGTGCATCACCCCTACCCCATTCTTCAAGGGGTGCATCACCCCTACCCCATTCTTCAAGGGGTGCATCACCCTTACCCCATTCTTCAAGGGGTACATCACCCCTACCCCATTCTTCAAGGGGTGCATCACCCTTATCCCATTCTTCAAGGGGTACATCACCCTTATCCCATTCTTCAAGGGGTGCATCACCCCTACCCCATTCCTCAAGGGGTGCATCACCCCTACCCCATTCTTCAAGGGGTGCATCACCCCTACCCCATTCTTCAAGGGGTGCATCACCCTTACCCCATTCTTCAAGGGGTGCATCACCCTTATCCCATTCTTCAAGGGGTGCATCACCCCTACCCCATTCTTCAAGGGGTGCATCACCCCTACCCCATTCTTCAAGGGGTGCATCACCCCTACCCCATTCTTCAAAGGGTGCATCACCCCTATCCCATTCTTCAAAGGGTGCATCACCCCTATCCCATTCTTCAAGGGGTGCATCACCCCTACCCCATTTTTCAAGGGGTGCATCATCCCTACCCCATTCTTCAAGGGGTGCATCACCCCTACCCCATTCTTCAAGGGGTGCATCACCCCTACCCCATTCTTCAAGGGGTGCATCACCCTTACCCCATTCTTCAAGGGGTACATCACCCCTACCCCATTCTTCAAGGGGTGCATCACCCTTATCCCATTCTTCAAGGGGTACATCACCCTTATCCCATTCTTCAAGGGGTGCATCACCCCTACACCATTCTTCAAGGGGCGCATCACCCCTATCCCATTCTTCAAGGGGTGTATCACCCCTACCCCATTCTTCAAGGGGTGCATCACCCTTACCCCATTCTTCAAGGGGTGCATCACCCCTACCCCATTCTTCAAAGGGTGCATCACCCTTACCCCATTCAAGGGGTGCATCACCCCTACCCCATTCTTCAAGGGGTGCATCACCCCTACCCCATTCTTCAAGGGGTGCATCACCCCTACCCCATTCTTCAAGGGGTGCATCACCCCTACCCCATTCTTCAAGGGGTGCATCACCCCTACCCCATTCTTCAAGGGGTGCATCACCCCTACCCCATTCTTCAAGGGGTGCATCACCCCTACCCCATTCTTCAAGGGGTGCATCATCCCTACCCCATTCTTCAAGGGGTGCATCACCCCTACCCCATTCTTCAAAGGGTGCATCACCCCTACCCCATTCTTCAAAGGGTGCATCACCCCTACCCCATTCTTCAAGGGGTGCATCACTCCCGTACTCCCCCCACCTATAATATAAAGTCCGCAATACAACGATCGCCTGGATAAATTGTAATTTCTCCATCAGAGTAGTCATGAGTGTGTGAGAGGCGAGTCGTTAAGGGCGAGAGTAGCTGCAGCTAGCAGCGGCTCCTCGACCTTAGCGACAGTCTCCTCCTCCACCACAATGCACCCACAACACAACCTTTGTACGCTTCTCATACCACTAAGTGACTTTGTTTTCATATTATTATAAAATACGGCATTGTGAGTGGCATGCCTGTGACCGGTTTCAAGAGTTCCACCCCTTGTAGCCCTGCCTGATGTGGCTCTTGTATGCTTGTAGCCCTGCCTGAGGTAGTTCTACCCTTGTAGCCTTGCCTGATGTGGCTCTTGTACGCTTGTAGCCCTGCCTGAGGTCGTTCTACCTTTGTAGCCCTGCCTGAGGTAGTTCTACCCTTGTAGCCCTGCCTGAGGTAGTTCTCCCCCTGTAGACCTGCCTGAGGTAGTTCTACCCGTGTAGCCCAGCCTGAGGACAAGTTTCCCTGGTTTTGAAGGCAATACTCGCCACTCACAGCCACCAAACATTATGTAACACGGCACTCAGAGTGGCTATGAGCACATCTGAGTGGCTATGAACACACATGAGTGGTTATGAAGATGTGATGTAGGTCAACTGAAGTCACAGGCTGACCTCACCAACCCGTGTAAATTGCCACACTCCTTGCCTTGGCAGGGAAGTGTTGGAAGATGCATGGCTCCGTAAGTCTCAGGTCTTTTGTTCTTAATGGCGACAGTAAGGAGTGGTTAGAGACTCTGGACAATTCTACCCATGGTGTGAAAACACGTGGTGTACGCCTCGTGGGGGGGAAGGGTGAACCCCAAAACCTGGAGGATAGGGGGTGCTTTAAGGACCATATAAGCTCTGGGAAACAGCTAGAGGGGAGATTCTGACCGAGCTCTGGCCTGTGTGCAGAGCTCTGGGCGTCATGTAGGAGGGTATGGAATGTATGGATAATTGAGGAATAACGGAGTAATCAGGAGGAGTAAGCAGAAGTGAGTTGAGTGATTAGCGGAGGTAATGTGTGGTCACTACAACTGGACCATCACCTCTCATTATCCCTACCACCACATTACTCACCCTCTCACTACTTGAAATAAAATAATGAATAAAAGAATAAATAAATAACGGGGACAGTGAATATTACTATTCCACTCAAACACAGTTGATTATTAAGTCCTTGTACAATAACATACTTGGGATCAGGAGAACACTAATGGTTTGAGAAACGAGGGTGGTACACATAAGCAGTGAGACAAGAACGAAACAGAATATAACTTACAATATAGCTCAGAGGACAGTTCACCACAGGAACTAAGACTCTAGCCACAGGTCCCAAGACCTACACAGCACGAGCACTGCTCCAAGCCAGTACTCTGCCCAATGTCTCCAACAGTCTCTCCTCCAGAGATTCTCCAGCAGCCTTCTCCCGAGCTCTGCACACAGGCCAGAGCTCCGCTCAACTCTCTTTGCTCAGCTGTTCCTTGGGCTTATATGGTCCTCAAAGCACCCCCCACAATGGGGGTGTACACCACGTGTTTTGACCTGACGCCGAAATCTGACGCCGTCAAGAACAAAAGACCTGAGATTTGAGCTGAAAGGCATGTCTGACAGCTATTTGCCAAGGTAAGGTGTGACCATTGAATTAGGTTAAATTAGGTGTCTCTTAGCGACCTCAAAAGCACAGTTGAACTACATCACATGGGCTAGATATTGGGGTAGAGTTGCTGCCTGTTTGCAGAACTCTGGGAGAGGGCTGCAGGAGTCTCTAGAGGAGAATCTGTTGGAGACACTGAGCAGAGTACTGGCTTGAAGCAGTGCTCGTGCTGTGGAGGTCTTGGGATCTGTGGCTAGAGTCTCAGTTCCTGAGGTGAACTGTCCTACTACACTTATATTGTAATTTATATTCAGTTTTGTCAGTTAATTATAACCCTTGTCTCACTGCTTGTGTACAATATCAATTTATCTAAACCCAATATTGTTCTCTGTTCCCAAATATATTGCACAAGGACTTAATAAATTGTCCCCACTACTTATTCTTTATTATTTTATTTCAAGCACTGAGAGAGTGAGTAGTGTAGAGTTAACAAGAGGTCGTGGTGGCCACCACTGACCTGTCATATTACCTACCTACCTCCATCCCTCTCCTGCGTACTCCCTCCGTTTACTTCATTATTCCGTCTTATCCCCATTATTATTCCCCGATTCATTGACCCCCCTATATGACAAAGACAATACCCGCCACTTAGAAACCGGCTATCCCCTGCTTCTCGTTCTATCTGAGAGTGTTTAAGAATTTATAACGAATTAGTTCCCTGAAGCACTAAATATGTTTGGATCATCAAGGTGAAGGATCGCTTGAGACTCGATCCTCCGTACCCCTACTGTGCCCGGGTCTGTGACTACTCAGGCTGTTAGTGATCGCAGACTTCAGACAATTACCGGCAATAACAGCAGCCAGGTATGGGCAGATGTGATTGATTGTTCTATTGTTCACCAGTCAGCATTAGTTGACTACCTGTCGATCAAGTCAATTCAAGGAAGGGGATGGGGGGGGGGGGCTTCGATGCTCTTGAAGTGTTCTTGATCCGAGGAATGGGAGCTACCTTCTCCGTGTTCGAATCGTAACTAATTATTTATTATTCACCTGGTGCTAAATGATATTTAGGTTTTGTGCTTCTCCACGAATTTAATAATAATAAATAATAATAATCTGTATGAAGTGAGCATGGCGACACGTCATAATTACGAGTTTCTTACCTCAAGTTTACCCTACAAGTGATGGAATCTAGATGACACACTTCAGTCTAACCCCAAGTTCCATCCCCGTCATCACTATCACGAAACCCCCCCATAACCCTACATGTGATGGTACGCAAAGCCATACCTTCAATCTAACCCCCATCCCACCCCCATCACCATCACGTATCTTCTTGCCTTACATGTGATGGTATCCGAGGCCTTACCTTCACTCTAACTCTACGCCCAATACCCCTGGATCACTAATACTCATCTCCCTTACCTTATTAGTGTTGGTATCCAGGGAAGCACACTTCAGTGAAAACCTCCCACCACCCCCAACAACACGCACTTCTCCCCTGTCCACCGAGACTAACAGCAAACAAGCAAGGTGCACTCTACTACAATCATGTATTAAGCTTGTAATTGTTTTCTAGAGTTAATTATAACTGATACCTCTGATATACTTTTGAAGAGTTTCGAGAGTTTCACTAGTCTCTGAGGCCGGCCATGAGCCAGGCTCGTCTGGTGCTTGCGTGGTCAACCAGGCTGTTGCTGGTGGAGGCCCGCTACCCCACATATCCATCACAGCCTGGTTGATCTGGCACCTGGTGAAGATACTTGTCCAGTTTTCTCTTGAATGCTTCTACACTTGTTCCAGCCTTGTTTCTTATATCTTCTGGTAAGATATTGAATAGTCTGGGACCCCGAATGTTGATACAGTGTTCCTTTATTGTCCCCACCGCACCGCTGCTCCTCACTGGGTTTATTTTGTACTTTCTCCCATATCTCTCACTCCAGTATGTTGTTATGGCAGTGTGCAGATTTGGGACCAGGCCCTCGAGTACTTTCCAGGTATATATTATCATGTATCTCTCTCCTCCGCTCCAACGAGTACATGTTCAAGACATGAAGGCGTTCCCAGTAATTTAGGTGCTTTACTGGCTCAACCTGAGCCGTAAACGATCTCTATATATGTTCCAGCTCTGATAATTCTCCTGCTTTGAACGGGGCCGTCAGCACTGAGCATTATTTCCCCTGTTTTGAAAGTTCTCAATACCCATCCCATCATCTTCCTGAATGTCGTGATCTTTGTCTTGTTAAGGTCTTTAAAAGAGAGGTCAGTTGATATAATTATTCCCAGGTCTTTTACGTGTTTCTTTCGTTCTATTTGGTGATCCTCTTGAGTTTTGTATATAGTGCTCCTTTTGAGTTCTTCATTTTTTCCAAACCAAAGCAGCTGGAACTTATCACCATTGAACGTCATGTTGTTCTCCACTGCCCACTGGAAAACCCTGCTTATGACTTCCTGTACTTTTTCAGTGTCCTCTACCGTACTGACCTTCATGCTTATTTTAGTGTTATCTGCAATTATGATACAAAAGTGTGACTGGTGTTATTAGGAATCCGAAAATCCATCTGCCTACCATCCCCGTAATGCCCATTATCTTCATTTTGGGCGCTATCACTCCATGATCGCATTTCCCAAAACTATTTGCAAAATCTGTGTAAATCACATCTGCGTTTTGGTCGTCTTTCAACTCCTCCGTAATTCTGTCATAATGGTTCAGCAGCTGTGACAGTCATGATCGTCCTGCTCTAAAACTATGCTAGTTCGGGTTGTGCTGGTCCATGAAATTTTTAATCTGTCGTCTCATCACTCTTTCGAAGATTTTTATGTGAGAAGTTAGGGCTACTGGCCTGTAATTCTTAGCTAGTGCTCTACTACCTCTCTTGTGCAAAGGAGCTATGTCTGCCCTCTTTAAGGCCTCCGGTATTTCACCTAGATCTAAGCTCTTTCTCCAAAGAATACTGAGGGCTCGTGCTAGTGGTACTTTGCACTTCTTTATAAATAGGGCATTCCATGAATTTGTTCCAGGTGCTCAGTGAGTGGGCATGTTATCCATTTCTTTCTCGAAATCTATGGGATTTGTACTAATGTCAGTTGGCCTTCTGCTGGAGTGAAAAATATTTCTGCATTTTTCTACCTTATTACCATTTACTGGGTTACTGAACACCGACTCATACTGTTCTTTCAGGATTTCATTCATTTCCTGTCCATCGTCAGTTTACGAATCTTCTCAATAATGGTCCAATTCTACAGCCTGGCCTAGCCCATAGCCGGGCTCCGAGAGTAGCGAGATTCTCAAAACTCATCAAAGGTATTTATATACACTGTTAGTAAATTAAGACATATTTCCCCTACCAACCAGACTCCTGGAGTGCTGTGACTGATAATACCGAGATTAACTTTCATATGTATAGTAAATACTCTCTAGCATCAAACTGAGCGGAGGAAAAAGCAGTCTCGTAAATATTGACGAATGAAACTTGAATCGTTAATGTTATCAATATCATTACATCATTATAGATGCATGGACCACACTCCAGTCTCCGTACATTCTTCTCTTTGCTAAATGACAGTCGTGAATTACGATTTAACTTGGCTTATATTTTACAAACGTACATATACAAAAATGTGTGTCGAATATGTAAAACTGGTCAGTTAGCAAGAACTCATCTAAAGTTAAGTCCTTTCTGAAATTTTCTTTTATACGTTTAAAGATATATTTTTTCATTTATGTTAATGCAATTTTATTTTGTACCAAAAGAACCTTAAAAAACTTACCTAACCTTAATATAACAACCGGAATTTAATTTAGCGTAATTCAACTTAATTTAATAATAAACACAAAAAATATTTTTTTTCGTTAGGTTCAGAATGATTTTTGTGAAATTAGTGCATACACAAATTTTCGCTTGCCTTATTCGTTAAGAAGAGCATTGCTATTTAAGCCAAAATCGCAAGTTTTACCTATTCGGCACGACATAGAATATAGGCGGTGGTAGAAGAAAATATTCAAACAGTTCCTAGGAGAAAAATGAGTTTTCCCTGAAGTACGTTTATTCTCTTCTCTGAGGATAAGGGTCCCCAGTACAGTTCTAGAGGTGGTACCTCCTGATATATATATATATATATATATATATATATATATATATATATATATATATATATATATATATATATATATATATATATATATAAAGTTGTTACACACTTATCTAGTAGAGATAGAGTGAAAAGCCTCTTTGGTTTAGTGTGTTTGAGGTGGTGGTGAGGTTGATGCTGGCACCAAGCCAACACTACCCGTTTTACAAGTCTGTGGTCTTATCACTACTACCACACAAACACACCATTGCTTCATATCTCCTTCCTAACAAGCGCACACGCACAACACTTATTCTTTATTCTCCTTTTACGAATTTCTTTGACTTTATCAGCTCTACCAAAGAGAAATTCCATGAAATATACTCTGCACAATCCTATACATTTTTTTTTATCCTCGTTTTACAAGCTTCTTGTTTTACTCACCACTGACAATGAAACTGCCTGCTTGCCGCTGGAAGCAACCTGCTTAATGAGAAAGTTAACAAGGCAGACTGGGCTATGAGAGCAGAACTCTCGAAACCAGTTACAGGTTGGTCACAATGTCTTAGTATCAAACTTAAACATGTTTATATATTTTTTACTACATCGGCTGACTTCCACTAAGGTGACTCAATATCACAAGATTTACCCATTCGGCACGATATATATATATATATATATATATATATATATATATATATATATATATATATATATATATATATATGTATGTATATATATATATATGTATATATATATATATATATATATATATATATATATATATATATATATATATATATATATATATTATATATATATATATATATATATATATGTCGTGCCGAATATGTAAAACTGGTCAATTAGCAAGAACTCATTTAAAATTAAGTCCTTTCTAAAATTTTCTCTTATACGTTTAAAGATATATTTTTTTCATTAATGTTAATGTAAAAATTTATAATTTTGCACTAAAAGAATCTTAGAAAACTTACCTAACCTTATTATAACAAGAACAATTTATTTTAACCTAACCCAACTAAATATATTTTAGATTTGCTTACAATAATTTAATACTAAACAAACACAGTGAAATATATTTTTTTCGTTAGGTTCAGAATGATTTTGGCGAAATTATTGCATACACAAATTTTCACTTGTCCTATATGGCAAGAGGAGCGTTGCTATTTAAGCCAAGATGGCAAGTTCTGCCTATTCGGCACGACATATATATATATATATATATATATATATATATATATATATATATATATATATATATATATATATATATATATATATATGAGCACAGGAGTAGAATGATAGCTCTAGGCCTTTCGTGTTGCAATTAACACATCTTCAGGAGCTTGCAATGTTGCAGAAATGAGTAGGAAGTGCAGGTAGGCTCGGAATACTAGCTATTCCGAGGTTATATTCGTCTACCACTCCCATACACTAAGCAAGCAAGTAATACTATGTAAATATTAATTATGAATGCAATAATTCTATCACAAACAGTTTACACGACCCACGGAAACTCGTCCAGCTCAGAGGCTACGATCCCGCTCTCATTCTGAAAAGTATCCATATTATTATAATCATAAGTAAGCGCTAAACTCATAAGGGTCAAACAGCGCTGCAAAATTACCCATAACAATAGCAATTCTATGCTCATTCAATGACTGTAGCCAATTTACTATCAAATTTAAATACCTATGTTTATGGATAAACTCGGCGGATATCAAACTCATTAAAGTGGGACATTGCCAGATTATTAATTACTTGCGCTACATACACTGAATGTAATATTGCTGAATCTTCTCCTGGTTATCTGTAATTGTTTAATATGAGTCTAGATTATTTAAAATATTTCATTAGTAATGTAGGACATGGTTTAACAGATGCCAGTCCCGGCTGAGTCTCTAGCCAGTCAGACTATTAGTGAATGTGGATGGCACAACTGCCGACAATGAAGAAAAGATAAACACTGCAGAACAAGTTTGTATTCTGACTACATTGCTCTCTGAGAGAGGTTGTCATCAATGGTTCTAACACAGCAACACCGTGTCCCCGTGAAAAATTGTTGTTTCCCGCGGGTGTGGGTGTCCTGCCAGGTGGGAATTGAGTGGCTGCACGTCTGCAAGTACGTTACTAAAGTAGCCGTCCAGAGAGACATCAATGAATTATGTTTGTACCTTTCCGAAAAGACAGTTAAGAAGCAAGTGATCCAACATGTGTTTTTCTCTCTAGATCACACAGCATTTGTGAGAAACGGTGGATGAATTAAAATAAAGTGTTTCAGTGGCTGTGTAATCAGAGAGGCAGACCCCGTACCCAGTCCACAGTACCTCAGTGAACACAAGACCTATAAGTCCTCAAAGAAGCCGCAGTTCAACTCTCTCAAGAGACCCAGGAGCTATTGCGCAAATCTCACAAGAGATCCAGGAGCTGGAGATCACATTCAAGAGCTTCAGTTCAACACAGAAACGAAGTATTGCTGAAGCAAATAAATAAATAAATAAATAAATATATATATATATATATATATATATATATATATATATATATATATATATATATATATATATATATATATATATGCAGGACAAGCCACGGGGGGGGGGGAAATCTTTAGCTCAAGTACTTTCACACTTCTCAGTGCGTCATCTGGAGCTGTGCAATGTTGCAAGGGAACAACCAAAGCAGGGAGAGAGGTCACAGAATAGCGTAGGTGTCACCGTCCAAGTCTGAGGGTAACCGTGGACGGTGACACCTACGCTACTCTGAGACCTCTCTCCCTGCTTTGGTTGCTCCTGAGAAGTGTGAAAGTACTTGAGCTAAAGATTTCCACCCCCCCCCGTGGCATATATATATATATATATATATATATATATATATATATATATATATATATATATATATATATATATATATATATATACAGGTAGAGAGAGAGAGAGAAGTGGTATTGAATCATTTACCAAACTGCGGCAGGCCAGGATTCGACCCCACGATACACTGTCCCGCCTCAAGAGAGAACACAACGTACGTGTCACCTTATCCACTCCGCCATCGATCCTACAAACAACGTGAGCCTAGCGAACTAGACTTATTTCATGTTGCGAGGACACTCGTGGCAGTGGATGTTCAAGGGTTAATTTCAGCCTCCTCCTGTTTGAATACCCGCCTCAACAGTCTATATAGCAATGAAACCATGAAACAAGTGGTATTGAATCATTTACCAAACTGTGGCAGGCCAGGATTCGACCCTACGACACACTGCCCCACCTCAAGAGAGAACACACACACAATATATATATATATATATATATATATATATATATATATATATATATATATATATATATATATATATATATATATATATATATATATATATATATATATATATATATATATATATATATATATATATATATATATATATATATATATATATATATATATATATATATATATATATATTATATATGTATAAGAGGGAGGAGTCTCATATTTTCGCTGCCTGGACAGCCTTAACTAAATATATCGAAATTCAACACCCAACAATAAGGCAAGTTTTCATTATATTTCATTTTTTGGTGTAGTTATATTCAATTTTAATGCTCAACAATCCTGTACGAAAAAAACAAGTTTATTTTAATGTTTTTTTTTTTAACAAACTGGCAACAGTAGGCTGTTATGCGCATTTTAAGTGACAGCAGAATAAGCTATATTTGTGAAACTTCAACGCGACGTAAAATGTTAAGTTCTGATTATTTTTCAGTTTTCGTTTCGCATTTATATTAGACTTATAATGTTCTACAATCCCGTAGGATTTTTTTTTATTTTATCGAAAAACTGGACACAGTATGGCAGCCAAAGCTACTAACACTGCACATCTAAGGTTCAGTATACAATAAAAGTTGGGAGATTCAAAGTTTATTCTCTATAAGGATTACAATGCTGAGTTTACAGAATTTGGTTATTGTGTGGTTTACATGTAAAATAATAATTACAGAGTGTACCACTAGAACACCTAGCATGGCTAGGCATTTCGGGCAGACTTAGATTAATTCTTAAATTTAAAATATTACAAATTATGAGGTAAGTTGGTATTATGACTAAGTGACTAAATACTAGTTTGTGAGTTTAGCAATGTGAATGCTTTTGTTTTGGCACAGTACATAGTTTGAGTATTGGAGTATCACAGGCCAACTTATGACTAGTTAGGATTCATTATTTTAAGATTGAGATTGATATTTCTGTTTATGGTCAAATGGGTCAGTGAGTGTAAGTGTGAACCACCAGGTGGTATTCGTGTAGTTAGTTGACGGGGTGTATCAGGGAGATGTTTTCTAATGGTAGTTTTGAAGGTGATGAATGTGTCTGTAGTTCTAGAGTTTTCAGGTAGGGTGTTCCAGATTTTAGGGCCTTTGACATACATTGAATTTTTGTAAAGGTTTAGTCGGACACGGGGAATGTCATAGAGATGTTTGTGTCTGGTGTTATGCCTGTGGGTTCTGTCACAACTATCAAGAAAGCGTTTTAGGTCAAGGTTAATATTGGAATTTAAGGTCCTGTAGATGTAGATTGCACAGCAGTAAGTGTGGATGTACTGAACAGGGAGTAAGTTTAGATCTATGAAGAGTGGGGGGGTGTGTTGCCAGGGATGGGATTTAGTGATTATTCTTACTGCGCCTTTTTGTTGGGTTATTATTGGCTTTAGGTGTGTTGCTGTAGTTGATCCCTAAGCACAAATAGCATAGGTGAGGTATGGATAAATAAGTGAGTGGTATAGTGTGAGAAGGGCATTTTGCGGCACGTAGTATCGTATCTTGGAGAGGATCCCAACCGTTTTGGATACTTTTTTGGTTATGTGTTGGATATGGGTGCTGAAATTCAGGGTGTTGTCGAGGTATAGGCCTAGGAATTTGCTCTCATTATGTCTGGCAATTAGAGTGTTGTCGATCTTAATGTTAATTTGCGCAACTCCTGCTCTGCTACCAAACCTACACGGTACAGCTACATTCCAAACTTTCCTATAAGAGACATTGACGTTTAGAGTTTAAAATCGATCAGAATTGGCATTTTTTTTTAGTTTTCCCTAGAAAAACAATCCCCATTTTTTAATTTAAAAAGTGTCAGATATACAGGTACATAGCTTAACAGTACAATGAACCTTCTGTGCATCGGTGTTTAGAAGTTGAAGTCCTTCAAAGAGACACAATTTTTGAAATAAAAGTGTCAATAACAATCAGAACTTTCCTCTAATAAAGACACACCAGCTTTAAAAGTTTGACGTCGATCAGAAATGGTAATGCTGCTCTAACAACAGAAAGTTTGATGCCTATCAGAAGTGCATATGCTGCTCTAACACTCTTCATAAGTACAAAAAAAAACCTTCGTCAAAACACTAAGCAAAGACACCAGAGCCACCATCAGGTAGCGGCAGTGGAGGTGGATGCAGCAGGATGTTACAAGCGGACAACAGAACCTCCAGGTAGCGGCAGTGGAGGTGGATGCAGCAGGATGTTACAAGCGGACAACAGAACCTCCAAGTAGCGGCAGTGGAGGTGGATGCAGCAGGATGTTACAAGCGGACAACAGAACCTCCAGGTAGCGGCAGTGGAGGTGGATGCAGCAGGATGTTACAAGCGGACAACAGAACCTCCAAGTAGCGGCAGTGGAGGTGGATGCAGCAGGATGTTACAAGCGGACAACAGAACCTCCAGGTAGCGGCAGTGGAGGTGGATGCAGCAGGATGTTACAAGTGGACAACAGAACCTCCAAATCGATCAATAAAAATGCGGGTTACGTAACAGTTGTCGGAGCACCATTAATTCCGGATCACGCGTTTGTGGCCTTAAAAAATTAATGGACTGCCTCTCAACACTGATACAACACCCAATTAAACATATCTTTAATCTTAATTTAATGACATCAGAGTGAGAAACAATACAGCTGTATGGTAGAGTGATATACAACTGCATACAGCTGTATCATAGCCAAACAACTTAATGCAGCTGCATGGTAGAGTGAAAAACAAGTGAAAGCAGGTGTATGATAGAGCGAGAAAAAACTTCATACAGCTATATGGGACTGAGAAAAAATGCAAATGGCACTGAGACACAATACAGCTGATTGGAAGAGTGAGGAAACTTAATGTACAAGTAAGGCAGAGTGATATAAAATATAGCTGTATGGCAGAGTGAGATACAATACAGCTGTATGGCAGAGTGAGATAAAATATAGCTGTATGGCAGAGTGAGATACAATACAGCTGTATGGCAGAGTGAGAAACAATACAGCTGTATGGCAGAGTGAGATAAAATATAGCTGTATGGCAGAGTGAGATACAATACAGCTGTATGGCAGAGTGAGAAACAATACAGCTGTATGGCAGAGTGAGATACAATACAGCTGTATGGCAGAGTGTGATACAATACAGCTGTATGGCAGAGTGTGATACAATACAGCTGTATGGCAGAGTGAGAAACAATACAGCTGTATACATGAAACTTTATAAACAAAAAAAATTTTCGATGACTCGGTGAAGCTGTGTTTCCATTTTACTTAAAAAATGTACAAGTTTCATTAAATACAGGTAAAACTTAACATAACTGTCTGGAAGCATTATTATTATTAGTACTAGTAGTAGTAATAGTAGTAGTAGTGCTAGTAGTAATAGCAGCAGTAATAGCAACAATAATAGTAACAGTAGTAGTAGTAGTAGTAGTAACTAGTAGTAGTAGTAACTAGTAGTAGTAGTAACAGTAGTAGTAGTAGTAGTAACAGTAGTAGTAGTAGTAGTAACAATAGCAGTATTAGTAATAGCAGCAGTAGTAGTAATAGCAATGATAATAGTAACATTAGTAGTAATAATCATAGTAGTAGTAATAGCAGTAGTAGTGTTTACCTGGAGAGAGTTCCGGGGGTCAACGCCCCCGCGGCCCGGTCTGTGACCAGGCCTAATAATAAAATAATAACTGCAGGTGTTGGGATGCAAGGCAACACATGCTGCGGCCAGCAACACACGCTGTGGCCAGCAACACACGCTGCGGCCAGGAACACACGCTGCGGCCAGCTGACAGCAAACTCACTAGCGAGAACGACAACGGGAAACGTAAATAAGAATAAGGAGAGAATTAGCATAATGACGGGAGAACCGGGGAGGCGAACACAACCGGAAGCACACTCATCTTTCCTCCCACACCAAGTGTGTGTAAGTGTAATGTGTTGTAGGGAAGAGGAGAAGGGAAGGGAGGGGAGAGTGGAACAAGATTGGGAGGGGAGGGAGCTTCGCGGAGTGGGACGACGGGAGGAAGGAGTAGCGTGTAGTGGGAGAGGGAAGGGAGGTAAGAAAACGGGGAGATGAGGGAGAGGAAGACGAAAAAGGGAGGTGAGTGAGAAAGAGGAAGAAAGAGGGCAAGAAGAAACAAAGAAAGGGGAGATAAGGACAGTAGGGAAAGGACTTTGAGGAAGGAGGAATGCGAACATGGGAGAGGAAAGATATAAAGTTGGGGAAAGGGAAAGAATGAAGAGAAAGAGAGAAGGACTGGGAAAACGTACTGGTTATAACACGTGGAACTATCCAAGAACCGTTATCACTATCACGTACCGTCATCACTATCAGTACCACCATCACTATCAAGTACCACCATCACTGTCAAGTATCACTATCACGTACCAAAATCACTATCAAGTACCATCACCATCAAGTACCGTCATCACTATCAAGTACCACCATCGCTATCAAATACCACCATCATTATCAAGTACTGCCATCACTATCAAGTACCGTCACTATCAAGCACAACCATCACTATCAAGTACCGTCATCACTATCAGTACCACCATCACTATCAAGTACCATCATCACTATCATGTACCACCATCACTGTCAAGTACCGTCATCACTATCACGTACCACCATCACTATCAAGTACCATCACCATCAAGTACCGTCATCACTATCAGTACCACCATCGCTATCAAGTAGCACCATCACTATCAAGTACCACCATCACTATCAAGTATCGTCATCACTATTGTGGAAAATAATTTCCCAAAAATTATGCCTGATTAATACATTACTTTGCTCTAAAGTGTATTTTTAAAAGAAGAGAATCGAGAGGGAAGCTCTGCGCCTGTGCTGAGGAGCAGGAGGAGACGCCATTGTTTTTGAATGTGGTACAGGCACGCTAATGTAATATGCATAATTTTCGTCGCTCTAGGGGTTATATTGGGCTTAAAACCTCTCAAATAGGAGCCGAAATTGTTGGATGTGCAGTCCTGCATAACGAGAGCATTAAGCAGATGGACAGGACATCTCCAGGAACCTCAGATAAGCTGTCTATGTTTATGTTTAGAATTCTGGCCAGTAATTTCTTCATAAATTTAGACAGGGGGATTTCTGTACATGACACACAGTAATCTGTAGACTAATTGGTGAGTCTTATGATTATAAATTCTCCTTCTGTTATATAAATGTGTATATGTAATCATTTATTAATCTTAACATACAGTCCACAAATTTATAATAATGTTTACCATAAGTCTTGGTAATGTATATTTCATTTGCAATTAATATAGGTCTAGAGCAACTTGTGGATATGACAGTTGTAGTTATCGAAGGGGGACATTTTTTGAGACCTAGGTGTCCCAAAATTCCTGCTTGTCTATGTAACTTTGATAAAGAATAATTATCTTTGTTACCATTTACTGGCATGTATCTCATGAGTTACATCCAGGTAAATGTAATTTTCCATAACTATCAAGTACCACCATCACTATCAAGTACCGTCATCACTATCAAGTACCGTCATCACTATCAAGTACCACCATCACTATCAAGTACCGTCATCACTATCAAGTACCATCACTATCAAGTACCACCATCACTATCAAGTACCGTCATCACTATCAAGTACCATCACTATCAAGTACCGTCATCACTATCAAGTACAACCATCACTATCAAGTACCGTCATCATTATCAAGTACCACCATCACTATCAAGTACTGTCATCACTATCAAGTTCCATCATCACTATCAAGTACCGTCATGGCTTCACACGGCGAGGGCCTGGGTTCGATTCCCAGCCAGAGTAGAAACATTGGACGTGTTTCTTTCCACCTGTTGTCTATGTTCCCCATCAGTAAAATGGGTACCTGGGTGTTAGTCGACTGGTGTGGGTCGCATCCCGGAACACTGACCTAATTTGCCCGAAATGCAGAGCATAACAAGGGAGTTTCTATATAGTAGTATGTCATTGTTGTCAGTTGGACTGTATACCTTGTACATGTACTTGTAGTAAATTAAAGATATTATTATTATTATTATTATTATTATTATTATTATTATTAAGTACCGTCATCACTATCAAGTACCGTCATCACTCTCATCATACACTCTGCCTCTGGCCCAGACTCCTCTTAACTCCATATTCACGAACAATAAATGCCTAAGGAGACGGAGTCTGGATACACAAGTCGTCACAGGAATCATCGCATTGTCTCGTAATCGCCACCTTGTGGCAACCACAAGAAAGTATAGACCGATATCACTAATTTTTCACAATATCAAAATCTTTATTAAAAGAGTTTTAAGAAACAAGACTGCTGGACACACTGAATCACAACAATTGCACAACCCAGGCCAGTATGGGTTTAGAGCAGGTTGCTTTTGCCTCTCGCATTTGCTGTATCATCGCGATGTGGTTTTGGATACACTGGAAGACAAACAGAATGCAGATGTAGTATACACAGACTGTAAGTCTTCGACTAGATCATGGTGTAATAGCTTATATAATGCGTGAAATAGGAATAAGAGGTAAGTGGGCAGGTGGATATTTAGTTTTCTAACGAACAGAACCCAAAGAGTAATAATGTAAAGAGCTACAGAGAAGCGCTGTTCCTCAACGTACAGTATTTATGAGCCTCAACTATCTTTCTCATACCTGACACAAAGACATAATTCACAGCACCGTATCATCCCTCGCAAACGATACTCGATTTTGAAATAGAGCGGCAAAGATTGAGGACACGGCAAATGTTCAAGATGATATAAACCAAGTCTCTCCGTGGACCACAGAAAGCCTTATGATGTTCAACGGGGGAGAATTTCAGTTACTCCGCTACAGAAAGAAATAAGGTAATAAAAGCTGAAAGAGAGAAAATAATGATATTAAACCACTCAACAGAGCGGATGATTAATGTTAACGACTTAAAACTAATAATTTTCACTACCGTCTACAAAATGTATGTATGTATGGTGCAAAATACCGAGCACTGGACGGATAGAAGGCCCATAAACGTCACACCGGCATCAAAATCTTAAAAAAAAAAAAGAAAAAAAAAGAAAAAAAAACTAGTCACTGAAGAGACTATCGTATTTAACGAAACTTTTTTCCTTGCTCATCCCTATTAAAAAAAGGAAAACAAACAATACAATATCAAAGTACATCACACAGCACATCACCACGTCGCAAGTAGCAAGAAACGTTTAGTTATGTTTAACCTGTACTCTCCAGGTGCGAAATATTGATGTAATCTGCCAAACCCATTAAATTAACTTCGTCGACAATTATACAGTGACGGGGCTCACTGTATAATTGTCGACCAAAAATACATAAATAAAAAATTCACAGGATGTATGCCTCATACATCAAGTTGGTGAGAGTGAACAAAAAAACTCAGTGTACTCCCTCAAATGTATTCTCTCAAATGTATTCCCTCAAATGTATTCCATCAAATGCAGGCGAGAGAGGTACCGCACATCACGTCACACCTCGGAAATCCTGGAGGGACTCTCCTGTCCAACTTTACTAACCTGGAGTCTACCTGGAGAGTGTTCCGAAGGGCCGACGCCCCCGCGGCCCGGTCTCAGAAGGGGCCTCCTGGTGGATAGACTGATCAACGACGCTGTTAGTGCTACCTGCACGAAGTGCAACGTATACACCACAGCCTGCCTGATCAGGAATAAAATAACGCTCTAGGCCTGCTGGATGGTAGGATGGTTAGGTAGCACGTCTGTCTAGCTATTAGTGGACGGAAGATCCGGCTTTCGTCACTCCTTGCAGCCAACGACCCGCAAAGGTTTACAGGTTCATTACTACTACTATTACTGCTTTTACTACGACTACTACTCTTATTACTTCTACTGCTACTACTTCTACCACTACTAACAGGAAACATCGCTAGAAAACACCTCAGTCATACCTCCTGCGAAATGCACTTAAAAATAACAATAGCCTCAAGAATATAATACAAATTAATCGTGTTTTCTTTTCTGGCCACATACTGAAAATTACAAAAAGAATATTCAAGTGGACATTTTATTTCCTACATAAAAAAAATCTTATATTGATTATATCGTGCTTGTACAAGGGAAAATGCTGCTCTTACCTTATTTCAGGCACCTGTTGCAGGGCATTAGTTTAGTACCTACTGAACTAATTCAGGGAGCAATTCAACTGCAAAACCAATGGAAAGTTGGATAAAAACTATACATCACTGGGAAGCTGGATAAAACTATACATGATAGGAACTGGATAAAACTATACTTGATAAGGAAGCTGGATAAAACTATACTTGATAAGGAAGCTGGATAAAACTATACATCATTGGAAGGCTTAATAAAGCTATACATTATTGGAAAGTTTGATAAAATTATACATAGCGCGACAAGTATGTAAATAAGACACAATTTGCGGTTCATGTAGCATTTGTTGACGAGACATTTCGTCCGCTTTATCATGACTGATAAAGTTCCTGGCAGACGAAACGGCCGCCAGGAACGTGTCTTATTCATAAAGGGTCTTATTCATAAAGTGTCTTATTCATAAAGGGTCTTATTCATAAAGGGTCTTATTCATAAAGTGTCTTATTCATAAAGTGTCTTATTCATAAAGGGTCTTATTCATAAAGTGTCTTATTCATAAAGGGTCTTATTCATAAAGTGTCTTATTCATAAAGGGTCTTATTCATAAAGTGTCTTATTCATAAAGTGTCTTATTCATAAAGGGTCTTATTCATAAAGTGTCTTATTCATAAAGTGTCTTATTCATAAAGGGTCTTATTCATAAAGGGTCTTATTCATAAAGGGTCTTATTCATAAAGTGTCTTATTCATAAAGGGTCTTATTCATAAAGTGTCTTATTCATAAAGGGTCTTATTCATAAAGTGTCTTATTCATAAAGGGTCTTACTCATAAAGTGTCTTATTCATAAAGGGTCTTATTCATAAAGTGTCTTATTCATAAAGTGTCTTATTCATAAAGCGTCTTATTCATAAAGGGTCTTATTCATAAAGTGTCTTATTCATAAAGGGTCTTATTCATAAAGGGTCTTATTCACAAAGGGTCTTATTCATAAAGTGTCTTATTCATAAAGGGTCTTATTCACAAAGGGTCTTATTCACAAAGGGTCTTATTTATAAAGGGTCTTATTCACAAAGGGTCTTATTCACAAAGGGTCTTATTCACAAAGGGTCTTATTCATAAAGGGTCTTATTCATAAAGGGTCTTATTCACAAAGGGTCTTATTCACAAAGGGTCTTATTCACAAAGGGTCTTATTCATAAAGGGTCTTATTCATAAAGGGTCTTATTCACAAAGGGTCTTATTCACAAAGGGTCTTATTCACAAAGGGTCTTATTCACAAAGGGTCTTATTCACAAAGGGTCTTATTCATAAAGGGTCTTATTCACAAAGGGTCTTATTCACAAAGGGTCTTATTCACAAAGGGTCTTATTCATAAAGGGTCTTATTCATAAAGGGTCTTATTCATAAAGGGTCTTATTCACAAAGGGTCTTATTCATAAAGGGTCTTATTCATAAAGGGTCTTATTCACAAAGGGTCTTATTCACAAAGGGTCTTATTCATAAAGGGTCTTATTCATAAAGGGTCTTATTCACAAAGGGTCTTATTCACAAAGGGTCTTATTCATAAAGGGTCTTATTCATAAAGGGTCTTATTCATAAAGGGCGAAGCGATGGCAAAATAAAAGCTCATTGTGAACCTGCGTCTTTTCTTCCTCACTTCCCTCAGAACGCTGCTTTATCCAGCCTTGGAATGACATTTATTGCTAACTTATACATGTGGAATCTACAAGTAACTCTCGACAGACAACAGACTGTTACTGAGTACCTTTCCACGGAAGTGAAGAAACAGCATTAACAGGTAAACCAACGGTACCGTTCACAGGTAACACCAACAGTGTGGTTGCCGGCCCCTGATCAAACACACCTACCTGCAACAAGAAAAATAATCACATTAGTACCAGTAACTACACCAATAATACAATAACATCAGGTAGGAGACAAGGAGATGAAGGAGGAAGAAAGGAGGAGACGCAGAAGGAAGGAGAAAGAAGGAATGAAGAAGAGAAGCAGGAGGGAGGAATGAAGAGGAGGAAGGAATTAAGAGAAGAAACAGGAGGGGAGAATGAAAAGGATAAGCAGGAGGCGGGAATGAGAAATGAGGAATGGAAAGGAGAGGTAGGAAAGAACAAGACAGTGAGAAAAGCCTAAGGCGTGAAGAGAAAGGATAATGTGGGAATGAAGGGAGGACAGACAAAAGAAGACATAGGACAAAGAGGACGAAAGATAATGAAAGGAGAGAGGAGGAACGAGGAAAAGTAATAAGACAGGAGGAACAAGAAAGAACAAATAGATAAAAGTACCAAGAAAAGAAGAGACAGCTAAAAAATAGCAAAGCAAATGAAGCCAATATGACAGTAAGGATAAAAAAATACAAATATAATAGATAAAAATTAATGTTGGGGATGAAGCAGTAGTGGAGCAGAGACTCTTCCACTTCTATTCTCTATGATTGTTACAAATCATTTGCAACTCAGATAATTTCTTATTGAAGTCCACCTCACGATCAGCATAATGACGATGGAGACAATGCAGGAAATGGATTCAACAGACAATTGAAGTCCCTGAAACAGGCCCGACCAGCCCCTGGCGATGCCAGCCTCAGGCAGAGTTGAGGTTAGTAACTGCGCAGCAGCTACGGCAGAAGTCAGGCTCAGTAAATACTTTAACTACGCCAGAATCTACAGCCTGGAAAACGGGGGTGAGGAAATATCGGGTCTTAATTATATCGGATAGTCAAAGTCGGCTGTTTAATCTTTGATTCAGATCGTCATAAATGTGCAGGTCGGGTCGTGTAGTCAGTTTTGAAAATCTGATAACTGGTCTGACTCACGCCTGTGGTATAGTTTGGTCTACCTATGGTTTGGGAAAGCTCTAACTCAAGAACATTATGAAGATATTATATACATGCGTCTACCTGTCTACCTCGTGATTGTTTCAAGTCTCCTCCTCCCCTCTATGGGAAGAATTGTACCTACTGACACCAACGGGTGTGAGTCGAGCACCATGCCCCTCACCATACTGCTGGGTCGCCAGTTCGAAGCCTATACAGTACCTTCATTTTGTTACATCTACGGTCGTAATTTTAATTTGTATTGCTAGGATTATAAAAGATAATTTTTTCACACGTGCGCATATAAACAACGCCTCGTGATACCGTGGTGTTTACCCCACACTGCGTGGAGCGAGCACTAACAGCATAAAGACTGGTCTTCGGGGCGATGATCTCAGAACCATGTACAGATAATTAACAGGTATACATCTTCTTCTCCCCTCCCCACCGTTTCAGCAGCACTGAAGTCTTGCAGCTCGGGCTGACAAAGTTCAACACTGTATGAAAACAATCCAGTGTGGAGGAATTTGACAGGGAAAACATGTTACCACTACATAACATACAGATTGGGTAGCAGCCCACTGCTGATGCATCCAATAAAAAAGAAGCCGTTACAAAAAAATCAAGCAGCATTTGCGCAATCTTGCAAGCTGATGAAGTTCATTAGGTCACACTGGCCGCCAACGCTCACATTAACATAACAAAGCCATTTTTACGAAGCACTCAGGAATCCACACATTCCTCCCTACGGCCAGCATGTTTCACTATCCTGTACACACTAAACATATATTAAATACACCTCGATTATAAAAAAGAAAAGCAACTACCAGACGATTATTATTATTAATTATATTATTATTATTATTATTATTATTGTCGCCGCTGATGAAAATAACACTCGACCTCCAACCATATTACCTCCACAAATTACCAATCCAACACAGCCCCCCATACATTCAACTTCCCACTTTCCCTGAGACCTCTGTATACTTTTCACCTAATCACAAAGAAGAGAACTCCACTCTTACATCATAATTCTTTCTTTCTCTTATATATACTTGTAGTGTGTTTCATGATGAAATTATTGTGTTTCATGATGCAATTATTCTGTGTTTCATGATGCAATTGTGTTTCATGATGCAATTATTGTTTCATGATGCAATTATTCTGTGTTTCATGATGCAATTATTGTGTTTCATGATGCAATTATTCTGTGTTTCATGATGCAATTATTGTGTTTCATGATGCAATTATTCTGTGTTTCATGATGCAATTATTGTGTTTCATGATGCAATTATTCTGTGTTTCATGATGCAATTATTGTGTTTCATGATGCAATTATTCTGTTTCATGTTGAAATGCATCCTGTTTGGTGGAATATGACAAGAAAACTTAGCTAGCTTTTCTTCCCATTACGTAACTGTCACATAGAAAGGGGTAGCAACACACCGCTAATGCAGCCAATTTTGCCAAATAAAAAAAATATATACCCTCCAACTCCCCCACCCACCAAAAAAAAAAGGAACGTCCTTCACCCAGTAACACCCAAAACCGAACCGAGAGGCATAAACAAGCAAGCAGCATATTCGAGGACAAAGAGAACGTGTGGTGCACAAATTATGCCTTTTTTCAATAACAATGCAGGTGAGCTGAGGGACAGTAAGGAAGGAACAATTGATGTTCACCCAGTACCAGATGAAGCAGGCTGTCCTGGTTATCTGGACCAGTAAGCTGCTAACATCAACAGCCTGATTGTTCTGTCAACAAGGAAGCGTGACCTCAAGCAGGGATGCGAGGGTAGAACTCTCGCAACTGGTCACAGGTATGTCACAAGTACTCAGATACTGTAGCACTTACAGAAACGACCGTCACATGGAGAGGTATTGCATAGCGAGAAAAGAGAGAACAGGACAAGAGAGGTGATTCTGATAAAAAAAAATGGATACTTATTCGGGGAACTTAAGAACAAACACCAGCGGTTACGTAGTTGGAACATTAATGACCGGAGGGCCAAAGAATAGAGTGAAATTCAACATATTTATAGTGTCTAGGCCCAAGATACCAGGAAACAAGATACCAGGAAACAAGATACCAGGAAACAAGATACCAGGAAACAGGATACCAGGAAACAGGATACCAGGAAACAAGATACCAGGAAACAAGATACCAGGAAACAAGATAGCAGGAAACAAGATACCAGGAAACAGGATACCTGGAAACAAGATCCTAGGAACGAAAATGCTGAAATGCCTTAGAGCCAGACGTTAGTAGTTTGAAACAGGACCAGAAGTCAGAGACAAAACAAGCACAAATCGCTAAGTACACACACACACACACACACACACACACACACACACACACACACACACACACACACACACAATGAACACCAAGTGTAAACGAATGAAAACGGAAGACATTGGAGACGAGAGACAAAGACCGAGAAAGGAAAAACAGAGAAGTTAAAACCTTACAAGTAACCATTACAACAAACCTGCCCCCTCAAGTGTATATCAAATAACATCAGTGGCCCTTGCTAGTCTTGCGAATTTAAGAATGGCCTTCAGAAATCTAGGCAGCAACTTTTTCAAACCATTCTTTACCATACGTGAGACCACTCCTTCAGCACACAGCGTTGATGTGAATAAATGACCAGTAAAACAAAAAGGTAAAACTTGATTAAGTGCAAAGACATGAACATGCACTAGCGCCTGAACTGAGAGGACTGAACTACGAGGAAACATTACAAGAGCTAAACCTCTTTCACCTGAAGGGCTGAATAGAATTAATTTATCTGCAGCGTTAAACCTGTGTGAATCATTGAACGCGAAAACTGGTCTAAAGAGTTGATCCTCAATCCGAAAAGAAATATACGATCACAACATACAAAATAATCCAGAGTATTCCCAAGGTGGAACGTGGGATAAAAATGGAAAGAACACACCCAACTGAGCCAGAGGAACTTTAGTAAACACTTCAACGTAACAGAAAAGCAGTTGAAGCAGACTCCAAACATTACAGTGATAGATGCAGACTTCATAAAGTGGTAGAAGCAGACTCCGTATAGTGGTAAAAACGGACTACATTCACTTGTAAACAGACTATTCAGTGGTAGCAGCAGAGTCCATACAGTGGTAGCCGCAGAGTCCATACAGTGGTAGCACCAGACTCCATACAGTGGTAGCAGCAGACTCCCTACAGTGGTAGTAGCAGACTCCCTACAGTGGTAGCAGAAGATTCCATACAGTGGTAGCAGCAGACTCCCTACAGTGGTAGCAGCAGACTCCATACAGTGGCAGCAGCAGACTCCATAGTGGTAGCAGACTCCATACAGTGATAGCAGCAGACTCCGTACAGTAATAGCAGCAGACTCCATACAGTGATAGCAGCAGACTCCATACAGTGATAGCAGCAGACTCCATACAGTGATAGCAGCAGACTCCATACAGTGATAGCAGCAGACTCCACACAGTGACAGCAGCAGACTTCATACAGTGATAGCAGCAGACTCCATACAGTGACAGCAGCAGACTCCATACAGTGATAGCAGCAGACTCCGTACAGTAATAGCAGCAGACTCCATACAGTGATAGCAGCAGACTCCATACAGTGATAGCAGCAGACTCCATACAGTGATAGCAGCAGACTCCATACAGTGATAGCAGCAGACTACATACAGTGACAGCAGCAGACTTCATACAGTGATAGCAGCAGACTCCATACAGTGACAGCAGCAGACTCCATACAGTGATAGCAGCAGACTCCATACAGTAATACCAGCAGACTCCATACAGTGATAGCAGCAGACTCCATACAGTGGTAGCAGCAGACTCAATACAGTGATAGCAGCAGACTCCATACAGTGGTAGCAGCAGACTTCATACAGTGATAGCAGCAGACTCCATACAGTGGTAGCAGCAGACTCAATACAGTGATAGCAGCAGACTCCATACAGTGGTAGCAGCAGACTCCATACAGTGGTAGCAGCAGACTCCATATAGTGATAGCAGCAGACTCCATACAGTGGTAGCAGCAGACTCCATATAGTGATAGCAGCAGACTCCATACAGTGATAGCAGCAGACTCCATACAGTGATAGCAGCAGACTCCATACAGTGGTAGCAGCAGACTCCATACAGTGGTAGCAGCAGACTCCATATAGTGATAGCAGCAGACTCCATACAGTGGTAGCAGCAGACTCCATACAGTGACAGCAGCAGACTCCATACAGTGACAGCAGCAGACTCCATACAGTGATAGCAGCAGACTCCATACAGTGATAGCAGCAGACTCCATACAGTGATAGCAGCAGACTCCATACAGTGATAGCAGCAGACTCCATACAGTGATAGCAGCAGACTCCATACAGTGATAGCAGCAGACTCCATATAGTGATAGCAGCAGACTCCATACAGTGACAGCAGCAGACTCCATACAGTGATAGCAGCAGACTCCATACAGTGATAGCAGCAGACTCCATACAGTGATAGCAGCAGACTCCATACAGTGATAGCAGCAGACTCCATACAGTGATAGCAGCAGACTCCATACAGTGATAGCAGCAGACTCCATACAGTGATAGCAGCAGACTCCATACAGTGATAGCAGCAGACTCCATATAGTGATAGCAGCAGACTCCATACAGTGATAGCAGCAGACTCCATATAGTGATAGCAGCAGACTCCATACAGTGATAGCAGCAGACTCCATATAGTGATAGCAGCAGACTCCATACAGTGATAGCAGCAGACTCCATACAGTGATAGCAGCAGACTCCATACAGTGGTAGCAGCAGACTCCATTCAGTGGTAGCAGCAGACTCCATATAGTGATAGCAGCAGACTCCATACAGTGGTAGCAGCAGACTCCATACAGTGATAGCAGCAGACTCCATACAGTGACAGCAGCAGACTCCATACAATGATAGCAGCAGACTCCATACAGTGGTAGCAGCAGACTCAATACAGTGATAGCAGCAGACTCCATACAGTGGTAGCAGCAGACTCCATACAGTGGTAGCAGCAGACTCCATATAGTGATAGCAGCAGACTCCATACAGTGGTAGCAGCAGACTCCATATAGTGATAGCAGCAGACTCCATACAGTGATAGCAGCAGACTCCATACAGTGATAGCAGCAGACTCCATACAGTGGTAGCAGCAGACTCCATACAGTGGTAGCAGCAGACTCCATATAGTGATAGCAGCAGACTCCATACAGTGGTAGCAGCAGACTCCATACAGTGATAGCAGCAGACTCCATACAGTGACAGCAGCAGACTCCATACAGTGGTAGCAGCAGACTCCATACAGTGGTAGCAGCAGACTCCATACAGTGGTAGCAGCAGACTCCATACAGTGATAGCAGCAGACTCCATACAGTGATAGCAGCAGACTCAATACAGTGGTAGCAGCAGACTCCATACAGTGGTAGCAGCAGACTCCATACAGTGGTAGCAGCAGACTCCATACAGTGATAGCAGCAGACTCCATACAGTGATAGCAGCAGACTCAATACAGTGGTAGCAGCAGACTCCATACAGTGGTAGCAGCAGACTCCATACAGTGGTAGCAGCAGACTCCATATAGTGATAGCAGCAGACTCCATACAGTGGTAGCAGCAGACTCCATACAGTGATAGCAGCAGACTCCATACAGTGACAGCAGCAGATTCCATACAGTGACAGCAGCAGACTCCATACAGTGACAGCAGCAGACTCCATACAGTGGTAGCAGCAGACTCCATACAGTGATAGCAGCAGACTCCATACAGTGATAGCAGCAGACTCCATACAGTGATAGCAGCAGACTCCATACAGTGATAGCAGCAGACTCCATATAGTGATAGCAGCAGACTCCATACAGTGACAGCAGCAGACTCCATACAGTGATAGCAGCAGACTCCATACAGTGATAGCAGCAGACTCCATACAGTGATAGCAGCAGACTCCATACAGTGATAGCAGCAGACTCCATACAGTGACAGCAGCAGACTCCATACAGTGATAGCAGCAGACTCCATACAGTGATAGCAGCAGACTCCATACAGTGATAGCAGCAGACTCCATATAGTGATAGCAGCAGACTCCATACAGTGACAGCAGCAGACTCCATACAGTGATAGCAGCAGACTCCATACAGTGATAGCAGCAGACTCCATACAGTGATAGCAGCAGACTCCCTACAGGAGTTCAGATACAAATATATTGCTAATTCCTGTTAGTTTAAAAAACTTAATAGTTAAGCCAGCAACTCGAGCTCACTCTCCGGAAACACAAACAGGTAATTATAAATGGTAATTACTGATAAAAGAAGCTTGGCTGGGATGCCTGAGTAACACTTGAGTATGTACACGGTTACGAAACTTATCACTACACGGTTATGAAACTTCTTATCAGTACACGGTTATAAAATCTATCTTATCATTACAAGGTTAGAAAACTTATAACTACAAGTTTATAAAACTTATCACTACACGGTTATAAACTTATGTTATCACTACACGGTTATAAAGCTATCTTATCACTACAAGGTTATAAAACCTGTCTTATGAGTGGACTGCTAACTATCCTGCCTCACCCACACCACCCCGCCCACCACCCCTGACACCACCCCTGACACCACCCCGCCCACCACTGGCTCTCTTGCTGTACCTCTCTTCCTCCTCTTCCCCAGTCTCTCCTTATCTCCCTACATTCTTTCTCCCTTATCCTCTTCCTCCACCCTCCCTCCATTTTTTTCTCCTCATTTCTCCCTCTCCCTTTTCTCCTACTGTTATCTCATTTTTCATTCCCTCTCTTTCCTCCTCATCCACCACCAATCCCAACTTCCATCCAAAATCCCTTACATCAAATCCTTGCGACAATAAATCTCCATATTAGCAAATCAATGTCTCTCTTACTCAACTTACATCCAATTCTTCTCCTAATCTTGGCCAACTTTTATATCAGAGTAAGGAAAACAAGGTCCGAATTCTGCTCGAGGACGCAAGCTAATTCAATCTGTTTTGTTGCCAGAGTTTGAACGTGTCTCAGTTTCTCCTGATATGAATGATTACCCAGACCCTGGGTAATGACCGACTCTCACAATGCAGCCTTCCCAAGGAGCCGCTGCTCGACTACCTACACGTCTAACATTCTACGAGATCTTAAGTATCATCTTTCTAGAAGACATCTTGGAACCTTCCGCGTCGACCACCTCGACATGTGATAGACCATTCTTTAGGAGATACGATGGAACACTGGACGCTGGTGAACCACCATGAAATACGTCGTAGCAATGGACACTGGCAGTCCATCTCGACGAGCGCTGGACTGTTCTTCATATGATACAACGAAGACCCATAGGCAGACCATCCACCACAAACAACATCCTGGAAGACTTGTCATGTTTGGGCGGAATATAACTAAGACTCTTATTCATAAGTCTGGAAATATCCTTGTCACACTGTACATCTAATGTTCTTCGGAGTGAAACACCTCCATTAAGCTATTTCACAAGAGAAATTTCCATATGTTCCTATTCTGGGCAACCCAAAAGTTAAACTAAACCAAGCTTAGGAAAGAGCGGCCATGGCAGTGTGGGTGATGGGAGAAGATAGTGGAGGATGGAGATGATGTGAAGCGGTGGAGATGGCGGTGGATGGAGATAACAGTGGGTTCAGAAGTGGAGGGTGGAGATGAAAAGTGGAGATAGCGAGGTGGTGGAGATAATGCCGACGGCAGAGACGGTTAGTGGAGGTAAGGGCGGCGAAGTCGCTAATGGTAAAACTAGGCAATGACAATATAGGTGAAAGCGAGAGCGGCCACGTTTAAGGCAGTGATAGAAATATCGTCGGAGAAGTTAGTAAACGCTTCATAAAGTGGCTGAGCAGATATATATATATATATATATATATATATATATATATATATATATATATATATATATATATATATATATATATATATATATATATATTACGCAAGGCGATGATACGCAAACCCCGGAACGCTGATACTTCTGTGCACAGGCCTCATGCCTAGACAATGTTCTCCATTATAACGCAGCACGTGCATCAAATAAGATTACAGCATTTAACATAATGATTTATATTCCTAAATTGTATCACTGAAGCCAAATGAATGCTGCTGTCAACATAATTCCTAAGCATTACTTTTTTTTTTTTATCACACTGGCCGATTCCCACCAAGGCAGGGTGGCCCGAAAAAGAAAAACTTTCACCATCATTCACTCCATCACTGTCTTGCCAGAAGGGTGCTTTACACTACAGTTTTTAAACTGCAACATTAACACCCCTCCTTCAGAGTGCAGGCACTGTACTTCCCATCTCCAGGACTCAAGTCCGGCCTGCCGGTTTCCCTGAACCCCTTCATAAATGTTACTTTGCTCACACTCCAACAGCACGTCAAGTATTAAAAACCATTTGTCTCCATTCACTCCTATCAAACACGCTCACGCATGCCTGCTGGAAGTCCAAGCCCCTCGCACACAAAACCTCCTTTACCCCCTCCCTCCAACCTTTCCTAGGCCGACCCCTACCCCGCCTTCCTTCCACTACAGACTGATACACTCTTGAAGTCATTCTGTTTCGCTCCATTCTCTCTACATGTCCGAACCACCTCAACAACCCTTCCTCAGCCCTCTGGACAACAGTTTTGGTAATCCCGCACCTCCTCCTAACTTCCAAACTACGAATTCTCTGCATTATATTCACACCACACATTGCCCTCAGACATGACATCTCCACTGCCTCCAGCCTTCTTCTCGCTGCAACATTCATCACCCATGCTTCACACCCATATAAGAGCGTTGGTAAAACTATACTCTCATACATTCCCCTCTTTGCCTCCAAGGACAAAGTTCTTTGTCTCCACAGACTCCTAAGTGCACCACTCACTCTTTTCCCCTCATCAATTCTATGATTCACCTCATCTTTCATAGACCCATCCGCTGACACGTCCACTCCCAAATATCTGAATACATTCACCTCCTCCATACTCTCTCCCTCCAATCTGATATTCAATCTTTCATCACCTAATCTTTTTGTTATCCTCATAACCTTACTCTTTCCTGTATTCACCTTTAATTTTCTTCTTTTGCACACCCTACCAAATTCATCCACCAATCTCTGCAACTTCTCTTCAGAATCTCCCAAGAGCACAGTGTCATCAGCAAAGAGCATCTGTGACAACTCCCACTTTGTGTGTGATTCTTTATCTGTTAACTCCACTCCTCTTGCTAAGACCCTCGCATTTACTTCTCTTACAACCCCATCTATAAATATTAAACAACCACGGTGACATCACACATCCTTGTCTAAGGCCTACTTTTACTGGGAAATAATTTCCCTCTTTCCTACATACTCTAACTTGAGCCTCACTATCCTCGTAAAAACTCTTCACTGCTTTCAGTAGCCTACCTCCTACACCATACACTTGCAACATCTGCCACATTGCCCCCCTATCCACCCTGTCATACGCCTTTTCCAAATCCATAAATGCCACAAAGACCTCTTTAGCCTTATCTAAATACTGTTCACTTATATGTTTCACTGTAAACACCTGGTCCACACACCCCCTACCTTTCCTAAAGCCTCCTTGTTCATCTGCTATCCTATTCTCCGTCTTACTCTTAATTCTTTCAATAATAACTCTACCATACACTTTACCAGGTATACTCAGCAGACTTATCCCCCTATAATTTTTGCACTCTCTTTTATCCCCTTTGCCTTTATACAAAGGAACTATGCATGCTCTCTGCCAATCCCTAGGTACCTTACCCTCTTCCATACATTTATTAAATAATTGCACCAACCACTCCAAAACTATATCCCCACCTGCTTTTAACATTTCTATCTTTATCCCATCAATCCCGGCTGCCTTACCCCTGTACTTTTCAGTGTCCTCTACCGTACTGGCTTTCATGCTTATTTTAGTGTCATCTGCAAATGATGATACAAAAGTGTGCCGGGTGTTTTTGTCTATGTCTGCTATGAGGATGAGGAACAGCAGAGGTGCCAGGACAGTGCCTTGGGGCACTGAGATTTTGACCTCGCTGATGCTGGATCTTGCCCTGTTCACTACTACTTTTTGTGTTCTGTGTGTTAGGAAACCGAAAATCCATCTGCCTACCTTCCCCGTAATGCCCATGGCCCTCATTTTGTGCGCTATCACTCCATGATCGCATTTGTCAAACGCCTTTGCAAAATCTGTGTAAATCACATCTGCGTTTTGGTCGTCTTCCAGTGCCTCCGTAATTCTGTCATAATGGTTCAGCAGCTGTGACAGACATGATCGTCCTGCTCTAAAACCATGCTGGTTCGGGTTGTGTTGGTTGTGCTGGTCCATGAAATTTGTAACCTGCCGTCTCATCACTCTTTCGAAGATTTTTATGATGTGAGAGGTTAGGGCTACTGGTCTGTAATTTTTAGCTAGTGCTATACTGCCTCCCTTGTGGAAAGGAGCTATGTCTGCACTCTTTAAGGCCTCCGGTATTTCACTTAGATCTAAGCTCTTTCTCCAAAGAATACTGAGGGCTCGTGCTAGTGGTACTTTGCACTTCTTTGTAAATAGAGCATTCCATGAATCTGGTTCAGGTGCTGAGTGAGTGGGCGTGTGTTCCATTTCTTTTTCGAAATCTATGGGATTTGTACTGTCAGTTAGTTGGTCTGTGCGGCCTTCTTCTGGAGTGAAAAATATTTCTGCATTTTCTACCTTGCTGTCATTTAGTGGGTTGCTCCCCTATAACCCCCACCAAGACTCTCACCGCACTAATACAAGACACCGCAGTAGAAATGTTGTGCACTAACAAAGGTAGGCGAAGTACTTATTCAGTATTCTTTGTGTGGTAGGATGAATGACTGCTCACCTTGTGATCGTGGGATGAGTAACTGTCTTGTACGGAAATTAAAGATCTGGAAAATGTACAGAAAACCTTCACTGCACGCATAAACTCAGTCAAGAATATAAAATTATGAAGAACGCTTGAAATTTCTTGAACTGTACTCCATGGAACGTAATATATATCATAATCTATACCAAGATCATTCTAGAGGGACCGATCCCAAACCTGCACATAGAAATCACTGTCTACAAAAGCAGAGGCTTGGCAGACGGTTGGACTGCGTGCTAGCTCCAACAGTCTTGTCGATCTGGCCATCCCCGTGAGACTGTGTCACGATGATGCACAGTAAAAGGCGGGCAGCTATTAGCAGCTTAACTATGGTTGTACAGTTTTCAAGGACTTCATCAAAAGCGAACATTCATTCCTCGACTGATTCGCATTTCGAACCAACCTTTCATAGCAAAAAACACAGACGACTCCAAATTCACCCTATAGCCTTTATGTAACTTTATACAAGTTACCTAACATTAAAACATTAAATAACGTATACAACTTAAATAAAGTTACTGAAAGAGCAAGTGCTTCTTACTCAGTTGTTGTAGATCACGGTCCCAGACCAGGCCTCGTAGATGATGCCTTATCAAAATGTTGATGCTGAGAGCACGCAGACCTTCACATTAAACACAGCCCTGTTGATCAGGAACTTGAGAAACTTACAACGTTCTTCCTTGAAGACATCCAGTGGTCTGCTGGTAATTCATCTTGATGTATGACGGGAGGGTGTTGAAAAAGTCTTGGTCTCCTTAGTGTAATCCTGGAACTCCTGATTTGCAATGAAAGGGATTTGGGGGGAGGGGAAAGCATGTTGCAACGGCTGTTAGGCTTCTCTCTCTCTCTCTCTCTCTCTCTCTCTCTCTCTCTCTCTCTCTCTCTCTCTCTCGTAAGGAGCAATTTTTGAGTGCAAATTTGCAACCCGTACTTCAAGTCGAGGGATGACAACTCTTAACTTGAAAAATACATCTGAACTCAAGAATTACTGCTGTAAAAATTTTAGGTGTAAAAATGAGAGGGAAGGAGGGAGATGGTAATGGAAAAAGTAATGCCATTGTCACAATATTGGTGGAGGCCTGGTCAAGGAGTGGGCCGCGGGGGCGTTGACCCGAGAAAATCCTCCAGGTAGACTCCAAGTAGACTCCAGGTAGCAGGAAGCAGCAGTGGAATGGAACAGTGCTAGAGGCGGCTAGGGGTTGGGGAGCAATTCTCGTGGTGGTTGAATGGTGGAACAATATTGGTAGTGGATGGTGGTGGAACAATACTAGGGGTGAGTGGTGGTGAAACAATATTGGTGGTGGCACAATATTAGTGGTGGGTGCTACCATACTAATAGCGGAACTATACCAGTGACGATAAAATACTGGTGGTGGCAGGGGAGAGGCACAATACTGGTGGTGGCAGGGGAGAAGCACAATACTGGTGGTGGTAGAGGAGAGGCACAATACTTGTGGTAGCAGGGGAGGTGCACAATACTGGTGGTGGTAGAGAGGCACAATACTGGTGGTGGCAGGGGAGAAGCACAATACTGGTGGTGGTAAGGGAGAGGCACAATACTGGTGGTGGCAAGGGAGAGGCACAATACTGGTGGTAGCAGGGGAGAGGCACAATACTGGTGGTGGTAGAGGAGAGGCACAATACTGGTGGTAGCAGGGGAGGTGCACAATACTGGTGGTGGTAGAGAGGCACAATACTGGTGGTGGCAGGGGAGAGGCACAATACTGGTGGTGGCAAGGGAGAGGCACAATACTGGTGGTGGCAAGGGAGAGGCACAATACTGGTGGTAGCAGGGGAGAGGCACAATAATGGTGGTAGCTGGGGAGAGGCACAATACTGGTGGTAGCAGGGGAGAGGCACAATAATGGTGGTAGCAGGGGAGAGGCACAATACTGGTGGTGGCAGTGGTGGCACAATACTGGTGGTGGCAGTGTTGGCACAATACTGGTGGTGGCAGTGGTGGCACAATACTGGTGGTGGCACAATACTGGTGGTGGCAGTGTTGGCACAATACTGGTGGTGGCAGTGGTGGCACAATACTGGTGGTGGCACAATACTGGTGGTGGCAGTGTTGGCACAATACTGGTGGTGGCACAATACTGGTGGTGGCAGTGGTGGCACAATACTGGTGGTGGCACAATACTGGTGGTGGCAGTGTTGGCACAATACTGGTGGTGGCAGTGTTGGCACAATACTGGTGGTGGCAGTGTTGGCACAATACTGGTGGTGGCACAATACTGGTGGTGGCAGTGGTGGCACAATACTGGTGGTGGCACAATACTTGTGGTGGCAGTGGTGGCACAATACTGGTGGTGGCACAATACTGGTGGTGGCAGTGGTGGCACAATACTGGTGGTGGCAGTGGTGGCACAATACTGGTGGTGGCAGTGTTGGCACAATACTGGTGGTGGCACAATACTGGAGGTGGCAGTGGTGGCACAATACTGGTGGTGGCAGTGTTGGCACAATACTGGTGGTGGCACAATACTGGTGGTGGCAGTGGTGGCACAATACTGGTGGTGGCAGTGTTGGCACAATACTGGTGGTGGCACAATACTGGTGGTGGCAGTGGTGGCACAATACTGGTGGTGGCACAATACTGGTGGTGGCAGTGGTGGCACAATACTGGTGGTGGCAGTGGTGGCACAATACTGGTGTTGGCACAATACTGGTGGTGGCAGTGGTGGCACAATACTGGTGGTGGCACAATACTGGTGGTGGCAGGAGGTGGGAAAACGAGGATACACATGAGGGTGTCAGAGGCTACATTAATACATCGGAAAAATAGTGCGAAACTAAGCAATCACATCACATATCAAGCTCGCCAACCCCACAGCAATTCCCCTTCCCCAATCCCACCCCTCCCAAACCCCACAGCCCCTCCCCTTCTGCACCCCTTCCCAACCCCAATCCCGGCCTCTACCCTCACCCCATTCCAATCCCACACCCGGCTTACCCAAGGTCTTATTTTTTCCCCTTACCCTCCCTCCTCTCCTCCCTTCCCTTCCATTATTTCCTCCCCTTTTCTTTGCCTTCCTCTATCTCTTTCACCCTGATCATTAGATCATCACTTCCCCTCTTCTATATATATATATATATATATATATATATATATATATATATATATATATATATATATATATATATATATATATATATATATATATATATATATGTCGTGCCGAATATGTAAAACTGGTCAATTAGCAAGAACTCATTTAAAATTAAGTCCTTTCTGAAATTTTCTCTTATACGTTTAAAGATATATTTTTTTCATTAATGTTAATGTAAAAATTTATAATTTTGCACTAAAAGAATCTTAGAAAACTTACCTAACCTTATTATAACAAGAGTAATTTATTTTAGCCTAACCCAACTAAATATATTTTAGATTTGTTTACAATAATTTAATACTAAACAAACACAGTGAAATATATTTTTTTCGTTAGGTTAAGAATGATTTTGGCGAAATTATTCCATACACAAATTTTCGCTTGTCCTATATGGCAAGATGAGCGTTGCTATTTAAGCCAAGATCGCAAGTTCTGCCTATTCGGCACGACATATATATATTATATATATATATATATATATATATATATATATATATATATATATATATATATATATATATAATTTATATTAAATATAGGGGGTGGTAGGAGAAAATTTTCAAACAGCTTCAGGGAGAACCTTGAGTTTTCTTTGAAGTAAGTTTATTCTTTTCTTTGAGGATGACGGTCCCCAGGACCTCCCGATATATATATATATATATATATATATATATATATATATATATATATATATATATATATATATATATATATATATGTGTGTGTGTGTGTGTGTGTGTGTGTGTGTGTGTGTGTGTGTGTATGTGTGTGTATGTGTGTGTGTGTGTGTGTGTGTGTGTGTGTGTGTGTGTGTGTGTGTGTGCGCGCGCGCAATAAGATCACAGTAAACAGGTGATTTAAGAATATGAAAAACAAACACTGTGAAAGAATAGAGAAGTTCCAAGCGCATTCGTGACTACTTACATTATCAAGGAACTTCTCTTTTTTTCACAGTGGTTGTTTTGCATATATATATATATATATATATATATATATATATATATATATATATATATATATATATATATATATATATATATATATATATACTGAAAGCAGTGAAGAGTTTTTACGAGGATAGTGAGGCTCAAGTTAGAGTATGTAGGAAAGAGGGAAAATTATTTCCCAGTAAAAGTAGGCCTTAGACAAGGATGTGTGATGTCACCGTGGTTGTTTAATATATTTATAGATGGGGTTGTAAGAGAAGTAAATGCGAGGGTCTTGACAAGAGGCGTGGAGTTAAAAGATAAAGAATCACACACAAAGTGGGAGTTGTCACAGCTGCTCTTTGCTGATGACACTGTGCTCTTGGGAGATTCTGAAGAGAAGTTGCAGAGATTGGTGGATGAATTTGGTAGGGTGTGCAAAAGAAGAAAATTAAAGGTGAATACAGGAAAGAGTAAGGTTATGAGGATAACAAAAAGATTAGGTGATGAAAGATTGAATATCAGATTGGAGGGAGAGAGTATGGAGGAGGTGAATGTATTCAGATATTTGGGAGTGGACGTGTCAGCGGATGGGTCTATGAAAGATGAGGTGAATCATAGAATTGATGAGGGAAAAAGAGTGAGTGGTGCACTTAGGAGTCTGTGGAGACAAAGAACTTTGTCCTTGGAGGCAAAGAGGGGAATGTATGAGAGTATAGTTTTACCAACGCTCTTATATGGGTGTGAAGCATGGGTGATGAATGTTGCAGCGAGGAGAAGGCTGGAGGCAGTGGAGATGTCATGTCTGAGGGCAATGTGTGGTGTGAATATAATGCAGAGAATTCGTAGTTTGGAAGTTAGGAGGAGGTGCGGGATTACCAAAACTGTTGTCCAGAGGGCTGAGGAAGGGTTGTTGAGGTGGTTCGGACATGTAGAGAGAATGGAGCGAAACAGAATGACTTCAAGAGTGTATCAGTCTGTAGTGGAAGGAAGGCGGGGTAGGGGTCGGCCTAGGAAAGGTTGGAGGGAGGGGGTAAAGGAGGTTTTGTGTGCGAGGGGCTTGGACTTCCAGCAGGTATGCATGAGCGTGTTTGATAGGAGTGAATGGAGACAAATGGTTTTTAATACTTGACGTGCTGTTGGAGTGTGAGCAAAGTAACATTTATGAAGGGGTTCAGGGAAACCGGCAGGCCGGACTTGAGTCCTGGAGATGGGAAGTACAGTGCCTGCACTCTGAAGGAGGGGTGTTAATGTTGCAGTTTAAAAACTGTAGTGTAAAGCACCCTTCTGGCAAGACAGTGATGGAGTGAATGATGGTGAAAGTTTTTCTTTTTCGGGCCACCCTGCCTTGGTGGGAATCGGCACCTTTCAAGGCAGGTGAAATTGCCGACCTAGAAAATGTACAGAGAACTTTCACGGCGCGCATAACGGAGATAAAACACCTCAATTATTGGGAGCGCTTGAGGTTCCTAAACCTGTATTCCCTGGAACGCAGGAGGGAAAGATACATGATTATATACACCTGGAAAATTCTAGAGGGACTAGTACCGAACTTGCACACGAAAATCACTCACTACGAAAGCAAAAGACTTGGCAGACGATGCACCATCCCCCCAATGAAAAGCAGGGGTGTCACTAGCACGTTAAGAGACCATACAATAAGTGTCAGGGGCCCGAGACTGTTCAACTGCCTCCCAGCACACATAAGGGGGATTACCAACAGACCCCTGGCAGTCTTCAAGCTGGCACTGGACAAGCACCTAAAGTCAGTTCCGGATCAGCCGGGCTGTGGCTCGTACGTTGGTTTGCGTGCAGCCAGCAGCAACAGCCTGGTTGATCAGGCTCTGATCCACCAGGAGGCCTGGTCTCAGACCGGGCCGCGGGGGCGTTGACCCCCGGAACTCTCTCCAGGTAAACTCCAGGTAAATATATATATATATATATATATATATATATATATCTATATATATATATATATATATATATATATATATGTCGTGCTGAATAGGTAAAACTTGCGATTTTGGCTTAAATAGCAATAGCAACGATCTTCATTGCTAAAAAAATATATTTTATTGTATTTAAGCCAAAATTACTGTAAACTTATATAAAATATATGTAGCTGGATTAAGCTAAATTAAATTTAATTCAGCCCTATTCGGCAATAAGAGCGTTGCTATTTAAGCCAAGATCGCAAGTTTTACCTATTCGGCACGATATATTACACACACACCGTTCCTTTTCTGGTTGCCTTACCTCTCCTTCCCCAATGTCGCCCTCTCTCAACATCCCCTGGTATTATATCACATTACAACCAGATATCATGACGAATTGTCTAACTGCGTGGAGTGTATGATGAGGGTGGGGGAAAGAGGGAGGGTGATGATCAGGGGTGGACGTGATGAAGGTGGAGGAGAAAGTGGTGGTGTTAGTAGTAGTAGTAGCAGTATTAGTAGTAGTAATGGTGGTGGTAAAGGTGGTAAAGGTGGTGAAGGTGGTGGTGAAGGTGGTGGTGAAAGTGGTGGTGGTGGTCGTCGTCGTTGCCGTGATGGTCACGGTGAGGGTGGTGGTGGTGGTGGTGGTGGTAGAATTGGGGTTTCTAGTTGTATTGGTGGTGGTGGTGACTGATAACAGGTGGACTATCAGTGTCCACACAAATGTATATTCTCAGTCAGTAAGTTTCCTCTGGCCACAAATTCACAGCGTCAAAGTGCCACCACTCGCCAGAAATGTCGCTACTGTAGCTGCGGGTTCTTGAATTTGGGTGATATGTCTGTGACCGGTTTCGATAGTTTTCTAAACTTTTAGCACGGCCTGTGGCTACACTTGCCTGGTGACAGAGTATTGTTACCAGCAGCACTAAGGTCTACGTAACCACCATAGCTTGGTTGATTTGGCATTTGCGGCAGGAAAGGGTCCAGGTTCCTCTTAAAATCTTCTACCTATTGTATATTTTCGCAACAATTTTCATATCTGCTGGAAGTATGCTGAAAAGTTCTGGACCACGAATGATGACTGTTCTCTTATTGTGCCAACGGTACCCCTCCTTTTCTTTTCAAGAGGCTTATTCTACATTTCTTCATCTACATTTCTTTGTGTACAGAGTAGGAACATAAACGTCCAGTATCTCGCATGTAAATATTATCAATTTTCACTCTTCCGTTAGAAAGAGAGCATCGGAAATACTGAGACATTCCCAATAGTCTCGATGTTTTAATAAGTCTATGCGGACAGTAAAGAAACTTCATGTTTTCTACTTCCGATATATCGCCTGCTTTGAAGTGAGATGTGAGACCTGAACTTTATTCTAAACTGCATCAAAGCGTACCATCTTTGGAGGGGTTTCTCTTGTTTTAAAAGTTCTCATGATCCTCATCATTTTCCTGGCCTAGAGTACATTTCCTATGTTGTGTTCTCTAAACGTTAGGTCTGATAATACTAATGGTGAAAAAATACCGTTCTATAATTGCAGTATGACCATTAAATCAAGCCAAAATGTGGCTTGCCATAATACCATCTACTATTTTACCTTCAAGTGTTCTTTAGACACTTTCCTGCCCCACCTCGCCATAGCGCCGATGATCACCAGCAGCACCAGTAAACGTGTAACCTTATGACAACGATAAATATTTGGTAAACTTTCCTGGCGAATAAGCTAACAACAACGTTGGCACTCCTATCCCTCGCAGCAGGTGTGTCACACTGGTGGTGACATCAGAGTAGTGCTGCAGGCAACTCCTGCCCTCGCAGCAGGTGTGTTACACTGGTCACATCAGAGTAGTGCTGCAGGCAACTCCTGCCCTCGCAGCAGGTGTGTCACACTGGTCACATCAGAGTAGTGCTGCAGGCAACTCCTGCCCTCGCAGCAGGTGTGTCACACTGGTGGTCACATCAGAGTAGTGCTGCAGGCAACTCCTGCCCTCGCAGCAGGTGTGTCACACTGGTGGTCACATCAGAGTAGTGCTGCAGGCAACTCCTGCCGTCGCAGCAGGTGTGTCACACTGGTGGTCACATCAGAGTAGTGCTGCAGGCAACTCCTGCCGTCGCAGCAGGTGTGTCACACTGGTGGTCACATCAGACTAGTGCTGCAGGCAACTCCTGCCCTCGCAGCAGGTGTGTCATACTGGTGGTCACATCAGAGTAGTGCTGCAGGCAACTCCTGCCCTCGCAGCAGGTGTGTCACACTGGTGGTCACATCAGAGTAGTGCTGCAGGCAACTCCTGCCCTCGCAGCAGGTGTGTCACACTGGTGGTCACATCAGAGTAGTGCTGCAGGTAACTCCTGCCCTCGCAGCAGGTGTGTCACACTGGTGGTCACATCAGAGTAGTGCTGCAGGCAACTCCTGCCCTCGCAGCAGGTGTGTCACACTGGTGGTCACATCAGAGTAGTGCTGCAGGCAACTCCTGCCCTCGCAGCAGGTGTGTCACACTGGTGGTCACATCAGAGTAGTGCTGCAGGCAACTCCTGCCCTCGCAGCAGGTGTGTCACACTGGTGGTTACATCAGAGTAGTGCTGCAGGCAACTCCTGCCCTCGCAGCAGGTGTGTCACACTGGTGGTCACATCAGAGTAGTGCTGCAGGCAACTCCTGCCCTCGCAGCAGGTGTGTCACACTGGTGGTCACATCAGAGTAGTGCTGCAGGCAACTCCTGCCCTCGCAGCAGGTGTGTCACACTGGTGGTCACATCAGAGTAGTGCTGCAGGCAACTCCTGCCCTCGCAGCAGGTGTGTCACACTGGTGGTCACATCAGAGTAGTGCTGCAGGCAACTCCTGCCCTCGCAGCAGGTGTGTCACACTGGTGGTCACATCAGAGTAGTGCTGCAGGCAACTCCTGCCCTCGCAGCAGGTGTGTCACACTGGTGGTCACATCAGAGTAGTGCTGCAGGCAACTCCTGCCCTCGCAGCAGGTGTGTCACACTGGTGGTCACATCAGAGTAGTGCTGCAGGCAACTCCTGCCCTCGCAGCAGGTGTGTCACACTGGTGGTCACATCAGAGTAGTGCTGCAGGCAACTCCTGCCCTCGCAGCAGGTGTGTCACACTGGTGGTCACATCAGAGTAGTGCTGCAGGCAACTCCTGCCCTCGCAGCAGGTGTGTCACACTGGTGGTCACATCAGAGTAGTGCTGCAGGCAACTCCTGCCCTCGCAGCAGGTGTGTCACACTGGTGGTCACATCAGAGTAGTGCTGCAGGCAACTCCTGCCCTCGCAGCAGGTGTGTCACACTGGTGGTCACATCAGAGTAGTGCTGCAGGCAACTCCTGCCCTCGCAGCAGGTGTGTCACACTGGTGGTCACATCAGAGTAGTGCTGCAGGCAACTCCTGCCCTCGCAGCAGGTGTGTCACACTGGTGGTCACATCAGAGTAGTGCTGCAGGCAACTCCTGCCCTCGCAGCAGGTGTGTCACACTGGTGGTCACATCAGAGTAGTGCTGCAGGCAACTCCTGCCCTCGCAGCAGGTGTGTCACACTGGTGGTCACATCAGAGTAGTGCTGCAGGCAACTCCTGCCCTCGCAGCAGGTGTGTCACACTGGTGGTCACATCAGAGTAGTGCTGCAGGCAACTCCTGCCCTCGCAGCAGGTGTGTCACACTGGTGGTCACATCAGAGTAGTGCTGCAGGCAACTCCTGCCCTCGCAGCAGGTGTGTCACACTGGTGGTCACATCAGAGTAGTGCTGCAGGCAACTCCTGCCCTCGCAGCAGGTGTGTCACACTGGTGGTCACATCAGAGTAGTGCTGCAGGCAACTCCTGCCCTCGCAGCAGGTGTGTCACACTGGTGGTCACATCAGAGTAGTGCTGCAGGCAACTCCTGCCCTCGCAGCAGGTGTGTCACACTGGTGGTCACATCAGAGTAGTGCTGCAGGCAACTCCTGCCCTCGCAGCAGGTGTGTCACACTGGTGGTGACATCAGAGTAGCGCTGCAGGCAACTCCTGCCCTCGCAGCAGGTGTGTCACACTGGTGGTCACATCAGAGTAGTGCTGCAGGCAACTCCTGCCCTCGCAGCAGGTGTGTCACACTGGTGGTGACATCAGAGTAGCGCTGCAGGCAACTCCTGCCCTCGCAGCAGGTGTGTCACACTGGTGGTCACATCAGAGTAGTGCTGCGGGCAACTCCTGCCCTCGGATAAACTTGCCGACTAGAAGGTCGTGCACGTAGCGAAGTCGTGTTTGTCGTTATCGTCGGCGCCGCCTGCCATTGGTCGGGTGTGGTAAACCACACGGCCACCACACAACCCTTCTTGTGTTCATTTCACTGCCCTTAGCGGTATGTGACGAAGGCTGCAATTTCTGTTCAATTTTCACAAGAGCATCTGGCCCCACACCCATATAACCACCAAAGCAACTATCATTTTCATAGCTACCCCGTTACCACTGCAACCCAGACTACCACACACACAATCACCCACACAGCTGTCTCTACAACCACCCCAACAACGACCTTTCCTACAGCAACAACAGCAAAAACCTTTTGCCACTGTTGTCATATCCCGTTCAAGTAAGACACTACCATACGCAATCGTCATCATTCTGGTTTCACGACGTCATCAACTATTACCACCGCTTTCACTTTTATCACTATGTAAACTATTTCCACCATTGCCACCACTTTCACTGTATCACTATCTCCACCACTTTCACTGTATCACTATCTCCACTGTCACTGTATCACTATCTCCACCACTGTCAATGTATCACTATCTCCACTGCCACTGTATCACTATTTCCACTGTCACTGTATCACTATCTCCACCACTGTCACTGTATCACTATCTTCACTGCCACTGTATCACTATCTCCACCACTGCCACCATTTTCAATGTATCACTATCTCCAACACTGTCACTGTATCACTATCTCCAACACTGTCACTATCACTATCTCCAACACTGTCACTGTATCACTATCTCCAACACTGTCACTGTATCACTATCTCCAACACTGTCACTATCACTATCTCCAACACTGTCACTGTATCACTATCTCCAACACAGTCACTGTATCACTATCTCCAACACTGTCACTGTATCACTATCTCCAACACTGTCACTGTATCACTATCTCCAACACTGTCACTGTATCACTATCTCCAACACTGTCACTATCACTATCTCCAACACTGTCACTGTATCACTATCTCCAACACTGTCACTGTATCACTATCTCCAACACTGTCACTGTATCACTATCTCCAACACTGTCACTGTATCACTATCTCCACCACTGTCACTGTATCACTACAACACTGCCACTGTATCACTATCTCCACCTCTGTCACCGTATCACTATGTCCATCACTGTCCATATCACTATCTCCACCACTGCTACTGTATCACTATCTCCAACACTGTCAATGTATCACTATCTCCAACACTGTCACTATCACTATCTCCAACACAGTCACTGTATCACTATCTCCAACACTGTCACTGTATCACTATCTCCAACACAGTCACTGTATCACTATCTCCAACATTGTCACTGTATCACTATCTCCAACACTGTCACTGTATCACTATCTCCAACACAGTCACTGTATCACTATCTCCAACACTGTCACTGTATCACTATCTCCAACACTGTCACTGTATCACTATCTCCAACACAGTCACTGTATCACTATCTCCAACACTGTCACTGTATCACTATCTCCAACACAGTCACTGTATCACTATCTCCAACACTGTCACTGTATCACTATCTCCAACACTGTCACTGTATCACTATCTCCAACACTGTCACTGTATCACTATCTCCAACACAGTCACTGTATCACTATCTCCAACACTGTCACTGTATCACTATCTCCAACACTGTCACTGTATCACTATCTCCAACACTGTCACTGTATCACTATCTCCAACACTGTCACTGTATCACTATCTCCAACACTGTCACTGTATCACTATCTCCAACACTGTCACTGTATCACTATCTCCAACACTGTCACTGTATCACTATCTCCAACACTGTCACTGTATCACTATCTCCAACACTGTCACTGTATCACTATCTCCAACACTGTCACTGTATCACTATCTCCAACACTGTCACTGTATCACTATCTCCAACACAGTCACTGTATCACTATCTCCAACACTGTCACTGTATCACTATCTCCAACACTGTCACTGTATCACTATCTCCAACACAGTCACTGTATCACTATCTCCAACACTGTCACTGTATCACTATCTCCAACACTGTCACTGTATCACTATCTCCAACACTGTCACTATCACTATCTCCAACACAGTCACTGTATCACTATCTCCAACACTGTCACTGTATCACTATCTCCAACACAGTCACTGTATCACTATCTCCAACACTGTTACTGTATCACTATCTCCAACACTGTCACTATCACTATCTCCAACACTGTCACTGTATCACTATCTCCAACACTGTCACTGTATCACTATCTCCAACACTGTCACTGTATCACTATCTCCAACACTGTCACTGTATCACTATCTCCAACACTGTCACTGTATCACTATCTCCAACACAGTCACTGTATCACTATCTCCAACACTGTCACTGTATCACTATCTCCAACACTGTCACTGTATCACTATCTCCAACACAGTCACTGTATCACTATCTCCAACACTGTCACTGTATCACTATCTCCAACACTGTCACTGTATCACTATCTCCAACACTGTCACTATCACTATCTCCAACACAGTCACTGTATCACTATCTCCAACACTGTCACTGTATCACTATCTCCAACACAGTCACTGTATCACTATCTCCAACACTGTTACTGTATCACTATCTCCAACACTGTCACTATCTCCAACACTGTTACTGTATCACTATCTCCAACACTGTTACTGTATCACTATCTCCAACACTGTCACTATCACTATCTCCAACACTGTCACTGTATCAATATCTTCACCTCCATCATTGCATTATACCTCATCGTGAAGCAAGAATTAAATTACCAACGCTACGGTTTGTAGGTTCTTACCACTGTTTATCAGCCTCTACCACTGTTTATCAGCCTCTACCACTGTTTATCAGCCTCTACCACTGTTTATCAGCCTCTACCACTGTTTCTTAGCTTCTACCACTGTTTATCAGCCTCTACCACTGTTTATCAGCCTCTACCACTGTTTATCAGCCTCTACCACTGTTTATCAGCCTCTACCACTGTTTATCAGCCTCTACCACTGTTTCTTAGCTTCTACCACTGTTTATCAGCCTCTACCACTGTTTCTTAGCTTCTACCACTGTTTATCAGCCTCTACCACTGTTTCTTAGCTTCTACCACTGTTTATCAGCCTCTACCACTGTTTCTTAGCTTCTACCACTGTTTATCAGCCTCTACCACTGTTTCTTAGCTTCTACCACTGTTTATCAGCCTCTACCACTGTTTCTTAGCTTCTACCACTGTTTATCAGCCTCTACCACTGTTTCTTAGCTTCTACCACTGTTTATCAGCCTCTACCACTGTTTCTTAGCTTCTACCACTGTTTATCAGCCTCTACCACTGTTTCTTAGCTTCTACCACTGTTTATCAGCCTCTACCACTGTTTCTTAGCTTCTACCACTGTTTATCAGCCTCTACCACTGTTTCTTAGCTTCTACCACTGTTTATCAGCCTCTACCACTGTTTCTTAGCTTCTACCACTGTTTATCAGCCTCTACCACTGTTTCTTAGCTTCTACCACTGTTTATCAGCCTCTACCACTGTTTCTTAGCTTCTACCACTGTTTATCAGCCTCTACCACTGTTTCTTAGCTTCTACCACTGTTTATCAGCCTCTACCACTGTTTCTTAGCTTCTACCACTGTTTATCAGCCTCTACCACTGTTTCTTAGCTTCTACCACTGTTTATCAGCCTCTACCACTGTTTCTTAGCTTCTACCACTGTTTATCAGCCTCTACCACTGTTTCTTAGCTTCTACCACTGTTTATCAGCCTCTACCACTGTTTCTTAGCTTCTACCACTGTTTATCAGCCTCTACCACTGTTTCTTAGCTTCTACCACTGTTTATCAGCCTCTACCACTGTTTCTTAGCTTCTACCACTGTTTATCAGCCTCTACCACTGTTTCTTAGCTTCTACCACTGTTTATCAGCCTCTACCACTGTTTCTTAGCTTCTACCACTGTTTATCAGCCTCTACCACTGTTTCTTAGCTTCTACCACTGTTTATCAGCCTCTACCACTGTTTCTTAGCTTCTACCACTGTTTATCAGCCTCTACCACTGTTTCTTAGCTTCTACCACTGTTTATCAGCCTCTACCACTGTTTCTTAGCTTCTACCACTGTTTATCAGCCTCTACCACTGTTTCTTAGCTTCTACCACTGTTTATCAGCCTCTACCACTGTTTCTTAGCTTCTACCACTGTTTATCAGCCTCTACCACTGTTTCTTAGCTTCTACCACTGTTTATCAGCCTCTACCACTGTTTCTTAGCTTCTACCACTGTTTATCAGCCTCTACCACTGTTTCTTAGCTTCTACCACTGTTTATCAGCCTCTACCACTGTTTCTTAGCTTCTACCACTGTTTATCAGCCTCTACCACTGTTTCTTAGCTTCTACCACTGTTTATCAGCCTCTACCACTGTTTCTTAGCTTCTACCACTGTTTATCAGCCTCTACCACTGTTTATCAGCCTCTACCACTGTTTCTTAGCTTCTACCACTGTTTATCAGCCTCTACCACTGTTTCTTAGCTTCTACCACTGTTTATCAGCCTCTACCACTGTTTCTTAGCTTCTACCACTGTTTATCAGCCTCTACCACTGTTTCTTAGCTTCTACCACTGTTTATCAGCCTCTACCACTGTTTCTTAGCTTCTACCACTGTTTATCAGCCTCTACCACTGTTTCTTAGCTTCTACCACTGTTTATCAGCCTCTACCACTGTTTCTTAGCTTCTACCACTGTTTATCAGCCTCTACCACTGTTTCTTAGCTTCTACCACTGTTTATCAGCCTCTACCACTGTTTCTTAGCTTCTACCACTGTTTATCAGCCTCTACCACTGTTTCTTAGCTTCTACCACTGTTTATCAGCCTCTACCACTGTTTCTTAGCTTCTACCACTGTTTATCAGCCTCTACCACTGTTTCTTAGCTTCTACCACTGTTTATCAGCCTCTACCACTGTTTCTTAGCTTCTACCACTGTTTATCAGCCTCTACCACTGTTTCTTAGCTTCTACCACTGTTTATCAGCCTCTACCACTGTTTCTTAGCTTCTACCACTGTTTATCAGCCTCTACCACTGTTTCTTAGCTTCTACCACTGTTTATCAGCCTCTACCACTGTTTCTTAGCTTCTACCACTGTTTTTCAGCCTCTACCACTGTTTCTTAGCTTCTACCACTGTTTATCAGCCTCTACCACTGTTTCTTAGCTTCTACCACTGTTTATCAGCCTCTACCACTGTTTCTTAGCTTCTACCACTGTTTATCAGCCTCTACCACTGTTTCTTAGCTTCTACCACTGTTTATCAGCCTCTACCACTGTTTCTTAGCTTCTACCACTGTTTATCAGCCTCTACCACTGTTTCTTAGCTTCTACCACTGTTTATCAGCCTCTACCACTGTTTCTTAGCTTCTACCACTGTTTATCAGCCTCTACCACTGTTTCTTAGCTTCTACCACTGTTTATCAGCCTCTACCACTGTTTCTTAGCTTCTACTACTGTTTATCAGCCTCTACCACTGTTTCTTAGCTTCTACCACTGTTTATCAGCCTCTACCACTGTTTCTTAGCTTCTACCACTGTTTATCAGCCTCTACCACTGTTTCTTAGCTTCTACCACTGTTTATCAGCCTCTACCACTGTTTCTTAGCTTCTACCACTGTTTATCAGCCTCTACCACTGTTTCTTAGCTTCTACCACTGTTTATCAGCCTCTACCACTGTTTCTTAGCTTCTACCACTGTTTATCAGCCTCTACCACTGTTTCTTAGCTTCTACTACTGTTTCTCAGCCTCTACCACTGTTTCTTAGCTTCTACCACTGTTTATCAGCCTCTACCACTGTTTCTTAGCTTCTACTACTGTTTATCAGCCTCTACCACTGTTTCTTAGCTTCTACCACTGTTTCTTAGCTTCTACCACTGTTCCTAAACCCCTACCACTGTTTCCAAGCCCCTACCACTGTTTCCAAGCCCCTACCACTGGTTTGAAGAACGTCTCCATTCTGAAGATACCCGAGCATTGTATATGTCTTATTCATGTGTCGGGTTGTTGTCTGCCGTGTTTTTGTTTGCTGTGTTCTTGTCTGCCTCGCCCGCTGCTGCGACATTCCCTCTGCACCTTTACCATCATGGCTGCAGAAGTTACTCGCGCCTAACCTGTTCCATTTTGTCATAACAACAGCGGCTTGCTCTGCCCTGCAGCCGTCTACACCAACAATTCCTACTTTGCTGAGCTCTGCTGCCACACAATTCGTGGCAGTATTCTCGGGCAGCGCTCACTAAGCCATCTCCTCCACCGGTTGCACCTCCCCCCAAATTCTGGGCAGCGCCCGTGGCCGCCCTGGCTGGCTCCTGCAGCAGCAACGCCGTGTGCAATTGAGCGGGCGGCAATAGCAGGGAGGAACGTCAGTCGTCTGGAAGCCAAGTGTTATTGCACCAAATGGAACGTTTTGGAGGCAGCCGTGCAGGCCTGGAGGAGGAAATAGAATCGGCAAGGACGACTACATTTTAGCTTTTGACTGGTGCAATAGCTGTAGGTAGCTTGCTGGGGCCTGGGATCAGTGCCCCTAGTACCTTGCCAACACTCATACTCATGATGCAAGGTCTCCTAGGCTGGTTATACACCGACAAGTTCTTCCAAGAAGTCCCACATTTGTGACATAACTGTCACACTCACCCAAGGTGCCACATCCATGACCCTTACTCAAGATGCCACACTTGTGCCACATCTGTCACCCCTGACTTAAGGTGCCACACTTGTGCCACATTTGCAATAAAGATTCCCATATGTTGCACAAGTGTCTCAATCTTCAACTTGTCGGTTTTTAAACCATTTATTACATCTGTCAGATACTGCAACATCATGGGATCTTGATACAAAGAATTCTTCAACACTTGTCCAACCTCTGGACGAAGACCTACTTAGACTAGTGGATGGTTCCACTATGACCCCGCCTCCTGCTTCGCCTCACCTGATTACAGTGTATAAGCCACTTCGACGGCCCTATGCTGTACTTTCTAAAAGATTGATGGACTGAACACATCGACTCCAGGCTGAGGGACTGATTACCTCAAACTCCTCCTCTCCTTACATCATCCTCCTTTGTATGGACTGATGAAGCCACTGTGTGGCGAAACGTTTCTTCAATAAAGATTCCCATATATTGCATAAGTGTTTTTACACCATTTATCACAGTAGCTAGAATTTTGTGCATCCCATATCCATCCTGTGAACGGTAGTAGCTAGAATATTGTGCATCCCATATCCATCCTGTGGACGGTAGTAGCTAGAATACTGTGCATCCCATATCCATCCTGTGGACGGTAGTAGCTAGAATATTGTGCATCCCATATCCATCCTGTGGACGGCAGTAGCTAAAATATTGTGCATCCCACATCCATCCTGTGGAAGGTAGTAGCTAGAATATTGTGCATCCCATATCCATCCTGTGGACGGTAGTAGCTAGAATACTGTGCATCCCATATCCATCCTGTGGACGGCAGTAGCTAAAATATTGTGCATCCCATATCCATCCTGTGGACGGCAGTAGCTAAAATATTGTGCATCCCACATCCATCCTGTAGACGGCAGTAGCTAGAATATTGTGCATTCCATATCTATCTTGTGGACGGTAGTAGCTAGTAAATTATGCATCCTATATCCATCCTGTGGACTGTAGTGTCTAGTTTATTGTGAATCCCACAGCCATCCTAGAAGGCGTACAAGATATATACAGGCCCACAAAAACACTCCCTGATTTCAAACAGGTATAACATGTACCTTTATTATAATAATCTTAAACAGTTAATAGCTTCAGATGCAGGATATCATTCAGTTTCATGTGGTATAGGGTAGCATTAAAGGCACTCAATGTGCGCCCCTCTGGTTGCTCGGCAAACATCGATGCGATAGTCCAGTTCGGTCCAGACGCTCTGCAGCATAACTGGCGTTATCATGCGAACTGCTTCAGGGATCAAAATTTTCAACTTCTCCAGGGTTGCAGGTAGTGGTGGTAAGTAAACTGTGCTCTTTACGTACTCCCAAAGAAAGAAGTCACAAACAGGTCCGGTAGCTTGCGAGGTCACCGGACCTGCAGAGCGTCTGGACCGAACTGGACTATCGCATCGATGTTTGCCGAGCAACCAGAGGGGCGCACATTGAGTGCCTTTAATGCTACCCTATACCACATGAAACTGAATGATATCCTGCATCTGTAGCTATTAACTGTTTAAGATTATTATAATAAAGGTACATGTTATACCTGTTTGAAATCAGGGAGTGTTTTTGTGGACACACTACCTGGTCTGGAACCTGGCCGAGGTGACGGTCACCCCTGAAATCCAATAATTACGTGTAACCTACAAGTAGCTATAAGCAACCAACAATTAAAGGCAGGTAACCTATGTTTAACCACAGTTAACCTACAGGTAATTACAAGCAATTAAGAAGTAACACAGTTAACTATAGGCTACAAGTAACTACAGGTCATTGATAACTACAGGTAATCTACAACTACATGTAACATAGTTAACTACAGGTAACCCATAACTACAGATAATCTACAACTACAAGTAACCTGCAGATAATCTACAGCTACATGTAACTACAGGTAACCTACAGATAATCTACAGCTACATGTAACTTACAGATACTCTACAGCTAAATGTAACCTACAAGTAACTACAGATAATCTACAGCTACATGTAATTACGGGTAACCTACAGATAATCTACAGCTACATGTAACCTACATGTAACTACACCTAACATAGAGGAAATGTAACCTACAAGTAACTATAAGTAGCGTATAGATATTTGCAGGTGACCACCAACAGGCAACATACAGTTAACTACAGGTAACCTTCAGGTAACGCACAAGTAACAAACTACAGATAACCATCAAGCAGCTACAGGTAATGGACAGGTAACCATGTAACTACAGGTAACCATCAAGTAACTACATGTACCTGCAGGTAGGTCTGAGAGTGAGGGGCACCTTGTCTACGTTCCACGTCAGAGGGTCAATGACACACTGTAAAACAAACACAACTCATTCTTCTCCCCCACTACCGTAACCAGACACGCAAATTACCATAACCTATTTCCCAATTAGCATAGGCCATTACCTCAACTGCCAGTTTAACGGGAGGGGCGGCAGGAATGCCACGGCTTCAAACTGAAGCTGCAACAGCAGTAGAAACAGCAACAAAAGCAGCTACAGCACCATCAGCAGTAGTATCAGCAGAATCAACAGCAACAACTACAGCAGCAGCAGCAGTGTCCTCAGCAAGGCCTATGACAAGCCCTCAGACAAATCCTTACTAAACAGCCTCCCTACCCGCAACAGGACATCATGGATGCACCCGCGTTCCAAACACTGGCATCTCATTGATAACGTCATCGTCAGGAAGAGGGACAGGCAGGATGTACGAGTCACGAAGGCCGTGTGTGGCGCGGAATGCTGGACAGACCATCGCCTCATCGTCTCGAAACTCAAGCTCCGTGTCCAGCCCAGGAGACGCCCTCGGGGCGCGAAACCACCAAAACGCCTGAACGTCGGCAAGCTGAAGGCCCACAACGTCAAGCAGTCCTTTGCAGAAATCCTGGAAACCCGCTTGGAGTCCGTCGTGCTGGACATTCAAAACGTCGAAGCAGCATGGATCACACTCCGTGATACAGTGTACAGCACAGCCATGGAGTGTCTAGGACCCGTCACCAGGAAGCACAAGGACTGGTTCGACGAGCACTGCACAGAAATCCAGCAGCTGCTGGAAGAGAAACGAAAGGCCTACATGGCCCACATCAACGACCCAAAGTCCACAGCGAAGCAAGATGCACTGAGAAACATACGCAGCAATACCCAGCGAAAAATGCGTGAAATGCAAAACTCTTGGCTAAGGAACAAAGCCGATGAGATTCAGGGCTTTGCAGACAGAAACGATATGAAGAGCTTCTATGACGGCCTGAAAGAAATCTACGGCTCTACCACCTCTGGCACATCACCACTCCTCAGCGCAGATGGGTCAACGCTGCTCACAGACAAGGAGAAAATTCTAGAGAGATGGGCAGAACATTTTGACAGCGTGCTGAACCGTCCATCCACCATCAACGATGAAGCCATCGAACGTCTACCTCAGATTCCGACCAACGAGACGCTGAATGCCATCCCCACTTTGGAGGAGACTCAGCAAGCAATACGTCAACTGTCCAGTGGCAAAGCTCCTGGGTCTGACGCCATCCCAGCTAAGTCTACAAAGAAGGCAGAATGGCACTGGTAGAGAAACTTCACCAACTCTTCCAGCTTGTATGGCAGTACGAGACAGTTCCTCAGGACTTTAAAGATGCTTCCATCGTGCATCTCTACAAACGAAAAGGAAACCGCCAGGCATGCGATAACCACCGTGGTATCTCCCTGCTCTCCATCGCAGGCAAAACCCTGGCTAGAGTTCTACTCAATCGGCTCAATGAACATTTAGAGCAAGGACCCCTACCTGAAAGCCAGTGCGGCTTCCGGAAAGATCGCGGGACTATCGACATGGTGTTTGCTGCTAGACAGCTACAGGAGAAATGTCAGGAACAGAACGCCAACTTGTACTCCACCTACGTCGATTTGACCAAGGCAAAGTACGGCTGCCCAAAGACGTTTATCGCCATCGTACGCCAACTTCACGATGGAAAGCTGGCCAGAGTCCAAGACAACGGAGAGACGTCTAAACCATTCCCAGTCTCAAATGGAGTGAAACAAGGCTGCTTGCTTGCTCCCACCCTGTTCAGCCTGATGTTCTCGGCCATGCTTACAGACGCATTCAGGGACACAGACGCAGGAATCGGCATCAGGTACCATACAGATGGGTCTGTCTTCAACCTCAGGAGGCTTCAAGCAAAAACCAAGGCTGCAACTGACACCATCAATGACCTGCTATTTGCTGATGACTGCGCCCTCAACGCTGCTTCAGAAGCCGCCATGCAGCACAGTGTTGACAAGTTCTCTGACGCCTGCAACAACTTCGGGCTGACAATCAGTACAACAAAGACTGAAGTGATGCACCAGCCTGCTCCGGGAAAGACGTATGTTGAGCCAAACATCACCATCAACGGGCAGCGACTGAACGCCGTAGACAAATTCACCTACCTTGGCAGTACCCTTTCCAGAAACGTTGTCATCGATGATGAGGTGAATGCCAGACTTGCCAAAGCCAGTGCCACCTTCGGCAGGCTCCACAAGAATGTATGGAACCGAAGAGGCATCACCACAAGCACCAAGATCAAGGTGTACAGAGCCAGTCCTCACCACACTTCTCGATGGCTGCGAAACCTGGACTGTCTACAAACGTCACACCAGAAAGTTGAACCACTTTCACACCACACGGCTCAGAAAAATTCTTGGCATCAAATGGCAAGATAAGATCCCAGACACAGAAGTGCTGACTACAGCTGGCCTGCCTAGCATCTACACCATCCTAACGCAGACACAGCTTCGCTGGGCAGGTCACGTTGCTCGCATGCCAGACCACCGGCTGCCAAAGAAACTCTTGTTTGGCGAACTGCAGCATGGAAAGCGCTCTCAAAGAGGCCAAAAGAAGCGCTATAAGGACACCCTTAAGACTGCTCTGAAAGCTTTCAACATCAACCACACCATGTGGGAGCTGGTAGCTCAGGACAGGAATGACTTGGGAGCAGTTGTCCAGAAAGGGGCAACATCCTGCGAGGCAAGCAGAATCTCACTAGCTGAGCAGCGCAGACAGGCGAGGAAGACCAGAGCCATCAGACCCCTCGATGCCGCCACCCTTCCCTGTCCACACTGCCAGAGAACGTTTCGTGCGCGGATTGGCCTGACAAGTCATCTGCGTACCCACCAACTTCGACCCCAGGATGACTAGATGGTCCTCGTCGAATCGACGGACAAACAACAACACTAAACAGCAGCAGTAGAGTGCCCAACAGGTTACCTGTAATACCCCCCCCCCTTTCTTTTTCAATGAAGGCATTTTGCACCTTGTGCTAAACCTCTGATTCTCACATATGCAGTAATTTAAGTGTGCAGATTTTTAAATACATTCCAAGGACTACATCTGAAGGGACTTCAAGCGTTCCCAGTAGTTCAAAATGCTTGACTGAATTTATGAGAGCAGTGAAAGTGCTCTGATCTTTCCAGTTCTGAAGTTCTTCTTGCCTTGACTGGGTCCATTAGAATACAGTAATATTCCAGCCTAGAGAGAAGGAACGACTTGGCGAAAATCATTGGCTCGGTATCTCTTGAAAGCGAAATCCTCTGACAATGTCACTTTTTAGTTTCTCACACTGCATTTCGGAACTACGGAAAAATTTGTGCTAGTACTGTATTCTGTTTCGGCCTTAAATTTCTCAATATTCCCATAGCGGTGTAACTGAAATTTCTCCTCGTTGAACATCATATTGATGTTCGTAACCTACCGGAAGACTTGGTTTATATTAGTTGAAAGATTCGTTGTATCCTCGATGAACGCCTCTGTCATAGGTCATAGTCTAGTATCATCTGTAGAGAATGATACGGTTCTAGGATTTACGTTTCTCTCTATGTTAGATATAAGAATGAGAAGGAGACTCCGAGACAAGCCCTGTACTCAGCAACAAAAGCAGCTGGATGTCCTCAGCAAACCTTGAGACAAGCCCAAGGCTTGACAGCAGAAGCTGGGTGTCCTTAGGAAGCACTGAGACAAGCTCTGTGCTCATCAGTAGCAGCTGGGTGCCCTCCCTCAGGCCAAAAGACGAGACAAACCATAACTTGGAACAGCAACAACCGGATGCCCTCAGGCCATATGCTACAACAGAGGAAAGATAGACTTAGCAGAGAGATCACTGAATTAGAGCAAAAACTTAGGATGTCATACCTCACAGAAGAAATACAAAGGGAACAAAAGGCCATACAGGATATTGCAAGAAACCCAAAATATTTCTATTCCTACGCAAAATCGAAGCTAAAAACTACCTGTAGAATTGGACCACTACTGACAGGGGACTCATATACTGACGATGAACAGGAAATGAGTGAAATCCTAAAAGAACAGTATGAGTCGATGTTCAGCAACCCACTAAATGACAGCAAGGTAGAAAATGCAGAAATATTTTTCACTCCAGAAGAAGGCTGCACAGACCAACTAACTGACATTAGTACAAATCCCATACATTTCGAAAAAGAAATGGAACACACGCCCACTCACTCAGCACCTGGACCAGATTCATGGAATGCTCTATTTATTAAGAAGTGCAAAGTACCACTAGCACGAGCCCTCAGTATTCTTTGGAGAAAGAGCTTAGATCTAGGTGAAATACCGGAGGCCTTAAATAGTGCAGACATAGCTCCTTTGCACAAGGGAGGCAGTATAGCACTAGCTAAAAATTACAGACCAGTAGCCCTAACCTCTCACATCATAAAAATCTTCGAAAGAGTGATGAGACGGCAGGTTACAAATTTCATGGACCAGCACAACCAACATAACCCGAACCAGCATGGTTTTAGAGCAGGACGATCATGTCTGTCACAGCTGCTGAACCATTATGACAGAATTACGGAGGCACTGGAAGACGACCAAAACGCAGATGTGATTTACACAGATTTTGCAAAGGCGTTTAACAAATGCGATCATGGAGTGATAGCGCACAAAATGAAGGCCATGGGCATTACGGGGAAGGTAGGCAGATGGATTTTCGGTTTCCTAAGACACAGAACACAAAAAGTAGTAGTGAACAGGGCAAGATCCAGCATCAGCGAGGTCAAAAGCTCAGTGCCCCAAGGCACTGTCCTGGCACCTCTGCTGTTCCTCTCATAGCACACTTTTGTATCATCATTTGCAGATGACACTAAAATAAGCATGAAAGTCAGTACGGTAAAGGACACTGAAAAAGTACAGGAAGACATAAACAGGGTTTTCCAGTGGGCAGTGGAAAACAACATGACGTTCAATGGTGATAAGTTCCAGCTGCTTAGGTATGGAAAGAATGAAGAACTCAAAAGGAGCACTATATACAAAACTCAAGAGGGTCACCAAATAGAACGTAAGGAACACGTAAAAGACCTAGGAATAATTATGTCAGCGGACCTTTATTTTAAAGACCATAACAAGACAAAGATCACGACAGCCAGGAAGATGACTGGGTGGGTACTGAGAACTTTCAAAACAAGGGAAACAATGCCGATGGTGACACTTCAAATCGCTAGTGCTCCCTCACTTAGAATATTGCTCAGTGCTGACGGCCCCGTTCAGGGCAGGACAAATATCGGAGCTGGAACAAATACAGAGATCGTTTACGGCTCACATTGAGCCAGTAAAGCACCTAAACTACTGGGAACGCCTGCAAGTCTTGAACATGTACTCATTGGAGCGGAGGAGAGAGAGGTACATGATAATATATACCTGGAAGGTACTCGAGGGCTTGGTCCCAAATCTGCACACTGCCATAACAACATACTGGAGTGAGAGATATGGGAGGAAGTGTAAAATAAACCCAGTGAGGAGCAGGGGTGCGGTGGGGACAATACGGGAACACTGTATCAACATCCGGGGTCCCAGACTTTTCAACATCTTACCAGAAGATATCAGAAACACTGCTGGAACAAGTGTTGAAGCCTTCAAGAGGAAACTAGACAAGTATCTTCACCAGGTGCCAGATCAACCAGGCTGTGATGGCTATGTGGGGCAGCAGGCCTCCAGCAGCAACAGCCTGGTTGACCAGGCGAGCACCAGACGAGCCTGGCCCATGGCCGGGCTCAGAGAGTAGATATACTCTCGAAATTCTTCAAAGGTATATTAAAGGTATATCAAAGGCCAAGTGATAAACCTTAGAGCAACAGTATCAGCTTAAGAGGCCTTTGAGGAGTTTCTGAGTTCTTAAGAGGTCCTGAGACAAGCACTGGGACGCACAACATCAGTAGCTGGATGCCCTCAGGACACCCTGAGACGATTTCTGTATTCAGCAGTAGCTGGGTGCCCTCAGGAGGCCCTGAGAGACAATCCGAGGGCTCAACAGGAAAAAATGGAATTGCGTTGGTATAAACTGATGAATCAAAGACACATAGGCAGATTTCAGTGATGATAGCCGTTTCAACTAGACTGTTGCTGTTAGCGGCCGACATAGTCATCACAGCATGGCTCAACCGGCAGTTGGAGGAAGTGGTTCAATTCCTTCTTGAAGACTTCTACACTTCTTCCAGCAATATTTCTGATATCTACTGGTAGTGCACGTAACAACTATGTCCGTGTACACACAAGTCCGCGTACACGTGACAGCCGCGCCCGCGCACACGTAACAGCCACACCCGTGTAAACTCAACACCCATGCCCGCGTAGAGGCAACACCCACAACCACGTACAAATGACACGTACACGTCGCACGTATATGGAATCTAACTTGCACCTCTATTCCGCAAAATTTATATCTGACAATAAAGGTGAGGTGGTATTTATTAGGCAGCGAGAGGATGATTCTGTCATGTGTGTTGTATTTATCTTCAGTCTTCAAACCCTGCAGTAGGAAATACACACAATCAAATAACATGTATTTTATTGTTTTTATTTATATTTCCAACATGTGGCCACACTCACCCAAAATTAAAAAATGTATATAAAACCAGCGAGCAATGGATTGTAATGAACGCCATTTGACAGTATAAACACTCCTCTAACTTTACACCAGTGAAAAAATAACAATTTACTGAGTTGTGACATTTTTTAATTACTGTTTTGAATAAAAACACACACTTCCTTTATTGGTTAATTTTTGGCAGTTTTTCGTGAAACTTCTGACTAATAAAGCATGTCTGTTTTATTTCATAAATAAAAGAGTATTTTTTTTTTCGTTACTCCCGGATGGTTAAATCAACCCAACAACTTTAGAAGACTGGAGGGCCAGGTAAGACATGATCATGACATACAAAATACTCAGTGGAGCGAACAGCAAGTGATTAAGTCAGGGTGAGTGAGTTGCAAGAGAGCGAGCCGGAAGCATGATGGTACGCCAAGATGAGCTTTAGGGAAGCTTGGAAACACTTTTTCAGTCTTAGATAAAGAAGTTGTAGGGATAACACAGTACTATACAAAGATTCCGGAATAGGTATGACAAGGCCACGGAGACCAAAAAATAATGAGGTTCGTAGATATTGAAAAGGTGTGGCATGGAGCTATGACATGACCCTTTCCACACACACACAAGAACATAAGAATGGAGGAACACTGCAGGCCTACTGGCCCATGCGAGGCAGGTCCTTATCAAAACGACCTCTACTTTAAGCTACCCAAGAAATAACTCCCGTACCCAATGACACCAATCAAACCCAGACCCTCCCACTCATATATTTGTCCAGTCTCTTCTTAAAGCACACACAGAGTTGCATGAGGAATTTCCTACTTGACGTACAGTGGGAAAGAGAACTGGTGGGAAAACCAGTAAATGAAATGATGGAACACATGACCACAAAATGCAAAGAGGCAGAGGTGGGTCATACCCAAAGACAAGAGAAACAATGGGAAGATCAAAACGAGTCCTTGTTCACCCAAATGTGTAGAGAAGCCAAAACTAAGTGTGCTAGAGAATGGAAAAAGTATAGAAGACAAAGTACCCAGGAAAATATGGTGATTTATTGAAGAAACGTTTCGCCACACAATGGCTTCATCAGTCCAATACAAAGTAGAAATGGGTAAGGAGAGTAGAAGTTTGAGGTAATCAGTCCCTCAACCTGGAATCGATGTGTTCAGTCCATCACTCTTGAAGGAAGTGCAGCACAGGGCCAGAGAGGTGGCTTATATACTGCGGTGAGATGAGTTGAAGCAGGAGGAGGCGGGATCACAGTGGGACCTGCCACTAGTGTAAGTAGGTCGTCGTCCAGACACTGCAACATCATGGGATCTTGGTACAAAGACTTCAACGCTTGCCCAACCTTTGGACGACGACCTACTTACACTAGTGGCAGGTCCCACTGTGATCCCGCCTCCTCCTGCTTCAACTCATCTCACCGCAGTACTAAAGCCACCTCTCTGGCCCTGTGCTGCACTTCCTTCAAGAGTGATGGACTGAACACATCGATTCCAGGTTGAGGGACTGATTACCTCAAACTTCTACTCTCCTTACCCATTTCTACTCTGTATTGGACTGATGAAGCCACTGTGTGGCGAAACGTTTCTTCAATAAAGATTCCCATGTGTTGCATAAGTGTCTCAATTCTTCAACTTGTCGGTTTTCTAAACCATTCATCACATAGCCTAAAAGCTAGAAATGAATATGCATGGATAATGAGGGAGGCCCGTCTGCAATATGAAAATGATATAGCATCGAAAGCCAAATCTGACCCAAAGCTGTTGTACAGCCACATCAGGAGGAAAACAACAGCTAAGGACCAGGTAATCAGACTGGAGGAGGGAAGATCACAAGAAATGACAAAGA
>NC_091301.1:24059507-24149507 GCF_038502225.1 Cherax quadricarinatus | reverse complement strand
ATGGTTGACACACTGGCTAGAGTGGCCAGAAGAGCTCATGCATGCAGGGCAAAGCTCCTGATCATGGGTGACTTTAACCACAAGGAGATCGATTGGGAGAACTTGGACCCACATGGGGGCCAAGATACATGGAGGGCTAAGATGATGGATGTGGTACTGGAAAACTTCATGTGCCAACACGTAAGGGACACTACAAGAGAGAGAGGAGAGGATGAACCAGCAAGGCTGGACTTAGTATTCACCTTGAGTAGTGCAGATATCGAGGACATCACATATGAAAGACCCCTTGGGGCCAGTGACCATGTGGTTTTAAGCTTCGAATACACAGTAGAGCTACAAGTGGAGGGAGAAGCAGGAAGGCCAGGACGAATGAAGCCAAACTACAAGAAAGGGGACTACACAAGAATGAGGAACTACCTGAACGGGGTTCAGTGGGACAGAGAACTGCCAGGGAAGCCAGTTAATGAGATGATGGAATATGTAGCAACAAAATGCAAGGAGGCTGAGGAGAGCTTTGTACCCAAGGGTAACAGGAATAATGAAAAAGCCAGGATGAGCCCATGGTTTACCCAAAGGTGCAGGGAGGCAAAAACCAAGTGTGCTAGGGAATGGAAGAAATATAGAAGGCAAAGGACCCAGGAGAATAAGGAGAACAGTCGTAGAGCCAGAAACGAATATGCACAGATAAGAAGGGAGGCCCAAAGACAATATGAAAATGACATAGCAGCGAAAGCCAAATCTGACCCGAAACTGTTGTACAGCCACATCAGGAGGAAAACAACAGTCAAGGACCAGGTAATCAGGCTAAGGAAGGAAGGAGGAGAGACAACAAGAAATGACCGTGAAGTATGTGAAGAACTCAACAAGAGATTCAAAGAAGTGTTCACAGAAGAGACAGAAGGGACTCCAGAAAGACGGAGAGGTGGGGCACACCACCAAGTGCTGGACACAATGCACACAACCGAGGAAGAAGTGAAGAGGCTTCTGAGTGAGCTAGATACCTCAAAGGCAATGGGGCCAGATAACATCTCCCCATGGGTATTGAGAGAGGGAGCAGAGGCGCTATGTGTACCCCTAACAACAATATTCAATACATCTATCGAAACAGGGAGATTGCCTGAGGCATGGAAGACAGCAAATGTAGTCCCAATCTTTAAAAAAGGAGACAGACATGAAGCATTAAACTACAGACCAGTGTCACTGACAAGTATAGTATGCAAAATCATGGAGAAGATTATCAGGAGAAGAGTGGTGGAACACCTAGAAAGGAATGATCTCATCAACAGCAGCCAACATGGTTTCAGGGACGGGAAATCCTGTGTCACAAACCTACTGGAGTTCTATGACATGGTGACAGCAGTAAGACAAGAGAGAGAGGGGTGGGTGGATTGCATTTTCTTGGACTGCAAGAAGGCGTTTGACACAGTTCCACACAAGAGATTGGTGCAAAAACTGGAGGACCAAGCAGGGATAACAGGGAAGGCACTACAATGGATCAGGGAATACTTGTCAGGAAGACAGCAGCGAGTCATGGTACGTGGCGAGGTGTCAGAGTGGGCACCTGTGACCAGCGGGGTCCCGCAGGGGTCAGTCCTAGGACCAGTGCTGTTTCTGGTATTTGTGAACGACATGACGGAAGGAATAGACTCTGAGGTGTCCCTGTTTGCAGATGACGAGAAGTTGATGAGAAGAATACACTCCATCGAAGACCAGGCAGAACTACAAAGGGATCTGGACAGGCTGCAGACCTGGTCCAGCAATTGGCTCCTGGAGTTCAATCCCACCAAGTGCAAAGTCATGAAGATTGGGGAAGGGCAAAGAAGGCCGCAGACGGAGTACAGTCTAGGGGGTCAGAGACTACAAACCTCACTCAAGGAAAAAGATCTTGGGGTGAGTATAACACCAGGCACATCTCCTGAAGCGCACATCAACCAAATAACTGCTGCAGCATATGGGCGCCTAGCAAACCTCAGAACAGCATTCCGACATCTTAATAAGGAATCATTCAGGACCCTGTACACCGTGTATGTTAGGCCCATATTGGAGTATGCGGCACCAGTTTGGAACCCACACCTAGCCAAGCACGTGAAGAAACTAGAGAAAGTGCAAAGGTTTGCAACAAGACTAGTCCCAGAGCTAAGAGGTATGTCCTACGAGGAGAGGTTAAGGGAAATCAACCTGACGACACTGGAGGACAGGAGAGATAGGGGGGACATGATAACGACATACAAAATACTGAGAGGAATTGACAAGGTGGACAAAGACAGGATGTTCCAGAGATTGGACACAGTAACAAGGGGACACAGTTGGAAGCTGAAGACACAGATGAATCACAGGGATGTTAGGAAGTATTTCTTCAGCCACAGAGTAGTCAGTAAGTGGAATAGTTTGGGAAGCGATGTAGTGGAGGCAGGATCCATACATAGCTTTAAGCAGAGGTATGATAAAGCTCACGGCTCAGGGAGAGTGACCTAGTAGCGATCAGTGAAGAGGCGGGGCCAGTAGCTCGGACTCGACCCCCGCAACCTCAACTAGGTGAGTAGAACTAGGTGAGTACACACACACACACACACACACACACACACACACACACACACACATATATATATATATATATATATATATATATATATATATATATATATATATATATATATATATATATATTTACATATATATATATATATATATATATATATGCAAAACAACCACTCTGAAAGAATAGAGAAATTCCAAGCGCTTTCGTGACTACTCACATTATCAAGGAACTATGAAAGTGAAGCATCCAAGGAAGCTATATAAGGGGTCGGCCAGCACCTCACTATCAGATCCCACAACGGTTAAACACGTGACGCGCGGCGAGCCAACTTGGATAGGTCCTTTGCAAAACTCACCCCCAAGCTATTTATTTGTCCAGTGTATTATTAAATTCTTCCCAAATTCTATTAATTATAAATGGATCTAATTTATATAAACCAAAGGAAATATTCATATTATTGTCAAAACTGCTTTTTATGAAACAAGATTCAATTATATTCCTGTCGACCATGGACTTGCTTGATACTACTTTCTCAACTTTTTGAAAATCAATTGGATGGTTAAAATCTCTTACATGAATAAATAGAGCATTGGAATCTTGTCCAGTTCTAATGCTATATTTATGTTGTTTTAATCTTAGTTCGAGATTTTTACCAGTTTGACCGTAATAAACTTTATCGCAAATTTTACAAGGAATCTTATAGACACATCCATCAGCATTTTGGGGGGAATTCTTAATCAAAAGTTTTTTTACTGTATCAAGATTTTTGAATACAACTTTAATATTAAAAGTCTTAAGAAGAGAAGGCATATCAACCAAGTTTTCATGGTAAGGGAGAACCAACATATTTTTAGTTGAATAAGGCTGGTTGCCCTTTTTTTGGATTATGAAAAGTGTTCCTAGCAACTTTAAAAGATTTATCAATTACATTTCTTGGGTATTTTAAATCATTACCTATTTCATAAATTTTGGATATTTCCTCATCTATGAACTCAGGACTACAAATTCGTAAAGCTCTCAAAAACATTGATGAGAAAACAGACAGTTTGACTCTATCTTGATGCGAGGAATAATAGTGGACATAGGAACAGTTATTTGTAGGTTTTCTGTAAATTTTAAATTTGAATTCATTATTACCCTTAATAATTAAAACATCTAGAAAAGGCAATGAGTTATTTTCTTCAAACTCAACAGTAAAGTTTATAGAATGGGCTAAGCTATTTAATTTTCCAAGAAAATGGTGTATATCTACATTTTTGGGCATAAGACACAAAATATCATCAACATATCTGAACCATTTAGCTCTATTAGGGAGGATTGTGTTAAGCAACCTTGTTTCAAAAAATTCCATGTATTGGTTACTAAGAACAGGTGAAAGAGGATTTCCCATTGCCATACCAAACTTCTGAGTGTAAAACTTATCATTAAATACAAATTTTGCATCAACAATGCAAAGTTTAATAAGTTTAATGATAGTAGGAACTGGCAATGGTAAATCATAGTTAACGAGTTCTTCAGATAAGAAACTTAATAAATCATCAACAGGAACTTTCGTAAACAAGGAAGTAACATCAAAACTAACCATGTTAAAATCATTTAAGTCAGTCAAGGAGCTTAATTTATCAACCAAGTCTATGTTGTTTTTAACATTAAAGTTAGAAATTTTGCCAACAATAGGGCTCAAAATATCAACAAGCCATTTGGATAATTTATATGAAACTGACCCTATGGAGCTAATAATTGGTCTGACTGGATTCCCTGGTTTGTGTGTTTTTATTAGTCCATACATGTAAGGTAAAGATGGATTAGTGGAAGTAAATTGTTTGACTAATTCATCTTTACCTTTCAGTAGAAGTTTTAGTACAAAATTATTAATTTTTACATTAACATAAATGTATAAGAGAAAATTTTAAAAAGGACTTGATTTTACATAAGTTTTTGATAACTTATCAATTTTAACTATCCTACACGAGGCTTTATCACCTGATAAAGCCTCGAGGGTCTACCTGGAGGGCATTCGGGGATCAACGTCCCCGCGGCCCGGTCTATGACCAGGCCTCCTGGTGAATCAGAACCTGATCAACGAGGCTGTTACTGCTGGCCGCACGTAGTCCAACGTACGAACCACATCCTGGCTGATCCAGCACTGACTTTAGGTATCTGTTCAGCTCCCTCTTGAAGACAACCAGAGGTTTGTTGGTAATTCCCCTTATGGCTGGTGGTAGGCTGTTGAACAGTCTTAGGCCCCGAACACTTGTTGTATTTTCTCTTAGTGTACCAGTGATACCCCTACTTTTCACTGGGAGTATATTGCATCGTCTGCCAAGTCTTTTGCTTTCGTAGGGAGTGATTTCTGTGTGCAGATTAGGAACCAGTCCCTCCAGGGTCTTCCAGGTGCAGATTATCTCTCTCTCTCTCTCTCGACTGCGCTCCAGTGAGAACAAGTTAAGTGCTTCCAAGCGTTCCCAGTAGTTAAGATGTTTGATGGAACTTGTGTGTGTAGTAATGGTTCTCTGTACATTCTCTAAATTTGCAATTTCACCTGCCTTGAATGGGGATGTTAAATGTACAGTAATATTCCAGCCTAGAGAGAACAAGTGAGGTGAAGCATTTTATTTAATAAAAGTTCTAGTAATACATACATTTCTTCATCACTTGTCGGTGTTCCGCCTCACTCCAACTACTGATCTAAGAGAATAAAAAGGCACAATATGGTGATTAGTACACAAATAACCCTCACAAAGAAACTTATGACGACGTTTCGCCCATGTCGGACCGAAACGTCGCCATAAGTTTCTTTCTCCTATGTGCGGGTTATTTGTGTATTGATCTAAAAGTTGAGCCAGGAGCTGGTAAGTAAGTTGTGGAGATGTCCACTGTACCAAGATTCCATGAGGTTGCCTACACCTGGTTCAACTCTTGGGCATCACCTGCTTCCCCTGGGAAATCCCGCCTACCAGTGACAATGCCTACGTCTGCTGCATCTCATCTGACTCCAGTATATAAGCGCCAATCTTCCTGCCTGTGCTTCAGAGTCTTCAAGACTACTGTGTTTGTCACTTGCTCCTAGGCTGAGGGACTGATTACCTCGACATCTACTGTCTTCTGTATATATTTCTACAGTGTTCAGATTATGTCCCCGTAATGTACTGATAAAGCCACTGGATGGCGAAATGTCCACAAAGTAAAAATATCCAGATGTTGCACATGTATCTAATTAATCTTGTCGGTATTATATACCACTGTTATCCAGTCTATCATTTTTCTTGTGGTAGCAATGGCAACATTGTGACTTGAATTTAAGATCTTCTGACATTATTACTCGAAAATCTCGCATGTGGGACTTTCACTCTATTGAATGATTCGAGTTTGTCCTTTATTCCTTTTCAGTCTTTATTTCCTCCATTCTTCCATAGCAGAGCAGCTGAAACTTGTCCTCTTTAAGCATCATATTGATGTCTGACACTCACTGGAAGACTTGTATCTATATCTGCTGGAAGATTCGTTATAGGGATGTCAGGAAGTATTTATTCAGATTACGGTAGGATACTGTTATGATCTCGGTGAGAAAGTAGTGCAGACAGGTTCCATACATAGTTGTAACAGCCATTATAATAGGACCCACAAGGCTAAGGAGCGAATTTGGCAAGTGTCAAGAGGCGGGGCCAGGCACTAGAACTCAACTCCTGCAACCACATAAAAGGTGAGCGCGCGCGCACACACACATACAAAGGTTTGCAACAAGGTTTGCAACAAGGCTAGTCCCAGAGCTCAGGGGAATGTCGTACTAGGAAAGGTTGAGGGAAATCGGACTGACGACACTGGAGGACAGAAGGGTCAGGGGAGACATGATAACGACATACAAGACACTGCGGGGAATAGACAAGGTGGACAGAGATAGGATGTTCCAGAGAGGAGACACAGAAACAAGGGGTCACAACTGGAAGCTGAAGACTCAGACGAGTCACAGGGACGTTAGGAAGTATTTCTTCATTCATAGAGTCGTCAGGAAGTGGAATAGCCTAGCAAGTGAAGTAGTGGAGGCAGGAACCATACATAGTTTTAAGAAGAGGTATGACAAAGCTCAGGAAGCAGAGAGGGAGAGGACCTAGTAGCGATCAGTGAAGAGGTGGGGCCAGGAGCTGAGTCTCGACCCCTGCAACCACAATTAGGTGAGTACAATTAGGCGAGTACACACACACACCACACTATGAATATTCATACTCGCCGAGAAGCAGAAGAAAATGCGCTGCCAGGGCGAGTCTCTGCGCGGGGGCCATTCCACTGTATGTACTTTTACGACACCTAATTGGCGTCTCCGTCAATAGCGTTCAGCGTGCGCTTAGATCATCTACATAACAAATTAGCCGAGACATGTCACTGGAGACACGGAGGTAGGAAAGTGGGTAGGTCCCCCAGGTGGATAGCAGGAGGATGGATAGGTGGATGAGCTGGAAGGTAGGTGGAGCCTCTAGATGGTGGACAGTACATAAATAAAGGAAACATTAATGCAAGGTTATGTGGCTGAGCCGACCCAAGGCAGTGTTGGTAGGTGGGTATCAAGCTAAAAGAGGAAACAACTAGTTGGATGGCAGGGATCCACACAGGTTATACCTTTGATGAGTTTCCATTTTCGAGGATAGGACTGAAGCGCTTAAATGAAGAATGACGAACTGGAATAAGGAATGACGATATGGAATGAGGAACGACAAAAGAGAATAAGGTAAGACAAATTGGAATAAGCAAAGACAAGCTGGGGTAAGGAAAGACAAACTGGAATAAGGAAACATACTGGAATAAGCAATGACAAACTGGAATAAGAAAAGACAAACTGGAATAAGGAAAGATGAAATGGAATTAGGAATGACAAACTGGAATAAAGAAAGGCAAACTATAAAAAAAAAAGAAGAGCTGGAACAGGGAGGGTGAGAGCTGGAATAAAGGATGAAGCACTGAAAGAAGAAATAACTGTAACACATACCAGTAAAGAGGAATGTACTAGTGGGGCTGATAATGGAGAAACAAAGGGATAGGAGATGGAAGCGAGGCTGGATAATTCAACACTGGCCTTGTAAATGGAATTACGGATGGTAGGAATAACGGGTGGGCAAGTACTCACCTAGTTGAGGCTGCAGGGGTCGAGTCCTAGGCAAGTGTGTGTGTGTGTGTGTGTGTGTGTGTGTGTGTGTGTGTGTGTGTGTGTGTGTGTGTGTGTGTGTGTGTGTGTGTGTGTGTGTGTGTGTACTCACCTAGTTGAGGTTGCAGGGGTCGAGTCCTAGCTCCTGGCCCCGCCTCTTCACTGGTCGCTACTAGGTCACTCTCCCTGAACCGTGAGCTTTATCATACCTCTGCTTAAAGCTATGTATGGATCCTGCCTCCACTACTTCGCTTCCCAAACTATTCCACTTCCTGGCAACTCTGTGGTTGAAGAAATATTTCCTAAGATCCCTGTGATTCATCTGTGTCTTCAACTTCCAACTGTGTCCCCTTGTTGCTGTGTCCCATCTCTGGAACATCCTGTCTTTGTCCACCTTGTCAATTCCTCTCAGTATTTTGTACGTCGTTATCATGTCCCTCCTATCTCTCCTGTCCTCCAGTGTCGTCAGGTCGACTTCCCTTAACCTCTCCTCGTAGGACATACCTCTTAGCTCTGGGACTAATCTTGCTGCAAACCTTTGCACTTTCTCTAGTTTCTTTACGTGCTTGGCTAGGTGTGGGTTCCAAACTGGTGCCGCATACTCCAATATGGGCCTAACGTACACGGTGTACAGGGTCATGAACGAATCCTTATTAAGATGTCGGAATGCTGTTCTGAGGTTTGCTAGGCGCCCATATGCTGCAGCAGTTATTTGGTTGATGTGCGCTTCAGGAGATGTGCCTGGTGTTATATTCACCCCAAAATCTTTTTCCTTGAGTGAGGTGTGTAGTTTCTGGCCCCCTAGACTGTACGTCGTCTGCGATCTTCTTTGCCTTTCCCCAATCTTCATGACTTTGCGCTTGGTGGGGTTGAACTCCAGGAGCCAATTGCTGGACCAGGTCTGCAGCCTGTCCAGATCCCTTTGTAGTTCTGCCTGGTCTTCGATCGAATGAATTCTTCTCATCAACTTCACGTCATCTGCAAACAGGGACACTTCGGAGTCTATTCCTTCCGTCATGTCGTTCACAAAGGTGTGTGTGTGTGTGTGTGTGTGTGTGTGTGTGTGTGTGTGTGTGTGTGTGTACTCACCTAGTTGAGGTTGCGGGGGTCGAGTCCGAGCTCCTGGCCCCTGTGTGTGTGTGTGTGTGTGTGTGTGTGTGTGTGTGTGTGTGTGTGTGATTATGTAACGAGAAATAACTTGGGGTATAGAGTATCATACGATGGTGTGACTGGGGGTAAAGGGAGGAGGATAAAAGGCGAACATGGGCAAAGGATGAGGGGTGATGGATGATGGATTAGGAGTCGTGGATGCAAGTCAAGGGTGAGGACTGGTGGATGTGGGACATGGTTAGGTAAGTGGACTCATGTCATAGTGATGGCAGGATTTCATGTATCACTTTACATAAGACTGCCGCAATAACTGACTGACACACACACACACACACACACAGACACACACACACACACACACACACACACACACACACTTCTTCAGTCACAGAGTTGTCAGGATGTGGAATAGTCTAGCAAGTAATGTAGTGGAGGCAGGAATCATACATAGCTTTAAGACGAGATATGATAAAGCTCATGGAGCAGAGAGAAAGAGAGAGAGGACCTAGTAGCGATCAGTGAAGAGGCCGGGCCAGGAGCTGAGTATCGACCCCTCCAACCACAAATAGGTGAGTACACACACACACACACACACACACCTGGATTACCTGGAGGTTATTCCGGGGATCAACGCCCCCGCGGCCCGGTCCATGACCAGGCCTCCCGATGGATCAGGGCCTGATCAACTAGGCTGTTACTGCTGGCCGCACGCAGTCCAACGTACGAGCCACAGCCCGGCTGATCCGGCACTGACTTTAGGTATCTGTCCAGCTCTCTCTTGAAGGCAGTCAGGGGTTTATTGGCAATTCCCCTAATGCTTGATGGGAGGCTGTTGAACAGTCTTGGGCCCCGGACACTTATGGTGTTTTCCCTTAGTGTACCAATGGCGCCCCTACTTTTTATTGGGGGCATTTTGCATCGCCTGCCCAGTCTTTTACTTTCGTAGGGAGTGATTTCTGTGTGCAGATTTGGGACCATTCCTTCCAGGATTTTCCAAGTGTAGATTATGATTTATCTCTCCCTCCTGCGTTCCAACGAGTACAAGCCAAGTGCTTCCAAGCGTTCCCAGTAGTTAAGGTGCTTGGCAGAACTTATACGTGCAGTAAAGGATCTCTGTACACTCTCTAGATCTGCGATTTCACCTGCTTTGAATGGAGATGTTAATGTACAGCAGTATTCCAGCCTAGAGAGAACAAGTGATTTGAAAAGGATCATCATGGGCTTGGCATCTCTCGTTTTGAACGTTCTCATTATCCATCCTATCACACACACACACACGCACACACACATACATACACACACACGCACACACACGCACACACACACACACACACACACACACACACACACACACACACACACACACACACACACACACCTTCAGTCATAGAGTTGTCAGGATGTGGAATAGTCTAGCAAGTAATGTAGTGGAGGCAGGAATCATACATAGCTTTAAGACGAGATATGATAAAGCTCATGGAGCAGAGAGAGAGAGGACCTAGTAGCGACCAGTGAAGAGGCGGGGCCAGGAGCTTGGACTCGACCCCTGCAATCTCAACTAGGTGAGTACAACTAGGTGAGTACACACACACATACACACACACACACACACACACACACACACACACACACACACACACACACACACACACACACACACACACACACATACACACACACACAGGGTTAAGGACTACTGCTCTAGAACCATTCCCAAACCCCCCTAACCACTATGTTGGTCTAGCCCCACTACAACACCACCCGTATGATTCTTAACGTCTACCACCACCTCCCATATAAATCCAATTTCTTACACCAACAATTTAGAAACGCAGGAGTGTAATGACTCAATGGGGTAGGGAAGGAGGGGGGCATGATGGACCATAGTACAGGGGTTACACGAAAAATGTGCTGTCAGCGTTGTGAAATTGAGTAGGGCTAGGAAGGTGGAACATGGATACAAGGAAGGATGAAAAAAAAATGAAGAGAGGAACGGGGGAAGAAAAGCGGGATGAAAAAGAAATACAGAGAGAGAGAGCGAGAGAGCGAGAGAGCGAGAGAGAGAGAGAGAGAGAGAGAGAGAGAGAGAGAGAGAGAGAGAGAGAGAGAGAGAGAGAGAGAGAGAGAGAGAGAGAGAGAGAGAGAGAGAGAGAGAGAGATAAATAAGGAGACGGTGGAGACCAGACAGTGGAAAAATAACGAAGCTATAACTCCCCTCTCCACACACACTCAAATACAAATTAAAGGATTAGTATTGGCTGTAAATATAGAAAGTCATAAACACTTCTAAGAGGTTAACTGTGTTGGTTTCTCGAAGTCGGCATAGAGAGAAAAGAGAGAATTGGCGAGTTAAACACTTCTATAAAAATGTTGCTAAAGTCTTCTACAGGTGCGATCATGGTGTAATGTTACATAAAATCCGTGATAAAGTCTCAAGTTGGAAAAAATTTACATTCGGAAGGATATAGAGAAGTACTGGTTTGGTAACAGAGTTGTGGGTAAGTGGAAAAAACTCCCGAGTAGTGTCACTGAAGCTAAAACATTGTGTAGTTTTAAAAAGGTTTAATACATGAGTGGGTGTGAGTTGGACCTGACTAGCTTGTGCTAATAGGTCTGATGCAGTGCTTCCTTCTTAAGGGATGTGACTTGGACCTGACTAGCTTAGTCAGTAGGTGACTTGAACCTGCTTAGCATGGGCCAGTTGGCCTGCTGCAGTGCTCCTTCTTTATGTTCTTATAAAGGAATGACATGAAAAGTGGTTAGATAAATCTTTAACTTTCTAACCAATAGAACACAAAGAGCAATAGTAAACAGTAAAGTCAGAGGCGGATACAGTGAAAAGCTGTTTCACAAGGTACAGTACTTGCTCCCATCCTCTTCCTCATATCTGATATAGACAGAGATGAAAGCCATACCAATGTGTTTTCCTTTGTTAACGATACTAAAATTTGTATGACATTGCAAATCTCCAGGCGGATATAAACCAGATCTTCAAATGGGCCACAAAAAAACGAATATGAAGTTCAACGAGGACAAATTTAAATTATTGAAAAATTGAAGAAATAAAAACTACATCAGAGTATAAAACAAATTCTAACCACACAATTGAGCGAAAAACTAATGGAGTGATAATGTCAGAGAATATCACTTTCAAAGATCACAACAATGTCTCTATCACATCTGCTATGAAAATGATAGGATGGATAATGAGAACCTTCAAAACAAGGAATTTCATGCCAATGATGATTCTCTTCAAGTCACTTCTCTCTAGGATGGAATATTGATGTACACTAACGGTTCTTTTCAAGGCAAGTAAAATTGCAGATCTGGAGAATATACAGACAACTTTCACTGAAAGGCCTAAGTACAATCAATCATCTAAATTACTGGGACTGTTTGAAGCTGAAAAAAGTGGAATGGAAAAAGAAACTGGAAGGCAGAACTGTCCAAGACATGATGGACGTAATATAGTCGAGGTGACAAAAGCATGAAGAAGCAAGAACAAAAGAGACAGCCCATAGTACAATAAAAAAATGCACATAGGCCCAGGACAGGAGCAAGAGGGCTTGGAAAAACTACAGATCAAATTAAAATGCAGAAAAACAGAAAGGCATTCAGGAGAGCTAGGGGCGAATATGTAAGAATAAGAAGGGGGACTGAGAGTTTAAAAATAATATAGCGTCAAAGGCCAAAACAGAACTAAAGTTCCACAGCCATATAAAGAAAGTAGCAGTAAGGGATGAAACATCCGAATGGGAGAGCAATGAGTGAGGTTCTGCACGGACTAGTGTTAGTACCACTACTGTTCCTAATATATGTGAATGACCTACCAGAAGGTATGGACCCCTATGTGTCGCTGTTTGCTGACGATGTAAAACCAATGAGAAGAATAAGAACAGTAGAGAACAGTGATAAACTCAAGGGAGACCTCAAGAGTGGAGGTGTGGTCAAACAAGTGGCTTTACAAGCTCAATTCAAGCAAATGCAATGTCAGGCACTTTGGAGAAGAGAAGTTGCAAATAATATGGGTTGAAAAGGACCCGGGATAAATATAACACTAAACATATTGCCAGAATTACACATAAACCATATAACGTAGCAGTATATGAAAGTTTAACAAACCTCAGAATAGCATTCAGGAACTGTAATAATCCTTCAGAACCTCATACAGGACGTATGTTAGGCCAATCATTAAATATGTGGCCCCAACATGGAGACCACACCTGGTCAAGCAGATGAAGACACCGGAAAAGGTCCAAAGGTTGACAGCCAGGCTAGCACCAGAAATGAAAGGAATGCACTATGAAGACACTGAAAGAACTGAAGTAGATGATCATAGAGAAGAGAAGGACAAGGGGGAACATTATTCCTACATACAAAATATAAAAAGGATTTGATATTGCTGATAGGGACAATTTTTTTTTAATTGAGAGGATCAGTATCGGTGGAACACAGGTACAAGCTAAAGACACAAATGAGCCACAGGGATGTTAGTATTTCTTTAGTCTCAGGTTGGCTGAAAAGTGGAATGGCTTGGAAGAGGCAGTTGCAGAGACAAACTCAATATACAGCTTCAAGTGTAGATACAATAACACCCAAAAGACCAGAAGTCAGTGATACCGATTACGGTGGTCTAGGTGGCGGAGGCACGAGCAAAATATCGACCCCTCAAAACACAAATCGGTGAGTACACACACACACACACACACACACACACACACACACACACACACACACACACACACACACACACACACACACACACACCTTCAGCATATATCATCTTTTCTCGCCAGAATACTGGAAACGTGTTGAGACCTATTGCATCATCAATACCACAAGGTATTTGGTTAACAGTGATGACTACGACGATACCTAAGCTGTGTGACGGTGTGGTGACAGAAACGAAGATGAGGTTTACGAAGATGTGTGAGGCTGGAGTGAGGAGGGAAGCCACGGAGGGTCGTGTCAACAGCTTCGTGGTAGGCAATCTTCTCAAGTGTCGTGGCAGACATTCACACCTTCCTACACCTCATGTCACTTCTCCCTCCCTCCCTCCCTTCCTGGAATCCTCTACCTGCCTGCATGCATCACTTTAACTAGATGGCTAAACCTTTCCATCGCTCTCTCTATCGCTTGCTCTTCCCTCCCATTTTATCTGTGAGATTATATATATATATATATATATATATATATATATATATATATATATATATATATATATATATATATATATAAAGAGAGAGAGAGAGAGATGTACCACATCTATGGATGGAATGGGAATCCTCATCCTCAGAGAAGACAATAAACGTACCTCAGGGAAAACTCAAGGTTCTCCCCGGAGCTGTTTGAATGTTTTCTTCTACCACCCCCTATTATATATATATATATATATATATATATATATATATATATATATATATATATATATATATATATATATAAAATAGGGGGTGGAAGTGGAAAAGAATCTTTCCTCCGTAAGCCATGCGTGTCGTATGAGGCGACTAAAATGCCGGAAGCGATGGGCTAGTAACCCCTTCTCCTGTAGACATTTACTAAAAAAGAGAAGAAGAAAAACTTTATAAAACTGGGATGCTTGAATGTTCGTGGATGTAGTGCGGATGACAAACAGATGATTGCTGATGTTATGAATGAAAAGAAGTTGGATATCCTGGCCCTAAGTGAAACAAAGCTGAAGGGGGTAGGGAAGTTTCGGTGGGGGGAAATAAATGAGATTAAATCTGGAGTATCTGAGAGAGTTAGAGCTAAGCAAGGGGTAGCAGTAATGTTGAAGGATCAGTTATGGAAGGAGAAAAGAGAATATGAATGTGTAAATTCAAGAATTATGTGGATTAAAGTAAAGGTTGGATGCGAAAAGTGGGTCATAATCAGCGTGTATGCACCTGGAGAAGAGAGGAATGTAGAGGAGAGAGAGAGAGATTTTGGGAGACGTTAAGTGAATGTATAGGAACCTTTCAACCAAGTGAGAGAGTAATTGTGGTAGGGGACCTGAATGTTAAAGTAGGAGAAACTTTTAGAGAGGGTGTGGTAGGTAAGTTTGGGGTGCCAGGTGTAAATGATAATGGGAGCCCTTTGATTGAACTTTGTATAGAAAGGGGTTTAGTTATAGGCAATACATATTTTAAGAAAAAGAGGATAAATAAGTATACAAGATATGATGTAGGGCGAAATGACAGTAGTTTGTTGGATTATGTATTGGTAGATAAAAGACTGTTGAGTAGACTTCAGGATGTGCATGTTTATAGAGGGGCCACAGATGTAACAGATCACTTTTTAGTTGTAGCTACACTGAGAGTAAAAGGTAGATGGGATACAAGGAGAATAGAAGCATCAAGGAAGAGAGAGGTGAAGGTTTATAAACTAAAAGAGGAGGCAGTTAGGGTAAGATATAAACAGCTATTGGAGGATAGATGGGCTAATGAGAGCATAGGCAATGGGATCGAAGAGGTATGGGGTAGGTTTAAAAATGTAGTGTTAGAGTGTTCAGCAGAAGTTTGTGGTTACAGGAAAGTGGGTGCGGGAGGGAAGAGGAGCGATTGGTGGAATGATGTAAAGAGAGTAGTAAGGGAGAAAAAGTTAGCATATGAGTTTTTACAAAGTAGAAGTGATGCAAGGAGGGAAGAGTACATGGAGAAAAAGAGAGAGGTTAAGAGAGTGGTGAAGCAATGTAAAAAGAGAGCAAATGAGAGAGTGGGTGAGATGTTATCAACAAATTTTGTTGAAAATAAGAAAAAGTTTTGGAGTGAGATTAACAAGTTAAGGAAGCCTAGAGAACAAATGGATTTGTCAGTTAAAAATAGGAGAGGAGAGTTATTAAATGGAGAGTTAGAGGTATTGGGAAGATGGAGGGAATATTTTGAGGAATTGTTAAATGTTGACGAAGAGAGGGAAGCTGTGATTTCGTATATAGGGCAAGGAGGAATAACATCTTGTAGGAGTGAGGAAAAGCCAGTTGTGAGTGTGGGGGAAGTTCGTGAGGCAGTAGGTAAAATGAAAGGGGGTAAGGCAGCCGGGATTGATGGGATAAAGATAGAAATGTTAAAAGCAGGTGGGGATATAGTTTTGGAGTGGTTGGTGCAATTATTTAATAAATGTATGGAAGAGGATAAGGTACCTAGGGAATTGGCAGAGAGTATGCATAGTTCCTTTGTATAAAGACAAAGGGGACAAAAGAGAGTGCAAAAATTATAGGGGGATAAGTCTGTTGAGTATACCTGGTAAAGTGCATGGTAGAGTTATTATTGAAAGAATTAAGAGTAAGACGGAGAATAGGATAGCAGATGAACAAGGAGGCTTTAGGAAAGGTAGGGGGTGTGTGGACCAGGTGTTTACAGTGAAACATATAAGTGAACAGTATTTAGATAAGGCTAAAGAGGTTTTTGTGGCATTTATGGAATTGGAAAAGGCGTATGACAGGGTGGATAGGGGGGCAATGTGGCAGATGTTGCAGGTGTATGGTGTAGGAGGTAGGTTACTGAAAGCAGTGAAGAGTTTTTACGAGGATAGTGAGGCTCAAGTTAGAGTATGTAGGAAAGAGGGAAATTATTACCAGTAAAAGTAGGCCTTAGACAAGGATGTGTGATGTCACCGTGGTTGTTTAATATATTTATAGATGGGGTTGTAAGAGAAGTAAATGCGAGGGTCTTGGCAAGAGGCGTGGAGTTAAAAGATAATCACACATAAAGTGGGAGTTGCTCTTTGCTGATGACACTGTGCTCTTGGGAGATTCTGAAGAGAAGTTGCAGAAGTTGGTGGATGAATTTGGTAGGGTGTGCAAAAGAAGAAAATTAAAAGTGAATACAGGAAAGAGTAAGGTTATGAGGATAACAAAAAGATTAGGTGATGAAAGATTGGATATCAGATTGGAGGGAGAGAGTATGGAGGAGGTGAATGTATTCAGATATTTGGGAGTGGACGTGTCAGCGGATGCCGAATAGGTAAAACTTGCGATTTTGGTTTAAATAGCAACTCTCCTCTTGCCGAATACGGCAAGAGAAAATTTTTGTATGCAATAATTTCTCAAAAATCATTCTGAATCTAACGGAAAAAAATATATTTCACTGTGTTCATTTATTATAAATTATTGTAAACTTATCTAAAATATATTTATGTAAAGTAAAAGGACACAAGTGCAACTTTACATATTGTCGGTAATTTTACCAACATTATTAAAATATATTTAGTTGGATTAGGCTACCTGGAGTTTACCTGGAGGGCATTCCGGGGATCAACGCCCTCGCGGCCCGGTCCACGACCAGGCCTCCCAGTGGATCAGGGCCTGATCAACGAGGCTGTTACTGCTGGCCGCACGCAATCCAACAAACGAACAGCCCGGCTAAATTAAATTGCGCTTGCTATAACGAATATATGTAAAAACACTGTGCTCTTGGGAGAAGTTGCAGAGATTGGTGGATGAATTTGGTAGGGTGTGCAAAAGAAGAAAATTAAAAGTGAATACAGGAAAGAGTAAGGTTATGAGGATAACAAAAAGATTATGTGATGAAAGATTGGATATCAGATTGGAGGGAGAGAGTATGGAGGAGGTGAATGTATTCAGATATTTGGGAGTGGACGTGTCAGCGGATGGGTCTATGAAAGATGAGGTGAATCATAGAATTGATGAGGGGAAAAGGGTGAGCGGTGCACTTAGGAGTCTGTGGAGACAAAGAACTTTGTCCTTGGAGGCAAAGAGGGGAATTTATGAGAGTATAGTTTTACCAACGCTCTTATATGGGTGTGAAGCATGGGTGATGAATGTTGCAGCGAGGAGAAGGCTGGAGGCAGTGGAGATGTCATGTCTGAGGGCAATGTGTGGTGTGAATATAATGCACAGAAATTAGTAGTTTGGAAGTTAGGAGGAGGTGCGGGATTACCAAAACTGTTGTCCAGAGGGCTGAAGAAGGGTTGTTGAGGTGGTTCGGATGTAGAGAGAATGGAGCGAAACAGAGTGACTTCAAGAGTGTATCAGTCTGTAGTGGAAGGAAGGCGGGGTAGGGGTCGGCCTAGGAAAGGTTGGAGGGAGGGGATAAAGGAGGTTTTGTGTGCGAGGGGCTTGGACTTCCAGCAGGCATGCGTGAGCGTGTTTGATAGCAGTGAATGGAGACAAATGGTTTTTAATACTTGACGTGCTGTTGGAGTGTGAGCAAAGTAACATTTATGAAGGGGTTCAGGGAAACCGGCAGGCCGGACTTGAGTCCTGGAGATGGGAAGTACAGTGCCTGCACTCTGAAGGAGGGGTGTTAATGTTGCAGTTTAAAAACTGTAGTGTAAAGCACCCTTCTGACAAGACAGTGATGGAGTGAATGATGGTGAAAGTTTTTCTTTTTCGGGCCACCCTGCCTTGGTGGGAATCGGCCAGTGTGATAATAAAAAAAATAGAAAATGTACGTGGTGCCGAATAGGCAGAACTTGCGATCTTGGCTTAAATAGCAACGCTCATTTTGCCATATAGGACAAGTGAAAATTTGTGTATGCAATAATTTCGCCAAAATCATTCTGAACCTAACGAAAAAAATATATTTCATTGTGTTTGTTTAGTATTAAATTATTATAAACAAATCTAAAATATATTTAGTTGGGTTAGGCTAAAATAAATTGCATTTGTTATAATAAGGTTAGGTAAGTTTTCTAAGTTCCTTTTGGTGCAAAATTACTAATTTTTACATCAACATTAATGGAAAAAAATATATCTTTAAACGTATAAGAGAAAATTTTTGAAAGGACTTAATTTTAAATGAGTTCTTGCTAATTGACCAGTTTTACATATTCGGCACGACATATATATATATGCCAAATAGATAAAATTGGTCAATTAGCAAGAACTCATTTAAAATTAAGTCCATTCTAAAATTTAAGGACAGTTTTTATTTATGTTAATGTAAAAATTAATAATTTACACTAAAAGAACCTTAGAAAACTTACCTAACCTTATTATAACAAGCGCAATTTAATTTAGCCTAATCCAACTAAATATATTTTAGATAAGTTTACAGTAATTTAATAATACCTGGAGGTTACCTGGAGGTTATTCCGGGGATCAACGCCCCCGCGGCCCGGTCCATGACCAGGCCTCCCGATGGATCAGGGCCTGATCAACTAGGCTGTTACTGCTGGCCGCACGCAGTCCGACGTACGAGCCACAGCCCGGCTGATCCGGCACTGACTTTAGGTATCTGTCCAGCTCTCTCTTGAAGGCAGCCAGGGGTTTATTGGCAATTCCCCTAATGCTTGATGGGAGGCTGTTGAACAGTTTTGGGCCCCGGACACTTATGGTGTTTTCTCTTAGTGTACCAATGGCGCCCCTACTTTTTATTGGCGGCATTTTGCATCGCCTGCCCAGTCTTTTACTTTCGTAGGGAGTGATTTCTGTGTGCAGATTTGGGACCATTCCTTCCAAGATTTTCCAAGTGTAGATTATGATATATCTCTCCCTCCTGCGTTCCAACGAGTACAAGTCAAGTGCTTCCAAGCGTTCCCAGTAGTTAAGGTGCTTGACAGAACTTATACGTGCAGTAAAGGATCTCTGTACACTCTCTAGATCTGCGATTTCACCTGCTTTGTATGGAGATGTTAATGTACAGCAGTATTCCAGCCTAGAGAGAACAAGTGATTTGAAAAGGATCATCATGGGCTTGGCATCTCTCGTTTTGAAAGTTCTCATTATCCATCCTATCATTTTCTTTGCACGTGCGATCGTGGCACTGTTGTGATCCTTGAAAGTGAGATCCTCAGACATTACTACTCCCAGGTCCCTTACATTATTTTTCCGCTCTATTGTATGGCCGGAGTCAGTAGTATACTCTGTTCTAGTTATTATCTCCTCCAGTTTTCCATAACGGAGTAGTTGGAAAATGAAATATATTTTTTTTTCAATAGGTTCAGAATAATTTTTGCGAAATCACTGCATACACTTGCCTTATTCAGCAAGAACAGCGTTGCCATTTAGGCCAAAAACAGCAAGTTTTACCTATTCGGCACGACATATATATATATATATATATATATATATATATATATATATATATATATATATATATATATATATATACACATCAATGCACCACGCACAAACGAGCGGGTATATACACAGAAAGATCGCAGTTCCAATTCTGCTGACGGCAAAACAAGCACAGGAAGAGTTGAATGACAGCGTTAGGGCTTTCGTGCTGCAATCAACACATCATCAGGGGCTTTCAATTTTGCAGAAATAAGTAGAAAGTGCAAACAGATGCGTTCAGGGAAGAACGTTTTTGCTCGAGCAAAATAATCACTTGTTGGCACTACACTCACCCTATAAATTACTGTGGGGATATATAGCCTTGCATCTAAATCCCACTTTTTTCTTTCTTTTCCTTTCTCTCTGTTAAATGCCCATTCTCCATCTCTTCTTCCTCGCCATTATCCCTCCACTCGTATTTTCGATGGGTCTGCCCCCTCCTAGTCCCCCAACCAACACCATGACTTGTGTTCCACTACCTGACAAGGCTAACGCCCATCTTCCCACTACTTCACTACATAACAAAGTTCTTGAAAATCCTGTATATGTACGAAGTTCTGTGTATATCTATGTTTGCGTTCTTGAACGAATGAGTGTGCGTGTGTGTATACACTCACTTAATTGTGATTGCAGGGGTCGATTCATAGCTCCTGGCCCCACCTCTTCACTGGTCGCTACTAGGTCCACTTCCTGCTCCACGAACTTAATCATACCTCTTCTTAAAGCTGTGTATGGATCCTGCCTCCACTACATCACTCTCCAAACTGTTCCACTTCCTGACAACTTCATGACTGAAGAAGTACTTCCTAACATCCCCGTGACTCATCTGAGATTTCAACTTCTAGTTGTGACCCCCTTGTTGCTGTGTCGCATCTCTAAAGCATTCTGTCCCTGTCCACCTTGTCAATTCCTCTCAGTATTTTATATGCTGTTATCATGTGTCCCCTATATCTCCTCTCGTAGGCAAACTCCTCAGCTCCGGGACTAGTCTTGTTGCAAACCTTCGCACTTTCTCTAATTTCTTAACGTTTCTGACCAAGTGTGGGTTCCATACTAGTGCTGCATACTCCAATATGGGCCTGACGTACACGGTGTACAGTGTCGTGAATGACTCCTTACTTAGATGTCGAAACGCTATTCTCAGGTTCGCCAGGCGCCCGTATGCTGCAGCAGTTGTTTGGTTGATCTGCGCCTCAGGAGATGTGTTCGGAATGATGCTCACATCAAGATCCTTTTTCTTGAGTGAGTTTTGCAGTCTCTGACGTCTTAGGCTGTACTCCGTCTGCAATCTCCTTTGTCCTTCCCCAAGCTTCATAACTTTGCACTCGCTGGGGTTAAACTCCAGGATCCATTTGCTGAATCAGGCTTGCAGCCTGTCGAGATTCCCTTGTAGGCTTACCTGATTCTCGTCCGCTTGTATTCTCATTAGTTTCACATCGTCTGCAAACAGGGAAACCTCTGACTCTATCCCTCCCGTCATGTCATTCACATATACAAGAAACAGCACCGGACCTAGGACTGACCCTTGTGGAACTCCACTCGACACATGCACCCACTCTGACAGCTCACCTCGTCTCGTACCGACACACGTTTCCTTCCTGTCAGGTATTCCCTGATCCATTGCGGTACTTTCTCTCGTATTCCTGCCTGCTCGCCCAGCTTTTCAACTAGTCGCTTGAGATTAAGACACATATGCAACATCTGGGTATCTTTATTGTAGACGTCTACAATAAAGATACCCAGATGTTGCATATGTGTCTTAATCTCATCTTGTCGGTATTATATACCATTCGTACACAACTAGTCGCTTGTGTGGTACTGTTTTGAAAACTTTTTTACAATCCAAGAAGATGAAGTCTACCAGTCAATCTCTCCTGTCTCACTTCTGTCACACTGTCATAGAACTCCATAGGTTTGTGATGCAAGATTTACCTTCCCTGAAGCCGTGTTGTCATGTTGTCCATTCCTTTCTAGGTGCTCCACCGCTCTTCTCCTGATAATCTTCTCCATAACTTTACATACATGTCAGCGACACTGACCTGTAATTTAGTGTAGCCTGTCTGTCGTCTTTCTTAAAAATCGGGACTACATTTGCTGTCTTCAACACCTCAGGCAGTTGCTCCGTTTCGATAGATTTACTGAAGATTGTTGCAGGGGTCGATTCACAGCTCCTGGCACCGCCTCTTCGCTGGTCGCTATTAGATGTGTGTGTGCTCACCCATTTGTGGTGTGTACACCTTGAATTGTGTTATATGGGGGTTCGATACGTGGATTGGGTAAGAACACTCACGTAGGCTGGTTAGTACATATAATTATAGCGGAATGTATGGGAAGAAGCTGTGCCGCCCTGCCTCTCTGCTCTCTATCTTAAGACTGCCCACCAGTGAAATCTAGGGAGTAAGCGGCGTTCAAAAACATGCTATGGTCAGGAGCAACGTGAATAACAGTCAATGATTCACACAGACGGTTGGTTGTGAGTCATACTACTGGTAACTGGTACTACTGAGAACTGTACTTGCCGGATTATGTTTGTGTGTACATATTCAAAAGTGTTTAAGCAGTTCTTTAGGTTACTTCGAGGGTCTTCTGGTCTCTCGGATCATTATATCATAATTACTCTTCAAACTGTACACTGAATTCTCCTCGACTCCTAGATGTCTTGAGGAAACTTACGGCACGCGGAATAGGAAAATTTTTTTCCTGGGTAGAGGCGTGGTTGACAAATAGGCAGCAAAGAGTTTGCATAAACGGGGAGAAATCAGAATGGGGGCACGTCACAAGCGGTGTTCCTCAGGGGTCAGTGTTGGGCCCCTTGTTGCTCACAATTTACATAAACGATATAGATGAGGGAATAAATAGCGACATAAGCAAATTTACTGATGACACCAAAATAGGCCGTCCAATTCTGAGGGCATCAGTGCACTCCAGGATGATTTGAACAGACTGATGCAGCGGTCAGAGAAGTGGCAGATGCAGTTTAATATAAACAAATGCAAAGTTCTAAATGTTGGACAAGACAATAACCATGCCACATATAAACTGAATAGTGTAGATCTTAATACTACTGATTGCGAGAAGGATTTAGGAGTTCTGGTTAGCAGTAATCTGAAACCAAGACATCAGTGCATAAGTGTTCGCAATAAAGCTAACAGAATCCTTGGCTTCATATATAGAAGTACAAATAATATAAATCCTCAGGTTGTTCTTCAACTCTATATATCCTTGGTTAGGCCTCGTTTAGATTATGCTGCACAGTTTTAGTCACCGTATTACAGAATGGACATAAATGCACTGGAAAACGTACAGAGGAGGATGACAAAGATGATCCCATGTATCAGAAATATTCCCTACGAGGATAGACTGAGGCCCTGAATCTGCACTCTCTAGAAAGGTGTAGAAATGAGGTGTAAAAATGGAAAACAGGAATAAATAAAGGGGATGTAAATAGCGTGTTGAAAATTTCCAGCCAAGACAGGACTCGCAGCAATGGTTTCAAGTTGGAAAAATTCAGATTCAGGAAGGATATAAGAAAGCACTGGTTTGGTAATAGAGTTGTGGATGAGTGGAACAAACTCCCCGGTACAGTTATTGAGGCTAAAACGTTGTGTAGTTTTAAAAATAGGTTAGATAAATACAAGAGTGGGTGTGGGTGGGTGTGAGTTGGACCTGACTAGCTTGGGCTACCAGGTCTGGTGCCGTGCTCCTTCCTTAAGTGGAAGTGACCTGACTAGGTGGTCATTGTTCTAGGCCGGGGGGTGGCATGGACCTGCCTCGCATGGGTCAGTAGGCCTGTTGCAGTGTTCCTACTTTCTTATGTTCTTATGTTGTTCTTATTAAGTCAGTTCCTGAATAGCCGGGCAGTGGTGCCTACGGTGGAGTGCATGCAGCCAGCACTAACAGCCTGAGTGATCTGGACATCAACTAGGAGGCCTGACCAGTTTCCAGGGCGGACAGTGACCCCCCACAACACGTAAACAACCACCTCATTCCCCTTTTCAATCACCGTAAAACTAAAACAATGATTCATATAAATTCTATGGTTCACTTCTCCTTATAGTTTCTACCTGTGTTTCCTGGTGCTCGAAATTTCAGAAATTTCAATTAGTATATAGTCAGAGTCTTTCCCTTGAACGAATCTGCCTGGACTTCCTACTCATTTCTGCAACACTGCAAGTTCCTGAAGATGTGCATAGAGCTATCATTTAATTCCCCTCGTGGTGGTTTAACATCTTGTATCGTTTCTTCGCGATTATTATGAAAGTTTCTTTATATAAGAAGTGAGAATGTTCGTAACAAGCTTAGTCCCTTAACACTTTCTGAGTTACTTATACAAAACCCCTGGAGGTTACCCTGCTTTTAATTTTCATATGCATATGTATTGCATCACTGTTCACAGTATAAATATAGAGTTTCATAATAAACTGGCCGCTACCTGGGGAAAAATGTAAAATAAAAAACTGTAGAACAGGCGAGAACGATGTATTATAACTTCTGATATCTTATTAACAGTTAAATTTTCTTGCTAGGTCAATTTCCAAATGCCTCGCCGCCGCCGCCACGACCGCCACCGCCACCACGACCGCCACCGCCACCACTGTAGTCGCTGCCATTACCAATGAACCCACTATCACAATCACCACTACCACTTTCACCACTACCTTCGCAAAGCTATTATCCTCCTAATCACCATCACCACCATTATAACCACAATCACCATCACAATTGTTATTATAATCAACAAATGCATCACCATCACCGCAACCATTATATCACCAACCCAGCCACCCTTTTGCCCACCACAACCACTATCACCACAATCATCACTGCCCTCCCCCTGCACCACCATCACCGCCACCGCCGCGGCCTCTGCGTCGGGATAGAAGCTGAGCAGACTGGACGTGACAATGGACAATTGAATATTTACGACCAAGCGGTGTTGGGCCAAGGACAGGCGGGTGGGAAGGAGGGAGATGGGGATGGAGTACGACTCTACTCCCTCTCTCCCTCCCTTCTCCCTCGCTCACGCACTTCCTCTCCAATTAAGCAGTACGCACAAAATACTATTTAAGAGCTCACTAAAAGTCTGAAATTTTAAAAAGCTATAAAAATGCAGGTTTTATTATTCTTCAGTTTCTTCTAGGATTTATATTTTATTTAAAATGCCCTACAATCATGAAGGTTTTTTTTTTTAAGAAACTTTGCGCTACGAGTTGAAGTGTCAAACAACTACAGGTGAGTGGTTGTCTTTGATATAACTCAGATTATTCTTTCTTCTTTCAACACATCGGCCGTATCCCACCGAGGCGGGGTGGGATACGAAAGTTTCTCCTTTTACACTTAGTAATATATACAGGAGAAGGGGTTACTAGCCCCTTGCTCCCGGCATTTTAGTTGCCTCTTACAAAACGCATGGCTTACGGAGGAAGAATTCTGTTCCACTTCCCCATGGAGATAAGAAATAAACAAGAACAAGAACTAGAAAGATAATAGAAGAAAACCCAGAGAGGTGTGTATATACACGTTTGTACATGTATGTGTAGTGTGACCTAAGTGTAAGTAGAAGTAGCAAGACGTACCTGAAATCTTGCATGTGTATGAGACAGAAAAAAAAGACACCAGCAATCCTACCATCATGTAAAACAATTAAGAGGCTTCCGTTTTACACTCACTTGGCAGGACGGTAGTACCTCCCTGGGCGGTTGCTGTCTACCAACCTACTACCTAGGATAACTCTGATTGCCTTCTAGTTTTTTTTTACTCCCTGAGCCCAACCTTGGGCCAGGCTCGTCTGGTGCTTGCCTGGTCAACCAGACGGTTGCTGCTGGCGGGTCCGCTGCCCTACATGTCCGTCGCAGCTTGGATAATCTGGCACCTGGTGAAGATACTTGTCCAGTTTCCTCTTCAAGGCTTCTACACTTGTCCCAGCAGTGTTTCTGACACCTTCTGGTAATATGCTGAATAGTCTGGAGCCACGGATGTTGATCAAATGTTCCCTTATTGTGCCTACGGCGCCCCTGCTTTTCACTAAGTTTATTTTATACTTCCTCCCATATCTCACTCCAGAATGTTATGGCAGGGGTGCAGATTCTGGACAAGGCCCTCAAGTACTTTCCAGGAACATAAGTATTGAGGTAAAATTTCGCAAACTGTCTCCAACACAGTTCCATAACAATCCAAAAACTTCCTCTAGCTGAACGACGCATTCACAAGTTACAGCAGGAAAACTAATTTAACAAATTAATATTTACACAGCCCATAGACATAATGAACCTTCCTTTGAGTAAAACCTTCGGCTGCTGAAAGTTTGAAGCCGAACAGAAGAGGCATTCTCCAGTTTTTTAATTTTTAATTGTTAGAAAACTGTCAACTTTGGACGCATACACAGCTTAAAAGTAAAATGAAGCTTCCGTTCAGTAAGAGGCATCACATTTAAAGCTTGAAGCCATTCATACCAGGCATTACCTTTATAAAGCTTGAAGCCATTTATACCAGGCATTACCTTTATAAAGCTTGAAGCCATTCATACCAGGCATTACCTTTATAAAGCTTGAAGCCATTTATACCAGGCATTACCTTTATAAAGCTTGAAGCCATTCACACCAGGCATTACCTTTAGTAATCTCTCTCAAAAAAAGACACGTATGTGGTAACTAGGACATTTTTATTAAGGGAACGTTTCGCCATCCAGTAGCGTTTGTGTCTTTCTTACACACTTATCAATATGAATCACAGCAACTTTTAAAACTTGACATCTACTCAGCCCAGTAACAACCTGAACCTTCCTCTAATTAACATACACCAACGCTAAAGTTTGAAACCGACCAGAACAGGCGTTCTCAAGCTATCGCACGGACACTTTGGAAGAGCTTACAGGAAGGAGAAAACAGAAGGGAAAACAGATCCGACAATCACTCCAGGTTTTCCCTGTCGGAGGAGACCAACAAGTTTCTTTCAAGTCCCTACGGCCATAATTTATCCGTGTCTGGCTACGAGAGAGGAATACTTGCCTTGCTTTTAGCAAACAGAGGATCGAACTTCCAAGACTCCTTGCGCTGCATGACTCACACGGGTTTAGCGCCTCACATAGCAACATAATAATGATGATAATAATAATAATAATAATAATAATAATAATAATAATAATAATAGCTAGGGCCATAGGATACGTGTACTTTATTATCTAGAGTAACAGATCAAAGGGAAACAAAATAAAGCACCATGTGGCTCGAACCAAGGTTAACTAAACAGCACTTCCACTCCTGTACCCGTAGATCACGAGGGCACCGAAGTACCAAAGGAGCTTAATTCGTAATTTACGTTAAGAATAAAAAATAAAGGTGAATTAAGAATAAAATGTGATTATTAACCTGGAGGATTAGCAACCCAGGATAACACAATAAGTAACGATGTCATCCAGGACTGTCTCTCAATGAGACTGCGAGTCCTATAATCCTCTCCCCCAGGATGACACCCACAGCACACAGGTACCTATTCACTCATAGGTGAACAGGGGTAGTAGGTGTAAGGAAGCATATTAGTTTCCACATGCCCAACGTTCTCAAGAATGTCAACAACCTCTGGTGAGTATAACTTTGCAACGAGTGCTTCACTTGTCCTAGTACTGATCATTCGGGATGCTGCGCTCACCTGCCCGTCACCCATTAATGCTGTCAAATTTCAAGACACTCCAGCTAATAGGAAGGGATACACAAATAACCCGCACATAAAAGAGAGAAGCTTACGACGGCGTTTCGGTCCGACTAGGACCATTTACAAAGTCGGACCGAAACGTCGTCGTAAGCTTCTCTTTTATGTGCGGGTTATTTGTGTATCGTTCCAGTCACGGTATTGTGCCTTTTTTTGTTATTAATAGGAAGGAAAATAGGCGAGTACAGTTATAACTCTTGTCTGTCTAACGTCCTTATAGTTCATACGGCGCTGTCAATATCAACTCTGCCCTTGACTGCAGCAACTAGAGCATTTCTAGCATCACATACAACAATCTGCTAATATACAGGTACAATATACAGGATTTCTGCTACCTCTGTAGTCCTTTCCTGAGGTCACTGACCCCACGGCCCGGTCCCAGACCGGAGGATGGAACCCAGGATGAAAGTTTATTTTAATTAATAAACTTAGCTAAGTCCGCAGTGTGCAGGTGATCTACCATATATAATAAGTTACAATGTGAGAACAAAAGCCAGCCGTTTCCTAGCTACACTCCATAGAATGTAGGCGACAAAGATTCATTAAAATTTATACCTGAAGAATTCTGGAAGGATTGGTCCCAAACCTGCACACCTAAATACAGTACATCCCATGAACCAAGAGGCTTGGCAGACGGAGCAAGATACCTCCGGTGTAAAGCAGCTGAGCAATGAGTACACAAAGAGAATTCAACAAGTGTAAAGGGACCACGACTCTTCAACACCCTTACTTCATACATAACGGGGATTACCAACAAACCCTTGGTTCTTCATGTCAGTTCCTGATCAGCCGGGCTGTTGTGCATACGTTGGGTGACAGGCACCAACAGGCTGATCAATCAGGCTAGTAATCAAGAGACCTAGTCTGGGACTCGGCCGAGGGGGATGGGCAGTGTTCAGCTTTTTCAAGCTCTGGTGAGGATTTAATGTGCTCGTGACTGCTTCCCAGGATATGTCTGATAGTTCTTTGTTAATTTTGTCCCAGTCAATTCTATGAAGTTAAATTTATTGAACATCGCTTCTTGTACATTACTAAGTTCCCCACCCTATCTGTATCTCTATGATGTTGTGACCAGCGTATATTTTTGTGACAGTTACGTCTCTTATTAGTTCCTCGTTGTTGTGAAAATTAAATCAAGTGTATTGTCGCTTCTAGTGGGATGTATTATCTGTTGGTTCAATGTAAACTTTTCACAAAACCCCATTAGTTCCCTGGTACGTATGTATGCACCTGTTGAGCTAGGGGGCTTCCAGGAACCATTTCTGCTATGATCATCCATCTTCCATTTTACATTCGGGTTGCTGAAATCCCCGAGGAGCACAATGTTTGATGCGGGGTTTACAAGCCTTTCAAAATAACTATATATCTTCCTTATCTGATCTGCGAACTCCTTAGCCGTTACTAACGGTAGTTAATATATAATGCTAATCAGTAGATTCCTATTTTCCACTTTAATACTTAGAACTAGATGAATTCAACAGTTCTATGCAACAAAAAATTAACGTTTACACAGAGTCCTACTCCCCTCTGTGACCTATTAAGTCCGTCACATCTATACATATTATAGTTTTTTATCGTTATCTCGCGATCTAAAACATCTCTTGTGTATGTGAATGCTCTAAGCATAGCACTGACTTCTGTGAGAAGTCCACTAATATAAATAATTTTCTTCTTTTTATTTTATTCAAACCCTGAATGTTTTCAAAAACGAAGCAGAATTTACCATTTGGGATGTTCTAGTTTAGTGTGGTTTTGTTAGTATCACAGGTAATGTATCATGTCACGTGGCACTTGGTGTATATATTCCTGCTTTCTCCAGTATTGATAGTATGCTTGCCCACTGTATGTTCGAACCTGTTGAATGTACAACTGGCTTGGTTTGTCCCACTGGTATGCACCTCTGTACCACGTGTTTTTTTTCTCTATTTATCCTCTTTTCTGAATATGCTCGTTCATTGTCATACCTCTGCTGTCTCGGCAGTGTTGAGTTCCTTTTAAGTGGTAGTCTGGGCAGCTAAAGTCATAACATTCTCTGAGTTACACTGAGGGTTTGCACATCTCTGGATGGAAGTACCTCCATTCCTTTTTTAAAGTGATATTTCCGCTTTCTTAGCCGAGCTATGATTCGTATGCTCGATTGCGGGCCACCAGAAGTAACGGCCTGGTCAATCAGGCCCTGGTCAACTGGGAGGCATGGTCATGGCCCGGGCCGCGGGGTCAACGACAGAACACCTTCCAAGCAGACCCCTCCCCGTAGCACAGTATCTGCCTACATTTTCTGTGATAGACTCACTTTCCCTTTGTGAGTGGTGTTCAAAATTCTCTCGTCTACCTTTCCCCGAACATATTTCTCCAGGTTGTGTTTCTTGTTTCACTGCTATTGTCATCTCTTCCTCCTCTATTTTGCTCACTGTCTTGCATCCTTATTTCCGTCTCGTCTTGCTTGTCCTGCGTATCTCTGGTCACCCTTATTTCACGGAGGTGAAATAAGGGTGCTCCACACCTTTATCTTCCCACTCTTTGTATGTTTCAAACAAGCGCCTCAGGAAATTCACTATATTATCCAGATTTCTGAGTTTCAATACTTCCTTAATACCTGTCCAATCTTTCATCTTTCTAGAGACAATCCAGAAACACCTTTCCCATTTAAGGTCATTGCCCGTGGCTGCATTAAGCTTTGTAGATGGCATGTAATTTTGTACCACATTCCACAATCAATACCCTTTATGTTTCTTCCAAGGTTATCCTCACATGAAGCACAGACCTGTTCCCCCACTCGCTATACTGACTGTAGGATCCCTGCTGTTTGTTTTTATTATGACGGCCGGTGTGAGTAAAGAGGAATTGGGGAGGGAGGGGAATTAAGGGGGTAGTGAGGTGTTAAGGCGTGTTGAGGGGTTAAGACGTAGTGAGGGGTTTGATGGGACTGAAAGGAGGGGAGAGAGTTAGGGATGTGGTACCTACTTAAGATCATGTGCGGTCATCACTAACAACCTAACTGATGAGGCTATTAATCAGGAAGTTTAGTTTGGAAATGGGTCGAGGGGACGATCTTGTTTAAGGTGTAAGTTTCTTTAAGTACAGGTACACATAAGTACAACTATCATACATAGTTTAACATATGTGTAAATTACCTAGGATAACCCCCCCCCCAAAAAAAAAAAAAAAAAAAGTCAAAGTGACTTATTTCCATGTCTCGTCGACTTAACGTCCGTTAACCTTTTCCCTTCTCACCCCTTCCCGTGTGTCTATATTAACTCCAGTGTGGTAGGAACTTCACAACGCCGCCCATAACGCTGGTAAACATAGAGAGCCCTGCTGGGTGGCAAGGTTGGGCGGGGTGCGACAACCGGGTGGGGTGGGGTGGGGCGGGACGTGAAGGTGCTGAAGGGCTGGACGAGGCGGTATGGCGTGTCCATGCAGCCCAAGCTGGAAGGGGTTGGGTGGTTTGAAGAACTGGGAGAGACTTGTCGGGGGCTGAGAGGTAAAGAGGTCTGAGGGCAGCTTTGCGGGGCTGAGCGGGGCTGAGGGCAGCTGAGCAAGGCTGGAGCAGCCAGGCATAACAAGCCACAAGCGTGTGCCACACGCACTCCCACACACCAACACAAATTTGGACGACATGCAACAAAATGGATTGTATAATTATAAAACATGAAGATTAAATTGTAAAGTTGACTTGGTTAGGAAATATATAAAGATGAAATATGATAGCCAAGACTATGAGAGGCTAAGAGAACACGGATGAGAATTTTTCTTAAAACTGATAACAATCTTACAATACCCAAAATGTGGAGTAAATCATGAAGAATACCTCTACAGACTGGAGGCAGACTGATCACGTGAAAACTAATATTAATGTCTATAGTCTTGTTTTCGTCTGTAGTCCAGTCGACTACGAAAACTTTTGCATGTTGTGCAGGCAAAACGTTTTGCAATAAAGCTAACCACTGTTGCAGACGTGTTTTATTACTCAGATCAACCAGACTGTGATGGATATGCGGGTCAGCGGGCCGCCAACAGCAAGAGTCTAATCGGCAATCAAGAGGAAGGCCTGGTCCCAAGGCTGAACGAGAGTAGAAAAAACTCTCGAAACAGGTAACAAGTAAATCACAAATAAAACTCCATTTATTATACCCCTAGACGCCGGGTCACCTTACCAAGGTGGACAAGTTTCAGCGACATGAGTGCCTAAGAAGCCAGCAAACGATATAACATCTGGGAATGAGGAATAATCATATTAGATCCGTGTAATCAGTGAGTAGTTCCAATTCCTTTGATCAAGAGTCCTTCACCTGCATCCAGGCATTCCCTTGCAGGGACAAAGTTCCTTTCAATTTCTGTGGCTTATAACTCCAGATCTAAGTCCCACAGATCAAGTAAATTCCATTATCAGGTATGAGAGTTTTAGTGTGGAACCTGTAAAAGGATTATTGGCTGTTTAGTTCATTTTCGATTATATTAGAGAAAGCGTTATAATAATGACGGCAGAGATGAAGGTTCACAACAGACAATCAGCTTCACAAGAATCATTAGAACACTGTACAAGGTATACTAGGCTCATTACTTAAACCATTATTTCATCAGACATAATGAAGTAATTTAGAGATTTATTAAAAGCCTAGTTCCAGAACTACCAGGTGTTGGATACCAGGATAAGAGAACTAGACAGAGAACAAGGTTACCTGTAGTCGCTTCCGAAGGTCATCGATCCCATGGTCCGGTCCCAGATCAGACTCCTGGTTGCTGGCCTGATCGATCAGGCTGTTGGCACCCGCCGTCCTCAGGTTGATCAGGAACTGATTTGAGGAATTTGTCGAGTTTCTTCTTGAAAAAAGACAAATCTGTTGGTAATCCGCCTTATACATGAAGGAAAAGCGTGAAGAGTCGTGGTCCCTTTAGATTTATTAAGTTTTCTATGTACTCATCATTTCCTTGCTTTTCACCATAGGTATCTTGCACTGTCTACCAAAGAGGCCTTATGTTTATATGTAGTGATTTCGGTGTGCAGGTTTGGGACCAATCTCTCCAGAATCTTCCAGGTGTATATTATCATGTATCTTTATCGTCTACGATCTTAGGACTTAGGTACTCCTAGTAATTTAGGTGCTTGACCGAGTTTATACTGTGAAGGTTCTCTGTACATTTTCCAGTTCCATGATTTCGCCTGCCTTGAAAGCGGCAGTTAGCACAATATTCCAACCCAGAGTGTTAGTTATCCACCCTAACATTTTCCTTGCAGTTACGATGACATTATTGTGTTCATTGACATTATCATTTCAGGGTCTCTCACATCAGACTTACGCTCTACTGAGCGATGCAAATTTATCTTGTACGCCGATCCTGTTTGTATTTCCTCACTCCTTCCATAATTTGTTCTCATCTGAAAATCATACTGTTGTCAATTGCCCAATGAAAAACTTGGCTGATATCAGCTTGGATCTTGCTCTGTTATGGATGCTATTCTCGTGCATATTACAGTATCGTCTGCAAAGGATGATACAGTGCTATGGTTTATATCCCTATCTATGTCAGCAGTGTGAATTATAATGAAAAGTGGGGAGATTACTGTGCCTTGTGGAACAGAACTCTTTACTGTAGCAGCCCCTGATTTTAGTCTGTTTATGACTACTCTTCACGTTGCATTTAAGCTAAATACGCATTTGCATACCTTTCATGTCATTCCTTTTGCACGGATTTTGTGTGCAATTACCCCATGTTCAAATGGAGATATAATCATAAAATACTCAGAGGGTACACTACTGAAAACTAGCTCACACAAGCCAAAGGGACATGAAAAGTAATTCCACTAAAGTAAGGGTTGTAAACTGGTCCAGGAGCTGGCGTTTAATCCCGCCAAACTCAGCTATTTAGGAACATGCACAAAAAAAGTCAAGTAGCAATGGCTTGTGATGAATGGTTTTGAAAACCAACAAGTTGAAGAATTGAGACACTTATGCAACACATGGGAAACTTTATTGAAGAAACGTTTCGCCACACAGTGGCTTCATCAGTCCAATACAAAGTAGAAGTGGGTAAGGAGAGTAGAAGTTTGAGGTAATCAGTCCCTCAACCTGGATTCGATGTATTCAGTCCATCACTCTTGTAGGAAGTGCAGCATAGGGCCAGAGAGGTGGCTTATATACTGCGGTGAGATGAGTTGAAGCAGGAGGAGGCGGGATCACAGTGGGACCTGCCACTAGTGTAAGTAGGTCGTCGTCCAAAGGTTGGGCAAGCGTTGAAGTCTTTGTACCAAGATCCCATGATGTTGCAGTGTCTGGACGACGACCTACTTACACTAGTGGCAGGTCCCACTGTGATCCCGCCTCCTCCTGCTTCAACTCATCTCACCGCAGTATATAAGCCACCTCTCTGGCCCTATGCTGCACTTCCTACAAGAGTGATGGACTGAACACATCGAATCCAGGTTGAGGGACTGATTACCTCAAACTTCTACTCTCCTTACCCACTTCTACTTTGTATTGGACTGATGAAGCCACTGTGTGGCGAAACGTTTCTTCAATAAAGATTCCCATGTGTTGCACAATTTAGCAATGTCAACAGTTCCTGGAAGACCGCAGAGACAGTGTTCCATGTTACTTGCTCACTCTGCTCTATAAACACGCACTAATAAGTATATTTATATTATGAGTGACGTTAGTTAGCTTTATGGTGTGTGGTTGGTGTCAGGGTGAGAGAGAGAGAATTTTTTTTATTAAACAAAACTGGGAACATCAACTGTGTGCAACTACGCTGCTCGATGTGATAGTTACATAGTGGAAGAGAGGGTGAAGAGGGAGGTCTGAAGTAACATAATGTGTACACAAGTAACTGTATGGGTGAGGATCAAATTAATGTGTCCTTGGTGTGGCAATCTTCATGTCTCTGAACACCTCTAACCCTTGTCTACCAATGCCCCCAAGACATTCTTCTTTCGCTTTTGTTACTGTGTCCAACCCACTAACTGAAACCCTCATAATTTTTGAAGAACAGCTGTTAAAGTCGATTACTGCCTCAAGAGCTTTACAAACTCTGTTCAATTACTCCAGGTACCTAAAGAAAATATATAGACGTAGCCACTGTTAACAAACCCAGGAAATAGTTTAACTTGAACAGTCCCCTAGGAGCAAACGCTATGTGGCAAATTTACACTAACCTAGTAAAGGGTAAAACCAAACAGAAGGGAGGCCCCCTTGTGTGACGTGCCTGTGACCGGTTTCAAGAGTGTAGCTATCTTCACGGTGTGCCTGAAGCCAGGCTTCCGTGTTGACCGCTGTTTCTGGTACCGGCCCACAAGGTTACATAATAATTTTAGCCTGGCTGAATTGGCTTCTATATTATAAATATCGATAAACGTGTACGGAGATCACTAGGGTCAACACCAAACTACTCAGCGTAAATAACCGAAGTCCAGACCTGCATATCCACAATACAACCCAGTGCACGGAAGACAGTCCTTGGAAACATTATTTACGAAAACTGGAAGGATATTCAAAGAGGAAACAACAGGCATCTAGTTGTCCTCAAGAGTGAGCTATAATAAGTTCCACATCTTGGTTCCTATCAAAGTGTTCCGTAAATGTCACAACTACTACGTTAGTCCCGTGGCTCGGTTAGCAGAGCACTCAGCTCACACACTGAGTGTCCGTGGTTAGATCCCAGGTACGGGAGGAAACGTTGGGCATGTTTCCTTACACCTGCTGACCCCGTTCACCTACCAGTAAGTAGGTAGGTACCTGGATGTTAGCCGACTGGTGTGAGTCACATCCTGGGGGGTGGTAATATGCTGGGACTTTGAAATGAGCTGAGTAGGATAACAGCTCTTAGCCTGTAAAACTGATTTGTCAAGAAAAGCTCCTGATCAGCTGGGATGTGGTATCTACTTTAGACTGTGTGCGGCTAACACTAACACCCTAATTGATGAGGCTATTAATCTGGAGGTTTAGTTTGGAAATGGGTCGAGGGGGCGTTGACCCTCAAAATCGAATATAAGTCACAGGTAACTTACAGGTATGACTTGGAGAAGGTAAGCACAGTGGAACTTAGAAATAAGATCATCATGCATACTAGCGAAATCCTAAGAGGGAAGGACTCATTAAATACTAAATGAAAACACAGTAGATAAAAAAAAGAGATGCAAGACTTTACAGTACCCTCTCTTAAAGAGGGAACTTCGGTAAAGTTGCTTCACAACTTCCTCCAGAAGTTCCTAACACACCAGGCTGTGAAGTGTACATTGGTTAACTTCCTGTTATCACCAATAGCCTGAGTGATCAAGCCAACATCCAGAAGGTTAGGTCTAGAACTGAGCAGCAGGGGCGATGAGTTGATAAGACACATGTGCAACAGTTAGATAACTTTATTCCGAAACGTTTCGCCTACACAGTAGACTTCTTCAGAGGCAGCAGTAGTAGAGAGATGTTTCACCTACACAGTCTACTGTGTAGTGAAACCTTTCAGAATAAAATTGCCTAACAGTTGCACATGCGTCTTACCTGTCTTATCAACTTGTTGGTATTGTATACCATTATCATGTTCATCCACGGAACCATAAAGAAGTAGGAAGTATATTAGTAACAGAACGAAGTTCCCTTCACAGGTGCAGAAAGTGTCGCGAAATTATACATGCTCTCCACACTCATGCAAACATGAGAAGAACGACTGACAGGAGGACAAATATTTTGCATAAAAACACATTACAAAAAAAACTCAGGAAATGCAGAGCTAAAAATATATACCGTTATGCAACAATGAAATACAAAAATATTTTTCTCCTGCAGAAAATCCAAAACAAAGTCCGCTTTTAGTACTGGACTTTTGCTAAAGTAACATGTAATCTTTAGTGATTACAACACAAAATAAAATACTGACACATGAGTCCTTGAACAATGTACTGACAATACACATTTATTCCTCAGAAACAGAGAACCAATCTCGTCTCACAAACCGAACATCGGAAAAGTAATTGACAGCATGTCCATTTGCTCTATGTTCCGGTCTCTATTCATCGTTAAAAACTAATATAGACATTAATGTCTAGTTGTTGGTGACCTTCATAATACTCAAAGCCTAAGATGGCAAATAAGAAGCCTTAGGAAAATACATACGAATTACACAAACATCGCACGTCAGAATCTTTCAAAAGAGTGACCCTTGATTTACTTGTGATCTATTTCGGGAGTTTTCCTACGAATCACAGCCCGGCTGATCTGGCACTGACCTTAGGTATCTGTCCAGCTCCCTCTTGAAGACAACCAGGGATCTGTTGGTAATTCCTCTTATGGGTGGTGGGAGGCTGTTGAACAGTCTTGAGCCCTGGACACTTATTGTGTTTTCTCTTAGTGTACCAGTGGGGCCCCAGCTTTTCACTGGGGGTGCCTTTTGCTTTCGTAGGGAGTGATTTCTGTGTGCAGGTTAGGGACCAGTCTCTCCAGAATCTTCCAGGTGTAGATTATGATATATCTCTCTCGCCTGCGCTCCAGTGAGTATAAGTCAAATTCTTCCAGGCGTTCCCAGTAGTTAAGATCTTTGATGGAACTTGTACGTTCACTGAAGGTTCTCTGAACGTTCTCTAGATCTGCAATTTCACCTGCCTTGAATGGGGATGTTAATATACAGCAGTATTCCAGCCTAGAGAGAATAAGTGATTTAAGAGGATCATCACTGGTTTAGCATCTCTTGTCTTGAATGTTCTCATCATCCATCCTATAAGTTTCCTAGCAGATATAATAGTGGCACTGTTGTGGTCCTTGAAGGTGAGATCCTCAGATATTACCACACCCAGGTCCTTCACATTACTTTTCCGCTCTATTCTGTGATTAGTTTTTTTTAGTATACTCAGTCCTAGTCATTATTTCCTTCAGTTTTCCATAACGGAGTAATTGGAATTTGTCTTCATTAAACATCATATTGTTCCCCGTTGCCCATTGGAAAACTTGGTTTATATCCTCTTGAAGATTTGCCATGTCCTCAATGGATGATACTCTCATGAAGATCCTAGTATCGTCTGCAAAGGATGATACGGTGCTGTGGTTTACATATGTCTTTGTCTGATATGAAAATGAGGAACAGGATGGGGGGGGGGAGAGTACTGTGCCATGTGGAACAGCGCTCTTCACTATGGCAGCTTCCGATTTAACTCTGTTTACCACTACCCTTTGTGTTCGATTGGTTAGGAAGTTGAAGATCCATGTGCCTACTTTGCCTGTAACCCTTTAGCACGCATTTTGTGTGCTATAACCGTGGTCGCACTTTGTCAAAAGGCTTTTGCAAAATCTGTGTATACTACATCTGCATTTTGTTTGTTTTCCAGTGCATCTAAGACCATACCAAAGTGGTCCAACAGTTGGGAAAGGCAGGAGCGACCTGCTCTGAAACCATGTTGCCCTGGATTGTGCAATTTTTGGGAGTCCAAGTGGTTTGCAATCCTGCTTCTTAGAACTTTTTCAAAGATTTTTATGATGTGGGACGTTAAAGCTATTGGTCTATAGGTCTTAGCTATTGCTCTGCTGGCCCCTTTATGGAGCGGGGCTATATCTGTTGTTTTCAGTGACTGGAATCTCACCTGTGTCTATGTTCCTTCTCCATAGCATACTTAGGGCACGTGAGAGGGGTTTCTTGCAGTTCTTAATGAACACACAGTTCCACGAGTCTAGGCCTGGGGCTGAGTGCATGGGCATGTCGTAGATGGTTTTCTCGAAGTCTAGTGGAGTTAGGGTTATGTCAGAAGTTTGGTCTACATTGGCAAAGTTTTGAGGCTCATTCATGAAAATATTGTTTGGATTGTCTATCTTTAGACTGATTAGCGGCTCACTGAATACAGTCATAATGAAATTTCAGTATCTCACTCATTTCTTTGTTGTCATCTGTGTAGGATCCGTCTTGTCTGAGCAGGGGCCCTATACTAGAAGTGGTTTTGCTTTGTTTTTAGCATATGAAAAGAAATATATCGAATTTCTTTCAATTTCACTAATCGCTCTGAGCTCTTCTTGTCTCTCCTGGATCCTGTATGAGTCCTTTAACTTTAGCTCAATATTTTCCACTTCCCTGGTTAGCGCTTCTTTCCGTGTTTCAGATAATCTGGCATTCTTCCCAGACGTGGTTTTGAATCCTGCTGACTGCGATCTTTCTATGTGTGTGTGTGTGCGTGTGCGTGTGTGTGTGTGTGTGTGTGTGTGTGTGTGTGTGTGTGTGCGTGCGCGTGCGTGCGTGTGTGTGTGTGTGTGTGTGTGTGTGTGTGTGTGTGTGTGTGTGTGTGTGTACATATAAACACACACACGTCTACTCGAAATTCTTCAAGAAATGCAACTACCTTGTAATAACATATAAAAATAAATACAAAAATAATTACTGGGAAAATCAGGAGACTGACGTTCAACTGCCTAACAAACCTGACTTACAAAGTGTCAACAAAAGTAAAATCCTTCGATTTTTCTTTAGATTTTTACCTCTCTCAGTCACTGCTATTGTTGTTGTATTCGTCAGAGAAAATCAACCTGACACGGGTTTTTGTTATCTGTTGACTGGTTCAGTGGTGTTGGAGCCTCTATGACCGAGGCGCTGCAAGCAGCAACCTCTGCTGTGAGCTACTAGAGGGTTTGCAGTCATGTCACTCAAGCAACTGGTCAAACACGGCGTGTGATTAAGCTACAACGCCAAAATTTATAAAAGTATTATGCCACATAGATGTCATTAGCAGATGCAGTATATTTAAACGTAATATAAGACATTATTATTATTTAGTACAGCAGTACCTAAACCTTGAGAAAGACGAGTTTGCAGTGAAACATTTATTACAACGTTTCGTCCATGACTAGACTTTATCAACTGTACAGGAACACAAAGATAAAAGTCCTTATAAGGCAGAGTTGGGAGAAATATATCCAAATTTGCTAGTGTAAATTAAGATGTATCTTTTTCGTCTACTATCCAGGGAGTATAGATCAAGAATTTTAGGTGATTCCCGTAATTTCGACGCTGAATTATACAAGCAATAAAGGTTCTCTGTACATTTTCCAGATCTACAATTTGGCTTTCCTTAAAAAGGGGTTGTTAGTGTACAGCAACATTCATTTTAACAGCGAGAATAGGTGACTTAAAAGAGCATCATTATTCACTTGGTAGGTTCTAGTTATCCGGCCTATCATTTTCCTTGCACTTACGATAGCAACATTGGCGTGATCCTTGAAAGTAAAATTTTCTGATATTATCACCAAGTTCTTCACATTTCCTTCCCCTCTATTGAGTGGTTTTAATTTGTTTCGTACTTCGTCTCAGTTTTTAATTCCTCACTGTTTTCATAGTGAATTAAATGAAATTTGTCCTCATTGAATATTACGTTGTTTTTTTCGTAGCCTACTGGAAGGTCTGCGTTATAAAAGCTTGAAAATTTGTAGCGTCTTCAGTGAATGTCGCTCTCGTACAAATTATAGTATCGTCTTCAAAGGGCAGAGATGAGAATAAGGAAGAGAACTGGGGCGAGTACTGTGCCTTGGGGAGCAGAGCTTCTCACTGTGGCAACCTCTGACTACTTTATTTACCATTAATATCTGGGTTCAGTTTCTTAGACATTTAAAAATCGATCTGCCCACGTATCCAGTTATCTCCATGATCACACTTGTTGAGGGTTTCTGCAAAGTCTGAATACATCACATGTGTATTTGTTTTCCTTCTAGTATATCTTGCAGTTTTTGATGAATAAGGCGTTTACCAAGTCTGGGCCTGGGGCAGAGTGCATATTCAAACTCTCAAACGGCTTCTTCACAGTCGAGTGGAGTTACAGCAGTGTCAAAGATATGGGAGGTCCTGGCAGAATTATGAGTCTCATTCATGAAAATTCGTTTAAATTTTCGATCTTTACTAAGATTAACGACCCACTAAACATAGTTACACTGTGGCCGCAGTATTTCGTCATATCTTTATTATCATTGTAAGGAGCCATCATCAGATGTGGTTTGTGCTCTGGACTTTACATATGAAAGAAAGTATTTTGGGTTTCTTTCAATTCACTAAAGTGTTTCTTCCTTTGTTTCCTGGGTTCTGTATGATGAATTCAGTTTTAGCTTAGTATTTTCAATTTTTCTAACTACCATTTCTTTTCATTCTATAGGTAGATAGTACTGTGGTGGCACCTCCGTGATTCTCTCTCACACACACACACACACACACACACACACACACACACACACACACACACACACACACACACACACACACACACACACACACAAAACTTCAAGAGCAGAGCTGAACAGATACCTAAATTCAGTGCCGGATCAGCCGGGCTGTGGCTCGTACGTTGGACTGCGTGCGGCCAGCAGTAACAGCCTAGTTGATCAGGCCCTGATCCATCGGGAGGCCTGGTCATGGACCGGGCCGCGGGGGCGTTGATCCCCGGAATAACCTCCAGGTAACCTCCAGATATGATAGGGTTCAAGAAGCCAGAAATCAGTGATGCTGACCAAAGTAATCTAGGCGGAGGGGCCAGACAAGTCTCGAGCCCCGCAAACACAACTAGGTGAGTACACTAGGTAGTTCTGTGGTGGCTGTAGTCAACTCTGTTTATCATCCATCCATACATACATACACACACACACACACACACACACACACAAGGTAGTACTGTGGTGGCTTGATTCACCACTATGAATTACCAGCACACACTCCAGCTCACCACTGGTGGCCTCCAGTGGTGCAACACTCGTAAATCACACACGACAGCTGCCTCTGATGACACTAATAATATATACGATCCACCGGGCCTTTGACTCATCAAGACGATGCGGAGTCTATGAACCTGGCAAGATTTTACCGACATATAATTAATCCATAAAGTAAACATTAATAACCGCAAGATTTAGACGTACATATCCCGTCTCTATAATTATCCATGCTGAATGAACCAAACATACTTTTATCAGCTGCTATACCGATATCCACTCACCCGCTCCTGGGCAAAACCCACTCGGGCAAGAATCTCTGATCTAATCGGTGTTACAAATTAACCTTGCGCTGTGATTGGTGGGCTAGTGCAGCGCTGACCGTGATGAATGGCGTCCTGGAGACACTTGGGGGCACTGGCACCCACCAGCCACCCGTCGGGGCGCGGCCAAGGGTCAAGAATTCCAGTTTTGTCAAGGCACTGAGCAACAAAGTTTGTCGGGAGCGGCGTTGAGGGGTGTGTGAAAGCCTCGCCTAGAGGGGTGGGAAGTTGCTGAGACCTAAAGAAGAATGAAGGAAATGTTGGTGTTCGTTAGAGTGGGGTAGGGGACGTGTTAAGGCAAAGCTGTAGTCGGAGAGACTACTATACCATATGGAGGTCCAGCGACGAGTTGAACACAAGACTAACGTTCTCATCCTGTATAGATTGGTCACAATCACGCTGTGACACTAGCGGCTCTCCTAGGTGATGGTTCCCACGTTGGTCCAGCCTGACAGGAAACAATGCCATTAACCCTGACAAGAGTAATAAATACTTTAAGGCGACAGCTTCTGCACAGGTAGGAAAGCCCCTAAAGAAGGAAGGGAGGGACAGAGGAGAGAAGGGAGGGGTTATCTCATTGCTGGTGATACCTACATGCAGTACTATTTTCACCCGTTTGGTGCTGTGCCACAAGACTTGTATTCCCCAGTCACTGAGTGCAATGCTCCAACCTTAGTATCTCAGTCGCTAATAACACATTCAATAAAAGCTGAAGTCCTAAATGTAACCTGACAGTCCCTTGAAGCTGAAAGGTCAATGTGAGTCTTGAGTATCACTTACTGAAGGACGAGAGCAGCGTGCGAGACGAGGAGGGAGTGACTTGCTCTTCTGGTGAGAGTTGACAAAGTTAAGTAGAACCATATCCCGAGGTGTCTAGGTAGGTGACTCCAACCATGTTACTCTCTCTCAAGCCTCTTGAACCACCACAACCTTCCTCTCATCACACCACGTCACCCCAATCACCACACCACGTCATCCCAATCCCACTACGTAACCCCAATCATCCCACTACGTAACCCCAAATCGTCAGATTGTCTCTCACCAAGTATCCTAAGTATCGGTAAGACATCCTTCAGTATTGCTTCCAGCGACCGGCTTAGCATAGTTCTCTAGAAAAAAAATCTTTCAGCCAGTCCCTTCAGTGATTGGGCTTGCCTAAGTACACGATGAGACATTCTTATGCAAGTTACTTCAGTGGATGGGTCTGCCTAAGTATCCAGTAAGATTTTTTTCCCACGTAAATTGCGTGCAAAAAAGAATAAATGGAATAGTGGGCAGATGAACATTTAACTTTTTAACGCGCAGAAACCAGAACGTGGAGATAAATGATATAAAATAGAGATACAATGGAAAAATAAACACAAATGAAGTACAATGCGACTGTGAGGGAAGAAGACAGTACCACAGAATCTTGGAATCATTACTTATCTGTATATTTGACAATTTCAACCAGAACACCAGCTTCTACAACACAGCTGAGAAATCACGAAGGCGCTTGGAAGTTCACTATTCTTTTCACAGTGGTTGTTCTACATACTGTGATACCACCTGTTTATTGTGATCTTATTGCATCTCCATCCTAAGTATACATTCATGTGCTTTTTACCCAGGTAGATCAATGTTTGTGACTTGATAAAGCCGACTATGTGAGCGAAACGTAGTCAGTAAAGGATCGTATTATAATGCATGTGTGTTAATTTACCACCGTGAGATGCTCTGTTCCTCAAGGCACAGTATTCACCCCACTTGTTTCTCATTCTTATATCTGACCTAAACAAAGGTATAAATCAGTACGTTGTTTCATCTTTTGCTGATGATACTAGAATTTACACGAGAGCGGCGTCCATGGAGAACACGGGAACCTTCAAGCAGTTAAAAACCAAGTCTTCCAGTGAGTCACAGACAACATTATGAGTACAACACAAACACAAATCATTCAATAAAGCGAATGAATGTTCACTGCAAGAGACTTGGTGACAATATTAGGGGAACTTACATTAAATACTCACGCCAATATTACTATTGTAACCACAAAGAAAATGATAAGCTGAATAACTAAGACACTGGAAACTAGAGATGCCAAGTCAATAACAATTCTCTTAAAGTCATTTGTTTTCTCTTGTAAGGAATATCTCGAGCATACCTTCATGTGAGGAAGATGACTGAGGGACACGTTGAGTATCCTTCAGTCGAGATGTTTTCACCTTTCACAACCTCCGGTGAATTACGATATGAGGGTGGGTACCCTTTAACTGGAATTGCTGACTCGATATTGATATTATATATTAGGTGATTATGATGATACAGCTGGCCCATGGCCGGGCTCCAATAGTAGTGAGGCACGAAACTCATCAAAGGTAGGAGTGAAGAAGGAATGAGGAGTCAGTGGGGCCCTGGCTGCCACAGTATGTAGATCGGCTGGTGATCCTGGAATTCTTACCGGTGTGGTGAAAGTGTGATTGAGATCCAGGGAATGTAGTAAAGTGAAAAATAAACTGGGTAGACTTCTGAACCCATTATATTGTGTAGGTAATTAGCAACTAATTAGTGATAAATTAGGATAAGTAATTAAACCAGAGCAGAAAATCATGGGGTTACCCCTTGCGAGCTGACACGCTAGCCTGGAAGATTGCAGAACTGGAAAATGTACAGGAAACTTTCTCTAACCTTATAAATTCACTACTTGGAAGGCTTAGGTGCCTTGAACTGTGTACTCTTAGAAACGAGTGCGAGATTAGGTGCCTTGAACTGTGTACTCTTAGAAACGAGTGCGAGAAAAATACATCACAATTTACACCTAGAAAATCCTGGAAGGAACTGGTGACACAGTGAAATCATTCTAAATGAAAGTAAGAGATTTGGCAGACGGTGGAAAATGCCTCAAATGAAAAGCAGAGGCGCGAAGAGGGAACCTAAATTTTTCAATACCCTTCCTTGGTGCATAAGGGAAATTATCAACAAACCTCTGGCTATCTTCAAGATGGAACTGATAAGTTCCTTAAGTTAGTTCCTGATCAGCTTGGCTGTAGTTCGTATGTCGGACTGAGGGCGGTTAGCACAACAGCCTGGTCTAGGACAGGGCCGCGGAAGGCGGTGACCCCCAAAATTGTCTCTTTCTTCCTTTCCTTCCCTTTCTCCGTTTCTTTCTCTGTTACTTAACTAAAGCAGCTTTCCATACAAGGTTTCACCATTCCTGCCTTCGTTTTCTCCTTCACTCTCTCTCTCGCTCGCTCTTTCTACTCTTCCTAGAACACAGGATATTTTCCACTCCCTATTGCTGCCCATCGTGCAATTTCTCATCTCAAATCCAGACCTTCTTTTTCCTCCACCACAAAAACCTGCCCCTTCCCACTAAAGATACTTTACTACCCCACCCACACTAGACTACCAGCTTACTACTACCCCACCCACACTAGACTACCAGCTTACTACTACCCCACCCACACTAGACTACCAGCTTACTACTACCCCACCCACACTAGACTACCAGCTTACTACTACCCCACCCACACTAGACTACCAGCTTACTACTACCCCACCCACACTAGACTACCAGCTTACTACTACCCCACCCACACTAGACTACCAGCTTACTACTACCCCACCCACACTAGACTACCAGCTTACTACTACCCCACCCACACTAGACTACCAGCTTAATACTACCCCACCCACACTAGACTACCAGCTTACTACTACCCCACCCACACTAGACTACCAGCTTACTACTACCCCACCCACACTAGACTACCAGCTTACTACTACCCCACCCACACTAGACTACCAGCTTACTACTACCCCACCCACACTAGACTACCAGCTTAATACTACCCCACCCACACTAGACTACCAGCTTACTACTACCCCACCCACACTAGACTACCAGCTTACTACTATCCCACCCACACTAGACTACCAGCTTACTACTACCCCACCCACACTAGACTACCAGCTTGCTACTACCCCACCCATACTAGACTACCAGCTTAATACTACCCCATCCATACTAGACTACCAGCTTATTACTACCCCACCCACACAAGACTACCAGCTTACTACTATCCCACCCACACTAGACTACCAGCTTACTACTATCCCACCCACACTAGACTACCAGCTTACTACTACCCCACCCACACTAGACTACCAGCTTGCTACTACCCCACCCATACTAGACTACCAGCTTACTACTACCCCACCCACACTAGACTGCCAGCTTACTACTACCTCACGCACACTGGACTACCAGCTTAATACTACCCCACCCATACTAGACTACCAGCTTAATACTACCCCACCCATACTAGACTACCAGCTTATTACTACCCCACCCACACAAGACTACCAGCTTACTACTACCCCTCCCACACTAGACTTCCAGTTCTACATCACCCCGCCTACACCAAACTACCAGCTCTATATTACCCCGCCAACACCAAACTAAATACCTTTTAAACCTGCACACACAAATCACTCCCTACGAAAGCAAAAGACTTGGTAGGCGATGTAACATACCCCCAGTGAAAAGTAGGGGGCGCCACTGGTACACTAAGAGAAACACAACAGCCTCCCTGTAGCCAAAAGGGAAAATTACCAATAGATTCCTAGTTGTCTTCAAGAGGGAGCTGGACAGATGCCTGAGTTCAGTGGCAGATCAGCCGGGCTGTGGTTCGTACGTTTTACTACGTGCAGCCAGCAGTAACAGTCTCGTTGATCATGCCCTGATCCACCAGGAGACCTTTTCATGGACCAGGCCGCGGGGGCGTTGATCCCCGGAATGTTCTCCAGGTAGACTCCAGGTAGGTAGACCCCACCCACAGTAAATTACCAGGTCACCATCAAACTACTTCGCTGAGTTTCCTTACATTCAAATCCTGGCTGGGAAAGGAAAGGATCAATAATAACAGTGGAAACTCAAATATTAAAAACATTGAAGATGGAACACCATTATCAGTCTGCTCCTGAAGTTACTTACAAATATATAATCACACAAAGTTCAGGCTTATCACATCATTCAGAATCGAGCCCAGTACTTAAATCCTTCGTGGATTAAATCCCTACTCAAATCCTTTGGAGGTTCAAATCCACCCCAAATCCTAGGTGGATATAAATTCCATGCAAATGCTGCATATATTTAACTATTCACATCCCAAACTGGCTGAAACATCACCCAAATCCCAGGTTGACTTCAAATGTCATCCGGTATTTGAAGTGGGACAAGTGGACAAGTTCATAATTGAGGTCAACAATTCTAGGTCACTTTCCCACCCCATGAAACGGGTCAATACCACAGTTTGGGAGGAAAGTAGGAGAGGAGGGAGGGAAGGAAGGCCGGGTGCATGGGATGGGAGATGAGGGGCGTGTGATAGGGGAAGAGGGTGTAGGGAAAGGAAGTGGGCGAGCTAAATGTTAATACGTCCACCATTTACATAACAAGGGAACCAATAGGGCTAAGCAATTCTCGATTGGTCATTTAGTTACAAAAGCGACAGCTGGTCTGTGGGATACTGTACTCGCATACAGTGTATGTCTTTATTTGTGTTGACTGTCACTCTTACATTTGCATGTACGGTGTTTCTTTCACTTCAATCTTCATAGTGCATAACACTTATATAATCTTTATTTCTACAAGTACATGATATAATTATTACATACACTTGTTTACTGGCCTCAGGTGAACCCTACAGCTTCATAATACGACCTTTGTTTTCTCAAGAGATTCTCGGCGTTAACCTCTCAACTTTCCTACAAGTATAAAAATATGCTTTTCTTTCAAGTTAGAATTATGGAGGTTACATATATCTAAAAACTACACAACTGGCAACGTAGTGTCTGGACAAACCCTGGCAACGTTCAAATCTGCACGTGCATCAAGCGTGCCAAGATAACTGGCTGGAGTACAACGAGCAAAATACAGATCTCACAGGAAAATCACAGGTAAATCACCCAAACATTCACTCACCACAACACCAGTATCAAGAAGCAATGTCTTAAAACAGGTTAAATAAGATACTTTATAATAACTCAGTTATACCCAGGCTAGGTTATAGAGGTGTGTTAGTTTTGGCGTAAAATAAAAAAAAAATCTTGAATATATAAAATGCATAAATTTAATTATCTATTTTCCTTGAGGAAGAGGAAATGGAATGAGAAAAACTTAAGTTTCCGCCATAAATGTCAACTAGAACAGAGTAGATAAGGACACATAAGGAAAACGAGGACAATACGAAGCTTTCCCCTTAGTTAACGCCCCCGCGGCCCGGTCTATGACCTCACGGTGGATCAGGGTCTGATCAACCAGGCTGTTACTGCCGGCCGCACGCAATCCAACGTATGAAACCAAATCCCAGCTGGTCAGGTACTGACTTTAGGTATCTGTCTAGCTCCCCCTTCAAGACAGCCAGGGGTCTATTGGCAATCCCCTTTATGTATGCTAGGAGGCAGTTGAACTGTCTTGGGTCCCTGACACTTGTGTTATCTCTTAGTGTACTAGCGGTACCCTTGTTCTTCGCTGGGATATGTTGCACCCACCGCCTGCTCAGTTTTTTGCTTTGGAAGGGAGTGATTTCTGTGTGCAGATTTGGGACTAGTCCCTCTAGGATTTTCCAGGTGTTGCTGCATGGAAATTGATTTATTTAGTAAAACTGGCCGATATTAAAATTACACAAACCAAAATTAATGAGAACCTTCCTTTAGGAAAACTGACCATCACTAGAAGTTAGAAGCCAATCAGAAAAAGGCATTCTCCAGTTGTGTTTAAAAATTGTCAACAAATACATAAATTAAATTTACAAGCTCGAAGCTGTCCAAAAAAATATTCTCAAGTTACGTCACGGACAAAAAACCCACAATTTTATTATTAAGCTGACAAAACAGCATCTACATAATGCCAATAACGCCTGTTATGAAAGTTTACAGCTGATCAGACCAAGCATTCTCAAGCTATCACGCGGAAATATAAACACTTCAGGGTCTACAAAATTGGAAAAAAAACGGCTCCCGTACATCCCAACAACAGCAGGAGTCTCAGCACTTGATATCCAACACCAGAGTTGTGAACTGCAAGTTGATCATCACACTGAACTTCATGATGTTATAAACTAAAATATTTCAAGGAAAAAAATTCAGAACCACGATAGGTTCCCCCTGTCGGTATCTTAACTAGAACCACGATAGGTTCCCCCTGTCGGTATCTTAACTAGAACCACGAAAGATTCCTCCTGTCGGGATCTTAAGTAGAGAAGCTCCAGAGGTTTGCAACAAGACTGGTGCTGGAAGTGGGGTGGATGGATTACTAAGAGACTTGAGAAACTCAAAATAACATCAAAGTAGAGGAGGACTAAGAAAGACATGATCACGACATACGAAATACTCAGAGGATTATACAGTACCTTTGATATACCTCTGATGAGTTCCTTGAGTTTTTCTGCTCCCGGAGCCCGGTCATGGGCCAGACTCATTTAGTGTTTGCCTGGTCAACCAGGCTGTTGCTGATGGTGGCCAGCTTCCCCTCATATCTATCACAGCCTGGTTGATCTGGTGATGTGAACAAACTGCTGGAGGCTTCAGGGAGGCGAGAGAACCAGGGAACACAAAGCAGCTAAGACGCAGTTGAAATATAGGCAGAAATGAAGGTGGTGGAGGCCAAAAATCAGTAAAGCCTGAGGGACCAAGAGCTATGAATCGACCAACACGACATCAAACTCATTATCAGACATACAAAAAATTAATCCAGGAAGTCAATTTAAAGAAAATCAATCTCTTTATACCTCTCCCCCTCCCTCCCTCCCTCTCTCTCTCTCTCTCTCTCTCTCTCTCTCTCTCTCTCTCTCTCTCTCTCTCTCTCTCCGGACTGAGGCAGGCTCGCCACTCCCCCACCCGACACTGAGCGCCATCTATCAGCGGGCAGTGTAAATGATACTAATGCCTCGCGGGCGATTTAACTTAGATATTCTTTGGCATTTGCTCCATAGCGATACAATAACTGGAAGATTAATATATCACACCAGCGGCAGCCGGTGTTGGAGGGAGGGTGGGGGAGATGAGGGAGGAAGGAAATATGAGGGATGGAGATGTGCGGAGATCACGGAGGAAGGGCGTTAAAGGAGAAGGAAGGGAGGGAGGGAGGGGAGGGAGGGGAGGGAGGGGAGGGAGGGGGAGGGAGGGGGGGAGGGGAGGGAGGGGAGGGAGGGGAGGGAGGGGAGGGGAGGGAGGGAGGGAGGGAGGGAGGGAGGGAGGGAGGGAGAGAGAGAGAGAGAGAGAGAGAGAGAGAGAGAGAGAGAGAGAGAGAGAGAGAGAGAGAGAGAGAGAGAGAGAGAGAGAGAGAGAGAGAGAGAGAGAGAGAGAGACCGATCATGTTAGAAGCACGATAACAGCTCTTATCTTGTAAAAAGAGCTAAGGCAACACAGCTCTTAGTTTGTGAAAATTGCTAAGGCAGGACGGCACTTAGCATGAAAAACTGCTAAGGCAGGACAGCAGCTCTTAGCTTGTACAAAGAGTTAAGGCAGAACAGCAGCTCTTAGCTTGTACAAAGAGCTAAGGCAGAACAGCAGCTCTTAGCTTGTACAAAGAGCTAAGGCAGAACAGCAGCTCTTAGTTTGTACAAAGAGCTAAGGCATAACAGCAGCTCTTAGCTTGTACAAAGAGCTAAAGCAGAACAGCAGCTCTTAGCTTGTACAAAGAGCTAAGGCATAACAGCAGCTCTTAGCTTGTACAAAGAGCTAAAACAGAACAGCAGCTCTTAGCTTGTACAAAGAGCTAAGGCAGGACAGCAGCTCTTAGCTTGTACAAAGAGCTAAGACAATACAGCAGCTCTTAGCTTGTACAAAGAGCTAAGGCAGAACAGCAGCTCTTAGCTTGTACAAAGAACTAAGGCAGATCTGCAGCTCTTAGCTTGTACGAAGAGCTAAGGCAGGACAGCAGCTCTTAGCTTGTACAAAGAACTAAGACAGGACAGCAGCTCTTAGCTTGTACAAAGAGCTAAGGCAGAACAGCAGCTCTTAGCTTGTACAAAGAGCTAAGGCAGGACAGCAGCTCTTAGCTTGTACAAAGAGCTAAGGCAGGACAGCAGCTCTTAGCTTGTACAAAGAGCTAAGGCAGGACAGCAGCTCCTAGCTTGTACAAAGAGCTAAGGCAGGACAGCAGCTCTTAGCTTGTACAAAGAGCTAAGGCAGGACAGCAGCTCTTAGCTTGTACAAAGAGCTAAGGCAGGACAGCAGCTCTTAGCTTGTACAAAGAGCTAAGGCAGGACAGCAGCTCTTAGCTTGTACAAAGAGCTAAGGCAGGACAGCAACTCTTAGCTTGTACAAAGAGCTAAGGCAGAACAGCAGCTCTTAGCTTGTACAAAGAGCTAAGGCAGAACAGCAGCTCTTAGCTTGTACAAAGAGCTAAGGCAGGACAGCAGCTCTTAGTTTGTATAAAGAGCTAAGGCAGGACAGCAGCTCTTAGCTTGTACAAAGAGCTAAGGTAGGACAGCAGCTCTTAGCTTGTACAAAGAGCTAAGGCAGGACAGCAGCTCTTAGCTTGTACAAAGAGCTAAGGCAGGACAGCAGCTCTTAGCTTGTACAAAGAGCTAAGGCAGAACAGCAGCTCTTAGCTTGTACAAAGAGCTAAGGCAGGACAGCAGCTCTTAGCTTGTACAAAGAGCTAAGGCAGGACAGCAGCTCTTAGCTTGTACAAAGAGCTAAGGCAGGACAGCAGCTCTTAGCTTGTACAAAGAGCTAAGGCAGGACAGCAGCTCTTAGCTTGTACAAAGAGCTAAGGCAGGACAGCAGCTCTTAGCTTGTACAAAGAGCTAAGGCAGGACAGCAGCTCTTAGCTTGTACAAAGAGCTAAGGCAGGACAGCAGCTCTTAGCTTGTACAAAGAGCTAAGGCAGGACAGCAGCTCTTAGCTTGTACAAAGAGCTAAGGCAGGACAGCAGCTCTTAGCTTGTACAAAGAGCTAAGGCAGGACAGCAGCTCTTAGCTTGTACAAAGAGCTAAGACAGGACAGCAGCTCTTAGCTTGTACAAAGAGCTAAGGCAGGACAGCAGCTCTTAGCTTGTACAAAGAGCTAAGGCAGGACAGCAGAGCTCGGATAAGTTTGAGCATGGACGGTTTAAAATATATTCCGCTGAGAGAGCCTAAAAGATCACAAAAAAAGAGAGTACGTAGAAGACTTTCCAGAAGAAAACAAATACTGAAATTTAAGTACGAACTGCTCAAAAACGCAAATATAACAAGGAAATAAAACTTACATTAATAACTGAAGCAACAGAGCACCATCACTCCACTCCAGACAGAATAAACATAAAAGAAACAAAAAAAAATGTCCTAAATACTTTTCCTATATGCAAAAAACAGATCAAAACCCTCTTCCAGCATTGGTTCTCTAATCAAAAGAAGATACGTACAGAAATGGTAACAAAGAAATGAGTTTAATCCTGGAAAAGCAGTGAGAGTCAATATTTCAACAAGCTAATCGAGACCATGAGAACTGAAGGACCATGTAATTTCGTCACCAACTCTGCCCATCCTACAAGTCATTTCTAACATTAGCATAAAAACATTAGATTACTTAAAAACACCTCATAGCTTCGTGAAATCCAATGAGAAATATACCTAAATAAGCATGAGAGTCTCATTATAAGATACAGAAAAAATAAAGTAATATGTCAGGCTGGCTGTGGTTCGTACGTCGGTTTGCATGCGGCCTGCAGTAACAGCCTGGTTGACCAGGCCCTGACTCATCGTGAGCGCTGGTCACAGACCGGGCCGCCGGGGCATTGACCCCCGAAACCCTCTCTAGGTATATTCAAGGCAAGTCTTTTAATAGGCAAATTAAAATAACAGGAGGCTCAGTGGTGACGAATTTCAGTTGTTTATTTAAATATGTGAAGAATGAAGAACTTAAAACGATCACAAAAAGGTGACAGGCCATCTCAAAGAACATAGGAAACAGTTAAAAACCTTAAGAATACTAATAGCAGATTGGTTTATGAGAACTTTCAATACAAGAGATATCACGCCAATTATAGTACTATTCAAATTACATGTACTGTCATAACTTATATATTTTTCCTTACTATGCTTTTCAAGGCAGGAGACAAAGCAGAGCTGGAAAACGGACAGAGGTGTATACTGCCGCATAAAGTCAATAAAACATCTGTACTATTGGGAACGCCTCAAAGCACTTGGACTGTTCTCTCTGGAGTGGAGATGAGAGATACCCAATAACATATACGTGGACGGTACTTGGGGACTGGTCCTTAACCTGTACACTGCCCCTGTAACTTAGTGAAGTAAAAGATATGAAAGTGTGGAATAAACTCAGCGAAAAGCAGGGGAGCCATGGGTACAGTTATATAACACAGTGTCAACATCTATCCACGAAGACTCAACATATTAAATTGCTATCAGGAACACTGCCGGAAAGAGGATAGAAGTTTTCAAGAAAACAGATACCTGCGGGATGCTAGTACAAACAACATGGTTGACCAAGTTGTCAACAGGAGAACCTGGTCTCAGGTGGGTTGAAGAACATTTGAAACCAGTCACTGGCAAAGTGTGGCCACAAGAACACTACAATGAGGTCGTGACAATAAGAACACAACACTGAGGTCGTGGCATCATCATAACAATGAGGAAGCTGCCACGAGAACATGTCACTAAGGGAGCTGCCACGAGAACATGTCACTAAGGGAGCTGCCACGAGAACATGTCACTAAGGGAGCTGCCACGAGAACATGTCACTACGGGAGCTGCCACGAGAACATGTCACTAAGGGAGCTGCCACGAGAACATGTCACTACGGGAGCTGCCACGAGAACATGTCACTAAGGGAGCTGCCACGAGAACATGTCATTATGGGAGCTGCCACGAGAACATGTCACTAAGGGAGCTGCCACGAGAACATGTCACTACGGGAGCTGCCACGAGAACATGTCACTACGGGAGCTGCCACGAGAACATGTCACTACGGGAGCTGCCACGAGAACATGTCACTACGGGAGCTGCCACGAGAACATGTCACTACGGGAGCTGCCACGAGAACATGTCACTACGGGAGCTGCCACGAGAACACGTCACTACGGGAGCTGCCACGAGAACATGTCACTACGGGAGCTGCCACGAGAACATGTCACTAAGGGAGCTGCCACGAGAACATGTCACTACGGGAGCTGCCACGAGAACATGTCACTACGGGATCTGCCACGAGAACATGTCACTAAGGGAGCTGCCACGAGAACATGTCACTACGGGAGCTGCCACGAGAACATGTCACTACGGGAGCTGCCACGAGAACATGTCACTACGGGAGCTGCCACGAGAACATGTCACTACGGGAGCTGCCACGAGAACATGTCACTACGGGAGCTGCCACGAGAACACGTCACTACGGGAGCTGCCACGAGAACAAGTCACTACGGGAGCTGCCACGAGAACATGTCACTACGGGAGCTGCCACGAGAACATGTCACTAAGGGAGCTGCCACGAGAACATGCCACTAAGGGAGCTGCCACGAGAACATGTCACTACGGGAGCTGCCACGAGAACATGTCACTAAGGGAGCTGCCACGAGAACATGTCACTACGGGAGCTGCCACGAGAACATGTCACTACGGGAGCTGCCACGAGAACATGTCACTAAGGGAGCTGCCACGAGAACATGTCACTACGGGAGCTGCCACGAGAACATGTCACTAAGGGAGCTGCCACGAGAACATGCCATTAAGGGAGCTGCCACGAGAACATGTCACTACGGGAGCTGCCACGAGAACATGTCACTAAGGGAGCTGCCACGAGAACATGTCACTACGGGAGCTGCCACGAGAACATGTCACTACGGGAGCTGCCACGAGAACATGTCACTACGGGAGCTGCCACGAGAACATGTCACTAAAGGAGCTGCCACGAGAACATGTCACTACGGGAGATGCCACGAGAACATGTCACTACGGGAGCAGCCACGAGAACATGTCACTACGGGAGCTGCCACGAGAACATGTCACTAAGGGAGCTGCCACGAGAACATGTCACTACGGGAGCTGCCATGAGAACATGTCACTAAGGGAGCTGCCACGAGAACACGTCACTAAGGTAGCTGCCATAAGAATATGTCACTAAGGGAGCTGCCACGAGAACATGTCACTAAGGGAGCTGCCACGAGAACATGTCACTAAGGGAGCTGCCACGAGAACATGTCACTACGGGAGCTGCCACGAGAACATGTCACTACGGGAGCTGCCACGAGAACATGTCACTACGGGAGCTGCCACGAGAACATGTCACTACGGGAGCTGCCACGAGAACACGTCACTACGGGAGCTGCCACGAGAACATGTCACTACGGGAGCTGCCACGAGAACATGTCACTAAGGGAGCTGCCACGAGAACATGTCACTACGGGAGGTGCCACGAGAATATGTCACTACGGGAGCTGCCACGAGAACATGTCACTACGGGAGCTGCCACGAGAACATGTCACTAAGGGAGCTGCCACGAGAACATGTCACTACGGGAGCTGCCACGAGAACATGTCACTACAGGAGCTGCCACGAGAACATGCCACTAAGGGAGCTGCCACGAGAACATGTCACTAAGGGAGCTGCCACGAGAACATGTCACTAAGGGAGCTGCCACGAGAACATGTCACTAAGGGAGCTGCCACGAGAACATGTCACTACGGGAGCTGCCACGAGAACATGTCACTACGGGAGCTGCCACGAGAACATGTCACTAAGGGAGCTGCCACGAGAACATGTCACTACGGGAGCTGCCACGAGAACATGTCACTACGGGAGCTGCCACGAGAACATGTCACTACGGGAGCTGCCACGAGAACATGTCACTACGGGAGTTGCCACGAGAACATGTCACTACGGGAGCTGCCACGAGAACATGTCACTAAGGGAGCTGCCACGAGAACATGTCACGACGGGAGCTGCCATGAGAACATGTCACTAAGGGAGCTGCCACGAGAACACGTCACTAAGGTAGCTGCCATAAGAATATGTCACTAAGGGAGCTGCCACGAGAACATGTCACTAAGGGAGCTGCCACGAGAACATGTCACTAAGGGAGCTGCCACGAGAACATGTCACTAAGGGAGCTGCCACGAGAACATGTCACTAAGGGAGCTGCCACGAGAACATGTCACTAAGGGAGCTGCCACAAGAATATGTCAATAAGGGAGCTACCACAAGAACATGCCACTAAGGGAGCTGCCACAAGAGCATGGCACCACAAAACAGTGTCACGGCACTAAAGGCAAGACATGGAGAGAGGGACACGAGCCATATTTAAATTCGGGATGTGTGCATGGCCATTAGGTATGTGGGTCCCAGCGCTAATATACGGAGAGCCATAAATCTCAACATTTACAGCAGCCGGGGAGCCTCGAGCTGGAGAATTTTCCATCTCCCACCCACCCACAAATATTTTATGAAGGATATATGAGGCCGCCGCCACCACACAAATGGGTAATTTCACACACACACACACACACACACACACACACACACACACACACACACAAGGAACTGAACAAAGAATGCTATAGAATAATATAATACGACATAGGTTACTTAATGAGTAAGCGACCCCATGATGAGCCCACACTTGGTCAAGTACATGCAAAAACTCAAGAAGGTCCAGGAGTTTGCATCCAGATTAGTACCAAAACTGAGAGGAATACACTATAAGGATATGCTGATGAACCTGACCACCCTGGTGGAGAGAAAGACAAGGGAGCCATAATTATTACAAACAAAATTCTAAAAGAAATTGATAGAGTGGACAGGGACAAATTGTTTTAATTAAAACGGACCAAGTTCAAGGTGACACAAGAAACTGAAGACACAGACGAAGAAAGTGTTTCTTTAGTCTCAGGAAGGTTAAGAAGTAGAATGACTTGTGTGAAGGAGTGGTTTACTTTAATCCTCCCAGTTTCTGGCTTGATCGACCAGGCTGTTAGTGCCACCTGCACGCAGTTTCGGGTGTCATCAACAATCCAGCTAATCAAAAACTGACTCATGCATCTCATCAAGTTCTTACTTGAAGACAGCTAAAGGTTTGTTAATATTTCTCCTTATGCACTAGAGGTGAGTTGAAAAGTCTAGGTTGCCTTACACTCACTGGATTCCCTCTTTGTGTACTCAATGCGCCCCTGCTTTTCAATGGAGGCATTTTGCACCATTTATCAAGTTTCCTGCTTTTATATGGAATAACTTCAAAATGTAGGTTTGGGACCTGACCCTCCAGGATTTTCCAGGTGTAAATTATGATGTACCTTTCTTGCCTACGTTCCAATGAACTTCAAGTGTTCCCAGTAGTTCTGATGCTTGACTGAATTTATAGGGCCCGTGCAGGTTCTCTGTGTTTTCAATCTCTGTAATCTCTTCTGACTTAAGGGGCCCGTTAGCAGATGGCAGTATTCCAGCCTCGGGAGAACAAATGACTTAAAGAGTATCATCTTTGGCTTGCGTTTATCATTTTCTCTGCGGTAGCGATAATTACTGTGTTGTGATCCTTGATTGTGTGATCCTCCGACACTATCACTCTCAGGTATACCACACTGAATTTCCGCTCTTTTAAATGATTCGATAAGGCCCAAGAGGAGAGAAATCGGTGATGTTAATCAAAGTTATCCAGAAGGTGTGGCCTGAAGCAGTTTTTAAACCCAAACAAACGCAAGTTTAAGAGTACCTGCGACCGAATTCTAGTGCTTTCTTGCTCTCGTGACCCGGCCCGAGGCAAGGCTTCCTCAGAGATTCCACACAGCTACAAGGTTGCTTATGATGTATCTGTTTAACCTCAGGGAAGCTGAAATGTAGACTGATCTGGGCGAAGCAGGAGCGTAGGCAAATTCAATACAAAGCTTTAAAAGTAAATATAACAAGTACCCGAGGCCAGCAGCAAATACTGCCGACTAAACTAATAAGTGGAGGTCACGAGCTGAAACTTCTCACCTCGGCAATAAACTCGCCAAATACAACTGGGCTTCTACACATCTCTACATTGCATTTCTGTCGCCGTTCGGGTAACAAAAAATAAACAAAAAATAAAAATACAGTGTTACGAAAGTCAAAGTCAAACAAAACAGTGAGCCAATCAACGGGCGAGACCACAGGTGAAAACATCACCCAAAAATACACAACTCTGATATTTCCTCGCTAAAGGAAAACAATGCCAAAAACAAAGTAAAGGAACGAAAATTTAAAAAAAATGAAATTAAGAAAAAAATAACAGAGCTTGCAATAAAGGAATAGTGTGAAAGTAGAAAATGAAAGTTGAGAAGGAACACAAACAGGTGAAGAAAATACTGTCCAGCAGTGAAGAAGGTATTTTATCAAACAGTGAAGGTATGTTATCAAACAGTGAAGGTATGTTATCAAACAGTGAAGGTATGTTATCAAACAGTGAAGGTATATTATCAAACAGTAAAGATATACTATCAAACAGTGAAGGTATGTTATCAAACAGTGAAGGTATGTTATCAAACAGTGAAGGTATGTTATCAAACAGTGAAGGTATATTATCAAACAGTAAAGATATACTATCAAACAGTGAAGGTATGTTATCAAACAGTGAAGGTATGTTATCAAACAGTAAAGATATACTATCAAACAGTGAAGGTATGTTATCAAACAGTGAAGGTATGTTATCAAACAGTGAAGGTATGTTATCAAACAGTAAAGATACGTTATCAAACAGTAAAGATATATTATCAAACAGTGAAGGTATGTTATCAAACAGTAAAGATATGTTATCAAACAGTAAAGATATACTATCAAACAGTGAAGGTATGTTATCAAACAGTGAAGGTATGTTATCAAACAGTAAAGATATGTTATCAAACAGTAAAGATATATTATCAAACAGTGAAGGTATGTTATCAAACAGTGAAGGTATGTTATCAAACAGTAAAGATACGTTATCAAACAGTAAAGATATATTATCAAACAGTGAAGGTATGTTATCAAACAGTGAAGGTATATTATGAAACAGTAAAGATATGTTATCAAACAGTGAAGGTATGTTATCAAACAGTGAAATAGGTATGTTAAGATAAACAGGCTCACACTGTGTACAGTTTTATCACATGACGAAGCTCTTTACTGAGTGAACTGCCTTGCTAATAATAGTCAAGTTGTACAGCGTGTCTCCTTTCTTCAATGTAGTATCCAGCACACCACTTGGATCCGTATTATTCAGCAGCCACTCTACTAAGTGCTAAGGGAAAGCAGAAAAAATGAAAGGGGACTTTGCTGATACTGTTTTTTTAGAGACCTTCCTAACCCCTTATATTTTACAGGCTCAAAATGTCGAAAAGAGAGGAAAAAGATTAAACGAAAAATCAAAACGACACGAAAGAAACAGTGAAACAGTAAATACTGGGGAATTGGCTGGCAGAGAGAGAGAGAGAGAGAAATTGGTGTTATATTTTCAGGGCGAAAAGTGAGGGATATAAAAGTTAGGGAGGACCTTAGCTTTAAAGAACCTACAGTACACTCACTAACGACGCCCTCTTCTTTTAAAGTAAAGGAACACTAACGTGAAACCCACTTCCCTGCAAAGGAATGCCCTTTCATAACCATTACCCTTAACATAAGTTAATACCCATGCATGACACAACCTCTTCCCTTACTGTAGTAAGATAACATCCATACACAGCACAGTCACTAACTTTAAAGTAACACCCACATACAAAATGCTTTCAAGAAGCTCTCAAACTCGAATTTTCTCACACTTTCTGGGTGAATGGCTGAATATTTGAAAGAAAGAACAGTGTGTGCATGTGAAATTCTATTTCAAACTCGATACAATTGCTAGTGAGGCTCACAAAATGCGTCAGCGTGCATATGGCAATGAAGCACTGGGTCGAGCAGTGTTATGAATGGTTCTCTCGTCTCAAAACAGGATGACCATCAGTTGAGGATGATGAACACTGGTCGTTTATGAACGTCAAAAACAAACACTAACAATAAAAAAGTGAGGAAGGTTACTGAAGAAGATCGTCGTCAGAGAACCCAGGACACTGCAAGTGATGTAGAAATTTGTGCCCTGTGTGCTGACTCAAGACCAGAAAGACCATTTATCGGCCAAAAACAACATAGTGGTTGATAACCTCCCTCCTTATTCCTCAGATCTAGCCCCTTGTGACTTCTTTCTCTTCTCAAAAATAAAAATGGCACTCAAGAGGAAGCGTTTTAATAATATGGAGAAGATTCAAGCAAAATTGTAGGCCGCTTTAGAAGCTGTTGGGAAAGAAGAGTTCTAGAAATGTTTTGAGAAGTGGCAGAGTCGCTGGGAACATGAAGTGAAATATTGAAATCCCAGTACGACTCTGTGTTTAGTGAACCACTAATCGGTCTGAGGATCGACGACCCAAATGATTTCTTCATGAATGAGCCTCAAAACTCCATAAATGTATGCCAGATTTCCGACATTACCCTAACTCCGATAGATTTCGAAAAAGCCATTGACATGCCTATGCACTCAGCCCCGGGCCCAGACTCGTGGAACTCTGTTTTCATTAAGAACTGCAAGAAACCCCTCTCGCGTGCCCTAAGTACACTATGGAGGAGGAGCTTGGACATGGGTGAAATTCCACAGTCACTTAAAACAACGGATATAGGCCCACTCCATAAAGGTGGCAGCAAAGCATTAGCTAAGAACTATAGATCAATAGCTCTGACGTCCCACATCATAAAAATCTTTGAAAGAGTGCTAAGAAGCAGGATTGCAAATCACCTGGATTCCCAAAATCTGCACAATCCAGGGCAACATGGGTTCAGGGCAGGTCGCTCCTGCCTCTCACAACTACTGGATCACTATGACATGGCCTTGGATGCACTGGAAGAAAATCAGAATGCAGATGTAATATACACAGACTTTGCAAAAGCATTTGACAAATGCGATCATGGCGTAATAGCCCATAAAATACGTGCTAAAGGAATAACTGGGAAAGTGGGGACATGGATCTTCAACTTCCTAACAAATCGAACACAAAGAGTAGTGGTCAACAGAGTTAAATCGGAGGCTGCCATAGTGAAGAGCTCTGTTCCACAAGGCACAGTACTCGCCCCCATCTTATTCCTTATCCTCATATCAGACATAAACAGAGATATACACCACAGCACCGTATCATCCTTTGCGGATGATACTAGGATCTGCATGAGGTTGTCATCTGCTGAGGACGCGGTTATTAATCTCCAAGAAGATATAAACAAAATTTTCCAATGGGCAACGGTAAACAATATGATGTTCAATGAGGACAAATTCCAACTACTCCGTAATGGAAAACTGGAGGAGATAATAACTAGAACAGAGTATACTACTGACTCCGGCCATACAATAGAGCGGAAAACTAATGTAAGGGACCTGGGAGTAGTAATGTCTGAGGATCTCACTTTCAAGGATCACAACAGTGCCACGATCGCACGTGCAAGGAAAATGATAGGATGGATAATGAGAACTTTCAAAACGAGAGATGCCAAGCCCATGATGATCCTTTTCAAATCACTTGTTCTCTCTAGGCTGGAATACTGCTGTACATTAACATCTCCATTCAAAGCAGGTGAAATCGCAGATCTAGAGAGTGTACAGAGATCCTTTACTGCACGTATAAGTTCTGTCAAGCACCTTAACTACTAGGAACGCTTGGAAGCACTTGACTTGTACTCGTTGGAACGCAGGAGGGAGAGATATATCATAATCTACACTTGGAAAATCTTGGAAGGAATGGTCCCAAATCTGCACACAGAAATCACTCCCTACGAAAGTAAAAGACTGGGCAGGCGATGCAAAATGCCCCCAATAAAAAGTAGGGGCGCCATTGGTACACTAAGGGAAAACACCTTAAGTGTCCGGGGCCCAAAACTGTTTAACAGCCTCCCATCAAGCATTAGGGGAATTGCCAATAAACCCCTGGCTGCCTTCAAGAGAGAGCTGGACAGATACCTAAAGTCAGTGCCGGATCAGCCGGGCTGTGGCTCGTACGTTGGACTGCGTGCGGCCAGCAGTAACAGCCTAGTTGATCAGGCCCTGATCCATCGGGAGGCCTGGCCATGGACCGGGCCGCGGGGGCGTTGATCCCCCCCCCGGAATAACCTCCAGGTAACGGTGTATAGCTTCTCAAGGTGAGTACTCCCCTCACGGAAGGTTCCTTGATTCGGTTTAGTGGGGCTCTTGATTTAGGAAATTGGATCTGTGCTCCAGTTCCCCGAATTAAGCCTGAATGTCTTCCATATCCCCCCCAGGCGCTGTATAATCCTACGGGTTTAGCCCATGGCGCCCATGCTCTTCACTGGGTTCATTTTACATTTCCTCCCATATCTTTCACTCCAGTACATAGTGTGGTTAAAACCAAAAAAAAAGTAGTCCAGGCGAGGAAGCACAACAGATGTGAAGAGTAATAATCTTGGTAGAATTACCGACAATGTGTTAGGTAACGGTTGAACAAAGCTCTTGGAGAGCGAAACGTTGCCTCAGTAAAATGTTACATTAGCTGCCTTGTGTCCTTTTACCTAACAGATGTGAATAGTGTCACCATTGGCAAGATTTCTCTTGTTCTGGAAATTCTCATTATCTGCCCTATCATTTTCCCAGCTTTCACAACATTTGTATTAGTGTCGTCTATATGACAAATCAGCTGTATTATCGCACTCATGATAGTGTTAAGGTTAGGAAAAATATAATCCTCTAAGTGCATATGAAAATTCTCAGTTTCTCCTAACACACATTTTTATCAGGAAGAGGAAAAGGGATATAATATTGCTCCAGGCGGCTGGTTACCCATTTAAGATGGAACCTGAAGAACGTGCTTTTCTTCTGATATTTGCCGGGTTAATTTAGGAGGGTTCAGCTGCTTGCAAGTGTTGATCTCATATTTTTCCGTATTAAGAAGTCTTGATCTAATATTGGAGAAGGTTAGGCCAAAAGGCCTAACCTTCTCCAATATTAATAAATGCTAATGCGGATTTTTAATGGACTCGCTCTCTACGGTAAACCTAATTGCTCTAAGACTCTGATGTACCAGAATACATGTATATCCGATTCCTTGCTTTTAGGTGGGGCGGAATAAGAATTTTTAAGAAAGCCAGGAATGGTAAAATAAAGAGAGATTTCAGAGATCCAGGAAGGCTTCTAGTGGGTTGCAAGTTTGGCAAGACACTTGAGTGTTAAAGAGTTCGGACATTTTACTCTAGGTAATCCCCCCTTTTCCCCTTATAATGCTGCATCATTTTCATATCAGGATATGTTGAATTATATCCACTTGCGTAATTAAGTTAAAGGATCTTTTGTGATAGCTGAAGTGTTTATCAAATGCTAAATATATTCATTAAGGTTTTCCTCTTCCCTCTGTCACCTCCAACTCCCAGTCTGAGCCGTTCACAAGACTAACTTATAATTATTCTGATCGATAATTTTTAATGCAATTAAGTTAGCAGTGGATTTAGGGTGATACCCAAGGTCCGGTCTGACACTGCCACTACTCACCTCTGTGCTGCGAGGCCTCGTAGGTCCACCTGTCCACACACGCTCACATACCTGCAGCAAGAAAAAGACAAATTAATATAATTTTATCATCTTTCAATTTATCTTTACCTATTTACGTCTGTCCGTCTCTCTATCTAGAATATAACGGGATGATTATATAAGAGGGGGGGATAGAGAGGGAGAGACAGAAAGAGAAAACATGAGATATATGAGCAGGGAAAGGCGTTATAGGTGTATGGGAGAATATAGAGACTGAAGCAGCCTGATGGGTCCAGCTTCATCATCTCCACACGTGATGAACACTCCGATACATCAGCTCCATTACAGGAAGATTCTGCCAACTCTGAGCAGCGATACAGCCAGATAAAACATGGGATAAAACACATTATCAAAACATCAACATCAAAGGGTTTGTTTCTGCAGTCCGTGGTCAGGAGCGAGGGCAGTCAGTTTACATTTAAGGGAAACTCAGCTAAAAAAGTGGGGGGACACTCACGCTACACACGCTCCTCGCTTTGATTCAAACGCCGGGTATGAGAGGGCCAAATGTACACAGCGAAGAGGGTACATACCTAGAATCAACACCCAGCTGCGCACCGGTTACAAGAGCTATGCAGAATGCAAACTCACTCGTTATGGGAATATTAATGGTCCCCCTTAACCAACTGGTTACAGGAGCTCTACAGGTCGCCAGAACCAACAGATTACAAGACCACTACATATCTTGTGGACCAACTCGTTACGAGACCAACATTAGTATATAGTTCGTTGATTTCTGCTCCATCTAAACCTCTTGTCACATTAAATGAGCTGGAGGACGGGCTGCGGTCAAGGAGCGTCACTAGTCTCTATAACTAACTGGTTACTGGAGAACAACTGCCTGGAAGAACCATCAAAATGTCGTACTGTCGACAATAGTAAAGACGAAATCTTTGGGACGTTTTCCTCTCTGTATAGCTTTGTGAGGTTATGGTTTCATAAACCTAGACATGAGCGAAATGTTCCAGTAAAAGCTTGTTCTACAGCCTGTCTATTGTCTTGATCATGTGTACACTGCCAACCGTCTTTCCATTACAAAAAAGTTTGACCTGCAGGATTAAAAAGATTTGAACACAACAACGGAAATCATATGTAACTAATCCGTACTCAAACATCAGCTTACTTCCCTACGCGTTGTAATGCGTCAGTTTCTGCTTGGAGGAGCGGGAAGAGGTTGGGCAAATGAGGCAAGGTGGTGGGTTATTAGGAACAGTATCCTATGTGAGGCATGTTGCCTTGGTGAGGCAGGGATCCGTGTGATGGAGGGACCCATGTGATGGAGGGACCCGTGTGACGGAGGGATCCGTGTGATGGAGGGACCCGTGTGACGGAGGGATCCGTGTGATGGAGGGACCCATGTGATGGAGGGACCCGTGTGATGGAGGGACCCGTGTGATGGAGGGACCCATGTGATGGAGGGACCCGTGTGACGGAGGGACCCGTGTGGCGGAGGGACCCGTGTGATGGAGGGACCCGTGTGAAGCTAGGTTCCTTAATGAGGCAGTGTTCCTTTTTAATGTAGGGTCCCGTGTGACGCAGGGTCCTGTGTGGCGCAGGGTCCCGTGTGACGCAGGGTTCTGTGATGCATAATCCTGTGTGATGCAGAATCCCGTGTGATACAGGGTCCTGTGTGATACAGGGTCCTGTGTGATACAGGGTCCCGTGTGATTCAGGGTCCCGTGTGATTCAGGGTCCTGTGTGACGCAGGGTCCCGTGTGACGCATGGTCCCGTGAGATTCAGGGTCTTGTGTGATGCAGGGTCCTGTGTGATTCAGGGTCCCGTGTGATTCAGGGTCCTGTGTAACGCAGGGTCCCGTGTTATTCAAGGTCCCGCGTGACGCAGGGTCCCGTGTGATGCAGGGTCCTGTGTGATTCAGGGTCCCGTGTGATTCAGGGTCCTGTGTGACGCAGGGCCCCGCGTGATTCAGGGTCCTGTGTGACGCAGGGTCCCGTGTGATTCAGAGTCCTGTGTGACGCAGGGTCCCGTGTGATTCAGGGTTCGGTGTGATTCAGGGTCCTGTGTGACGCAGGGTCCGGTGTGATTTAGGGTCCTGTGTGACGCAGGGTCCCGTGTGATTCAGGGTCCTGTGTGACGCATGGTCCCGTGTGATTCAGGGTCCTGTGTGACGCATGGCCCTGTGTGATTCAGGGTCCCGTGTGATTCAGGGTCCTGTGTGACGCATGGTCCTGTGTGATTCATGGTCCCGTGTGACGCATGGTCCTGTGTGATTCATGGTCCCGTGTGATTCAGGGTCCCGTGTGATTTAGGGTCCTGTGTGACACACGATCCCGTGTGATTCAGGGTCCAGTGTGACGCAGGGTCCCGTGTAATTCAGGGTCCCGGGGTTGAATGAAGAAACATCCCAGAAGTGTAGAGTTACACCATCCACCACTCACCAAAACAAGCCTGTCAGTGTCACATGATACAACAGTGCCACTTGGATCTCTCAGAGCCCTCAGAGAGGCTGGCGACATTGAGAATGTTTGCACGAGATAATCTGCAACGATCGTAAGTGATCCAGTTACTTGTCATTAGGTCAACACAGAGACCAAGACATTTCAACACCCTTCCTTCAAACGTAAGGGGAATTATTAATAAACCTTTAGCTGTATTCGAGAGGAAACTTGATAAATTCCCAAAGTTTGTTCCTGGTTAGCTGGGTTGTAGCGCCTATGTTGATTTACGTGCGGCTAGCAACAACAGTCTAGTTGATCAAGCAAGCAACCGGGACTCCTCGTCTAGTACCAAGCCGCGGGGGCAGCGAGTCCCCGAAAACGACTACTACAGTAAATGCTCCGCGAATTATAAGACATTTCGCCTTTTGGTGTTGGTAGTCTTGGTGGATTTACCTGGAGTCGCTTCCGGAGATCATAGCCCCCGCGTCCCGGGATTGATCGACCGCCAGCAGTAACAGCCTGGTTGGTCAGGCCCTGATCCACCGGGAGGCCTGGTCGTGGACCGGGCCGCAGGGGCGTTGATCCCCGGAATAACTTCCAGGTAACCAGGTACTAGGAAGTGTATGAGAGTGGCATCCACTGAAAACACAGCGAGCATAAGATAAGATTTCGTTCGGATTTTTAACCCCGGAAGGTTAGCCACCCAGGATAACGCAAGAAAGTCAGTGCGTCATCGAGGACTGTCTAACTTATTTCCATTGTTGTCCTCAATCTTGTCCCCCAGGATGCGATCCACACCAGTCGACTAACACCCCTGGTACCTATTTGCTGCTAGGTGAACAGGACAACAGCTGTAAGGAAACACCTCGAAATGTTTCCACCGGGAATCGAACCCGGGCCCTCCGTGTGTGAAGCGAGAGCTTAAGCCACCAGGCCACCGGGGCACCCAGGCTGATATCAATCAAGTCTTCCAGTGGACTGCTGACACACCTCAACGGAATGACTGAATGATCGACCGCACTGAAATGCGCTATGCTACTTCACAAAGGAGTGTACTGCGCAGCATCATCTACACTGACGCTATATTTCACTCTGGGAACTTTTTGATAGCACCTCATACATGATAATCTACAACTGAAAGATTCTGGAGGGATTGGTCCCACTCCAAAATACCTAAATATGAACACAAGAGGCATGGCAAACGGTGCAAGATATCTCCAGTGAAAAGCAGGGAAGCATTGAGTACACACACACAATTCAATAAGTGTAAAGCGGCCACGACTCAACATCCTACCCTGGTTCTCTTCAAAATGGAACTAAACAATTTCCTCAAATCATTCTTGATCAGCCGAGCTGTGGTGCATATGTTAGGTTGCGGGCGGCGGGCAGGAACAGCTTGACTGATCAGAATAGCAACCAGAATGTCTGGGCTGCGACCGGTCTGCGGGAGTGGCGACCTCCAGAAGCGATTACAGGTAACCTACAGGTAAGACAAGGTTGAAGGGTCGTGGTCACTTTACATTTATTACACTTGGTGTTACCTAACTCCAGACGAGATCAAATGCTACGGCATCATGGGCTACACCTTCACAACTTATCACCATTATATACAAACACTACCTTTGATATACCTTTGAAGAGTTTCGAGAGTTTATCTACTCTGGTGCTTGCCTGGTCAACCAGGCTGTTGCTGCTGGAGGCCAGCTGCCCCATTTATCCATCACAGCCTGATTGACCTGGCACCTAGTGAAGATACTTGTCCAGTTTCCTCTTAAAGGCTTTTGCACTTGTTCCAGCAGTGTTTCTGATATCTTCTGGTAAGATGTTTTAAAGTCTGAGACCCCGGATGTTGATACAGTGTTCCCTTATTGTCCCCACCGCACCCCTGCTCCTCACTGGGCAAATTTATATCAGTCTGTAAAACCCACTGTTAATATAACCAAGATAAAGTTTCCATTTACTTGTTAACCAACTCATCATCTTCAGCTGTGGTAGCCAGTCAAGAAAAAGGGATGTCGACGGATTCAGGTGGTCCCCACACATGACTGAGTCACCACTACAGTGAAACACCAACTTGGATGCTGCTGCCAGTGTCAGTGATCTCAGTGAGCGTAATAAACAATGGTGTTCTGCTCATTATCACGCCAGGCTGCTTTCCTGGTGTTTATATTTTATAACCAAGCTTCATAGCTCCCCTTCCCTACACACCATACCTTCATCCAGGTCAGGTACTATTATTATCTTTAATTTTTTAATAGGTAGACCATCAAATCAGTGGAAGTCCTCGGTCATTTGACTGAAAACTGTAGGCCTGTATTAATGTGTATGTGTCTACACATTAATACTGTAAAAAACTGAACTCACAATACCGTGGCAGGAACAATCCACAACCCACAAATTGCAAATGAAAGGCGGGCAACTGTTCGATTTGTCATGGATCATTAAGTCGCGAGTGATGGATCCAAACACCGTCCAGTTTTCACTTCCAAATTATGAGTTAGTTGCGTATTAATATAGTGTTGTCAAAATAATTTAACTTCTGGACCTCCTACGTTTGATTAAAGATGGAGAAAGATGTTTCAGAGTGACCCGATGTGACCCGAGCTGGGAAACATATCGTCTGTCTCTCATTGGTCATTACTGGCCGGTTGACACGAGACTAACGCAGTCAATCTGTTCCATCGTCCGCGTCGTCTCTCAATACTTGAGATAGTCAAGTATCCGTGCTCGGCAGCCTGCGTAGATGGTCAGGTACCCGTCATGGATACCAAGCACCTTTGATGAGCTGAGTATTAGGGTAGAGGGAACAACCAGAGTATGAGAGCCAAGTCAAGGATAGGCATAAGTCAGCCAAGAAGAAACGAGCAAATTCCTTCAAGGAATTCCTGAAGACCAAGTCAAAGAACAAATAGATGAGGAAAAAAGACTGTTTGGATTAATCTTATTAATAATTAGTGTTTGAAAATTATTTTGTTTGTAAATGAGATGGAGGAAAATATGAACTAAAAAGATGGTTGCCATTTTTATAGTGTTGAGTTAAAAGTTAATTATGCAATGTTAGGCTGTAACGGTAATAATTAAATTTTTACTCAAGTGAATTATCGAAATTAAATTGTAAGCTTTTTATTTTATTACTTATAAATTTATTGGTTTGTGTATAATATTTTTAATGATAGATTAACCAAAAATTAAAACTGTTTAGTTGTAAAGAGAAACTTACTGTTGCCAATTTTGTTTTTCTGATTAGCAGGAAGATTAGATTAGATTTTCCTGCATAAGCGGCTACTTTATGGTGCACCCCATACTTTATGGTGCACCCCATATCCCTTCCTGACGGCGGTAGTACAAGAGCGTATGGATACATAAAAGGCCTAGGAACTAGGCCTGTCCCGCCTACTGCAAGCAAATTTAGAACATTTGTTTAATATGACAGGTATCTTATTTTCATTAAAACCAAAACTTGACATTTCACATAAATTATTATATTGTTCATCTTTATATTCCTAATCAGGTGGACAATTAAGCACATAAGTGCTTAAGAAAGTAACCATAAAACTGGCCAATACTCTCGAAACTCGTCAAGGGTTAAAATACTGTATATGCCTTCATTGTTTTTTTTTTATTATGATCAGCAGCCTTTATGATTTAGATGTATTTGGTTTCCATATAGCCTTTTGAAAAGATCTACCACAAGTATGACTTTATCGCCGCAGAAAGTATTTCCAGCGACCAGTGAGATAAAGTCAAACTTAACGGCAGCGGAATTTCGCAAAAATTAGAGAGAAAAATTTTCTTCAGCATAATGAATCAGCCGACCATAAAAATTTCTTTTTGAGTGTGAAAACATGCTCACAGAGCGGAGGAGGAGGAAGAAAACAAGGAGGAAGTGAACAAGGAGGAAGAGAACAAAGAGGAACAATAGAAAAATGAGGGAAATATACCTTTGATGGGTTTCAAGAGTTTTCTACTCCCGCTGCCTGGCCCTAGCCCAGGCTTGTCTGAGGCTTGTCAACCGTGGCTCAGTTGGCAGCGCACTCATCTCACATACTGAGTGTACATGGTTCGATCCCTGGCATGGGTGAAAATGTTAGGGATGTTTCCTTACACCTGCTGCCCCTATTCATCTACAGTATGTTGGTACCTGGGTATTAGTCGACTGTTATGGGTCGTATCCTGGGGGTGGTCTCTGAAATGACCTTAGGCCTATAGGGTAACAGCTCTTAGGCCTGTAAAACTGATGTGTAAATAAAAGCAGGGAAAGGAAAAAAAAGCGGAGGGAGGAAAGGAAGAGGAGTGCGGGGAAGTGAGAGAGAAAGACAAGGAAGAATGGAAGAGAGAAAGGAAAAGTGTTGAGGAAGACGAAGAGGGAGAGAATGAAAAGAAACAAGAAAATAAGAAAAAACAGGAGAGATTAAGGAGCTGTAAATTACGAATAGATAATTTCGGGAAACATCGCCTAGCTCATAAGCCAGGTCGTAGGCCGACCTGAATGTTGACATGGTAATTAGTGAAGGTGTTAGTGTTTACTGCACGCAGTTCCACATCTAAACCACGGCCTGACTGATCAAGAAAGAAAAAAAATGCCAGAAAACATCTCTCTCTCGTTCAGAGTATTGTTCAGTGATGATGGCCCAGTTCAAGACAGGCGAGAGATCAAAGCAGAAACAGATACAAAGATCATTTACAGCCTGCAAAGAGCTCATAAAGCACTTGAATTACTGGGAACGTCTCAGGATCGGAGAGATACATAAAAATATATATGTAGAAAGTACTTGAGGACTTAGTCCCAAATCTGCACACAGCCATAACATACTGGAGAGAAATGGAAGAAAATATACAAGTTGATCAGGCCCTGATCCATCGGGAGGCCTGGTCATGGACCGGGCCGCGGGGGCGTTGATCCCCGGAATGACCTCCAGGTAACCTCCAGGTAAACCCAGTGAAAAGCTGGGGCGCCTTGGGCACAATATGAGAACATTATCAACATCTGTGGTCCCTGGCTATTTAAAAACTTACAAAAAGCAATCAGAAACATTTAGGGGATAAATGTAGTCTTCAAGAGGTAACTGGACAAGCACCTCCACCAAGTGTCAGATCAACTAGGGTGTGATGGATATGTGAGCCAGTGGGTCGCCAGCAACAATAGCCTAGGAGGCAGGCACCAGACAAGCCTGGTCCACTGCAGAGTTCTGGGAGTAGGAAAATTCTCGAAACTCATCAAGGATATATCAAAGGAAACTTAATGAGTTATCTCCAGTTGTACTAATTTCACTCCTGTTTTTCACTGTAGATGTTTTGACTAATCTGCCAAACCTCTTGCTCTCGCAGGAGAAACATCAATAAAACACAAATGTACGTTTGCCTATGATGGGTTTCAAGAGTTTTCATTACTCTCGTAGCCCGGACCTGGCCAGGCTCGCCTGGTACTTGCAAAGTCAACCAGGCTGATTATTTTATAATCATTTAATTATGTGAAGCACTAAACCCGTGTTTGTCACCCAGCGCAATGAGCGATGGAAGCTCGATCCTCTGTATGATCTCCGCCAGGTCTCTGAACAGTAAGGGTGTAGGTAAGACAGCACCAGAAAAACAAATATTACATGCAAGAACAATAACAGGAGCACTGAGAGCACCGTATGACAAAGAGGAGGTTGCGGAGAACGGGGAGGAAGAGGGAGAGGAATGGGAGCAGGTAACCATTAGGATACCTTTAGAAAGTTTCCGGGGGTGAACACCTCCGCGCTCCGGTCCAAGACCAGGATTCTTGTAGGATCAAGGCCTGATCAAGCAGGCTGTTACTGCTGGCTATATGCAGTCCAATATATGAACCATAACCAGGCAGGTGGGGAACTTATCAACTTCCCTCTTGAAAATAACCAGAGAATTTATGGTAATTTTCCTTATGCACGGAGGGAGGACATTGAAAAGTCAGGGACCTATGACACTACTCGAGTTCTCTTTTAGTATACACGTCGCGCCTCTCTTTTTATTGGATGCGCTCTGCACAGTCTGTCAAGACAATGTGTTGTCACACAGACTGATTTTCGGTGTGCAGATTTAGGAGGCTTCAGAGAACCTACGAGAATTCATGGTCATGGCATGCCAGTATCAGGAATCCCAGGCACACTTGGCACTGTCCCTGCCCCCTTAATCCTTCACCCCTCCTCCCCTCACCTTTCCTCACCCCCACTTACTCACCACTCCTCCCCTCCCTTCACCCATCCTTCTCCCATCACCAAAACACCAACTGTTACCTCAGCTCTAATTGTCTATTGTTCTGATGATTTATCCTTTGGAAAGTGGCAGTAGTTTAGGCAGAGGGCGCGCACGGGTGTAACTCCCAAGTAAATACACTGAAAGCTGTGTATCTCTCGGCGTATATAAACTGAGAGGGGTGCATCTTTGTGTATATAAACTGATATATATATATATATATATATATATATATATATGTATTTCAGTGTATATAGACTAAAAATTGTGTATCTCAGTGTAGACTGAGATATGTGTATCTCAGTGTATATACACTGAGAGCTGTGTATCTTTATATATTAACACTGAGGTACGTATCTCTCAAAGTATACACACAGAGAGGATAACCTCCGTGCATACACACTGAGGTTTATATCTCTTAGTGTGTACACTGAGGGATAAAGAGATGTCTATATGCATTGGACTTTAGTGCATACATTGTACTGTGTTTTTCTAACACGAACAGCCTGGATAATCAAACCATCCACCGGGAGGCTTGGTATGGAACTGGTCCACCAGGATCAGTGACCCGTGTAGGCATCTTCAGGTAACCTTCCCGTAATACGAGTGTACAAAACTGCTTATTGAAAAATAGCGCTGAATGAACTCAGTAAATATTAAACATTTCTTCATATTTTAGAAATTATATTATCCTGAAATTCGCAACCTGCACACGGTGGGCACTGCCCACGAGAGCAAGACTCTCGTATGACGGTAGAAAATACTTGCATTGCAAGGCAATGGTGCAATGAATATATCCAATAAGTGTAAAGGGGTCCAAGAATTTTGAAGATCCTCCCATCATACATGCAAGGGAATTACCCCTAGGTGTCTTTAAGAGGAAACTGGCCCAATGGGCTGTGGTGCCTACTAAAGTGAGCTGAGTATTACCAGTACCAATAATCTGGTTGATCAGATCATCAACCAGGAATCCTGGACTGGGACCGGGCCAAAGTAGCTATGACCCCCTTCTCTGAACCGACTATAGGCAGGTAGAGTACACGTAGAATTTAGTGTACAGGTTAACTGTGCTCCTAATAACTCTCATGCAGTTGATACACCTAAAACCTAACAAAGAAATTAGCAGCGCCACCTGGGCCTACTCACTGGTAAGCCCACAGACATAAACAATGAAAAACAGGACAGGCAGAGAACAAATAGATATAAATGAAGTGGAACTCGCCAAGGCCTTACAGTTTCCTCGACAACCGGGCTCCGTGCTGCTACCACAAATAGCCTGACTGATCCGGTTAGCAACCAGGAGGATTGGTCCAGGATCAGGTTTCGGGGTCAGTAATCCCGCCCCTACCCCGAAACCATCATCAGGTAGTTAACAGGTAGAGAGTAACAGAGACCCTGCAGGGTGGGAGAAACTAACATCCAGCACTCTAGGCATTAGCAACCACCATTACCACCACCACCACCCACTGCAACACCACTAACTAGCCCCAATAGTACTAAACAACCACCATCGCCAATCAATTTATGGCACTTAACATTAGTGTAAGTCTACATCATCACAACCATCACCATCTTGGAGTATGAGAGCCGCCGCACCTGATCAAGTATATACACTAAAGAAAACTTAGATCTTGCAACGATAGTGATGCCGGAAGTAAGGGAAATGAACTGAAAAACTTAAGAAACAAGAATTAACAACAGCTGAGGAAAGGACCCGGGAAGGAATGACATAAAGGATTGGGTGGAGAGGAAATAGGAGGAGAGAAACAGAACATGGCAGTTAAAGATGTAAATAAATCACAGGGAAGTTAGGGTGATGACAGAAACACGCTACGATATTATTCTAATGACTAGATGAAGAGGTGGTTTACCTTTTGCCTGCTGTTGAGTCCTGGGGTCATCGCCCCGCTGCCTAGTTCCAAGTCAGGTCTAGTAGTTGCAAGTATAATCAGTTAGAATGATGGTGTTGGTGATGATACTACACATTAGCACTACACCAATACTACACCCAAACACCATTACACCCAGAAACTATCACACCAGTACCACATCCTGTCACCACCACACTAGTACAACAGTCTGGCACCATACCAGCACCACACTGGTATATCTTGACAACACAATCACCATACTAGTACCATATCCTTGCACTATACCTGCACCGCACTAGTTGCATATCTTAGCACCACACAAGTTCCACATCCTGGCACCAAACACCAAACTAGTGACGTACCGTGGCATCATACCAGCACCACATTAAAACCAAATCTTGGCATAGCCACACCAGCACCACAACCTGGAACCACCATTAACACGAGCACTGTCAGCAGCAAACACTGATCATCACAAGCACTCTTACCACTGCAGCAGTGAGGGGTCTAGCCCACCTCAACCCCACCTCAGACAACACACTTCAATGCTTGATACAGTAACATCAGCACAGGTAAATAGTGTGTGTTTGTGGGAGGGAGATATCACCATTTTACACTACGTGTAAAGCAACTCATTCTAAACTTCTGTTACAACCCACTTAAACCAATTGGTTTCCCACTAAACCTACCCTGCATGGTAAGGGACCGGGTGGCATGGGCAATGACCCCTGGTACCTCTAAACCTATTTCTCTTCCTCCTCAAGGTTATCTGAAGATCTTAGTTATAATAGACCTGTAATTAATTTCGAGTTTTTCTCTACCTTAGAAGCCTGACTTAGGGTTGTTCACCTATTCAACCAGGCTTTTGCTCTTGACGTACCTCTGACCACATCACTTATTTATCACAGCATAGTTGATGTGGTACTTAGCAGAGGTAGTGATAAAGTTTCCTCGTGAAAACTTCAACACTTGGTCCGGTAGTATGTCTGATATCTGCTGGTAACACGTTAAAGAGTCTTGCCCCACGGATGCTGACAAAATGTTCTCTTATTGTGCCCCGTGGTGTCCCTGCTTTTCACTGCATGTATTCCATACTTCAATATCTCACACTCCAGTTACCATCTGGAAAAGACCCGGGCCGGGACAAGACCGGCGAACCTACTACTGTGGCAGTGTGTAGATTTGTGACTAGTCCCTCAAGTATTTTCAGTTACGTAAATATATTATCATTTATCTTTCTCTTCTTGCTGTAGAGAATACGTTTCAAGTAGTTTAACTGCTTCAGTGACTCTGCGAGCAGTAAAAGATCTTTACCTTTTCCATATCTTTGATGGGTTTAGAGAGTTCCTACTCTCGCTATCCGGCCTTGCGGCAGGCTTGTTTGGTGCTTGACCAGCCAACCAAGCTGTTGCTGCCAGCGGCCCGCTAGTCCACATATCCGTCACAGCCTGGTTGATCCGGCAGTTGGCAGAGAAAATTGTCTAGAAACACTGATGTTTCAGCAGCGTTTTTATTTTCTGGAAAGAGGTTAAAAAAAAGTCTGGGACCACGTATTCTGATACAATGTTCTCTTATTCTACCCACAGTGTCCCTGCCTTTCACGGGGTTTACTCTACACATTTTCCACACACATTAGTTCACTCCACTATGCTGTCATGGCAGCGTGCAGATTTGCGACCAGGACCTCGTGTACTTTCCACGTATATATTTTCATGTATCTTCCCTCCACTAGAGCGAGTACATATTTAGGACTCTGAGAGGTTCCCAGTAATTGGAATGCTTTACTAGTTTTATGCAGGCCATAAATGATCTCTGACTCCGTTCCAACTCTGACATCACTCCTGGCCTGAACGAAGCCATCAACACTAAACAGTACTCCCAGCGAGAGAGTACAAGCAATTTGAAAAGTGTCACCGTTGGCATTATTCCCACTGTCCTGAAAGCCCTCATTATCTACCCCATCATTTTCCTGGCCGTCGTGACATTTACTTCATTGTGTTCTTTGGAAGAAAGGTCAGCTGACATTACACCAGATCCTTTGCATGCTCATTTCGTTATATTTAGCGCAATTGGATCTTCTCATCGTTAAGTCATGTTATAGTCCGCTGACCACTAAAAAAAACTTTGCGCATATCTTCTTTGTAATTTATGTCTTTTACCAAGGTGATTTTTCATGCTTATTTTGGAAAGTACCAGAACTTGTGGAACAGAACTTCTCACTGTGGCAACTTATGATTTAACTCTATCAGTGTTGTAAATGGACTATTGGTTTGAAAGTTAAAGATCCATCAGCCCACTTTAACAGTTATTCCTTTGTCACGCATTTTGTGCGCTATTACACCATGATCACAATTGTGTATACTACATCTGTGTCCTCCAGCGCATCCAAGACCATGTCATAGTGGTCTAGTAGTTGTGAGACGCAGGAGCAACCTGCTCTAAACCTGTTACTCCACCTGGCGTCTACTTGAAGGTTGTTCCAGGGGTCAATGCTCCCGCGGTGTGGTCCTCGACCAGGCCTCCCTGTGGATCAGGACCTGGTCGAGGACCTAGCCTCAAGCAAACCACAGCCCAGCTGATCGGGCACTGATTTAAGGTATTTGTCCAATTTCCTCTTGAAGACAGCCAGAGGTCTACTGGCAATTCACCTTAAGTATAATGGGAGGCTGCTGAACAGTCTTGGGCCCAGGACACTTAGTGTATTTTCTCTCATTGTATTTATGGCATCCCTGATATTCATTAGAGGTATACTGCATCATCTGCCTGGGTTGTGTAATTTTTGGCCTCCCAAGTCGGGAGGCCTGGTCATGGACCGGGCCGCGGGGGCGTTGATCCCCGGAATAACCTCCAGGTAACCTCCAGGTAAGTGGTGTGTGATCTTAATTAAATTATGAGCCTGACCTAATTCTCTTTTGATGTATAATTTGACTAAATAAATATCCATAGGAAGGAGCTCGAACTTGTGTTCGTTGAACACTGTTCTGATTTGCACGACAGTAGAAAATTTGGTTTATCGGTTTCGAGGTTTGTTTTTTTCAATTACCTATTGACGGTTACAGGGGTCACTACCCCCCCACCACCTAGTCCAAGACCAAGTCTCATGGTGCTAGCCAAGAGTCACAGGCCAGCAGATGCTAGACCATTTAGCGGGTCATCACCTGACAAAAACATTGTCTGGACTCTGGAGGCACATGTCCTGTTTCCAAACGGAGAAAAAGTCTACCACTACCCAAGTAGGAGTAGGACCAGAATAGGTAAGCAGGGCTGGAGGAAGGCGCTACTGGGGAAGGGAAGGAGACAGAGCCCAACACAAATGGCAGATGGGGCGGTGAGAAGGTTGTAGATGGGGTGGCAGAGAGGGTGGTGGCAGACAGGGCGGTGATAAGGTGGCAGATGGGGTTGGTGAGAGGGTGGCGGCTGAGAGAGGTAGAAACAACTGTAGTGTACAGGGGCAGTGGTGAGAACAGAGAGCACTAGTGGCAATTTAAATGGGCGGCAGGAATAACAGGGTGGTAGACAAAGGGTGGCAAGGGCAACATATGCAAGGAGGGGGAAGAGTAGGAAGGGGTGGACAGAGGGTGGGGAAGGAGGGGAGGGAAGTACAGAGGGAGGGGCGGTGGTGTGAATTACAACAGACAGTGGTCGGGCAGCCACAACACAACACATCACAGGCTTCACACCAACTACACATCACCAGGCGTCACACCAACTACACATCACCAGACTTCACATGCACTACACATCAGGCTTCGCAAGCACTACACATCACCAGGCTTCACATGCACTACACATCACCAGGCTTCACACGCACTACACATCACCAGGCTTCACACGCACTACACATCACCAGGCGTCACACGCACTACACATCACCAGGCGTCACACGAACTACACATCACCAGGCTTCACACGCACTACACATCACCAGGCGTCACACGCACTACACATCACCAGGCTTCACACGCACTACACATCACCAGGCGTCACACGAACTACACATCACCAGACTTCACATGCACTACACATCAGGCTTCGCAAGCACTACACATCACCAGGCTTCACATGCACTACACATCACCAGGCTTCACACGCACTACACATCACCAGGCTTCACACGCACTACACATCACCAGGCTTCACACGCACTATACAACACATCACCAGGCTTCACACGCACTACACAATACATCACAGGCTTCATACTATACAACACATCGCCAGGGTTAGCAAGGATAAAGATCCCTACGGATCATCTCTTAAACCCCTGCTATTCCTATGTAAATAACACATCAGAAGAAAATGAATTCTACGTATCATTATTTCCCAATGTTGCAAAAGTAATGAGAGAGGTGACAAGCGGGGGGCAGGAAGAAGCTCCACGATGACCTGAAGAGGCTGCACACAAGGTCACGAAGTGCCTGAAATGATTAGAGGAGGAGAGGTACTACTGATATTGTACAAGAAGTACCACAGACACAATAAGAATTCTGATACTGGCACCACAACTGTGTTGTGATGCCAGTATCAGAATACTTATCGTATCTACTAAGACTCTTTAAGTCATCAGGCGAGGAAGGTGTTGATCTCATTAACAAAAATAGAAGAGTCAGATACCAATTAAAGTTCATCTTAAGAGCATGAGACATCAGCATAAAATCCACATTCATACCTGTGATATTCACTTAATCAAGGTTCACACAGAGCTATGAGAAGCCTATTCAGATAATAAACAATATAAAATGATGACCAGGGAAGCCATGAATATACAAAATACTTAGGAAATTAGAGTGGAGAGGGGCAGGCTGTCTGAGATGCAAAGATCTCAAAGATACACTGATGAAAGTTAGAGACGCAGATGAGCCATAGGAATGAGAAAATTTTTTTTTTCAATCCACAGAGAAAAGTGAAATGCATTAAACAAAAAATTGGTTGATGTAAACAGTGCACACAGTTTCAAGAGGTAGAATGAAGGAGTTTTAGAGGCCAGGAATCAGTAAATCCAGTCGTTAGTAATTAAGAGACTGGGCCAAGAGCTAAGGCTTGAACACAACACAGAGAGCACACCTTTAACACCTTGACACACAGCCTTTAACACCAATCCCTGACACGCTAACAAACGATAAATGCTGCAGCAATACAACACGGCTGCCGGCAGCATTAGTGTCATAAGTCAACAATAACTTTAGCCTACGATCCCCCCCAAAAAATAAAAAAATAAAATGAAATACAAAAGGATACATGAATTTATTTATTTGTTCTCACGTTTCTGTCGATTTACTGTGGAATTTAACCAATTAAATATTCACAGCGTTTAGTGTTATAAAATAAACAAACAAAACGAGGACAGTTTTTTATAAGGTATATATCGAAATTGTAATTGTTTGCATATATCTATATACACTATATATATATATATATATATATATATATATATATATATATATATATATATATATATATATATATATATATATATATATATATATATATATGTGTGTGTGTGTGTGTGTGTGTGTGTCGTGTGCCGAATAGGTAAAATAGGTCAACTAGCAAGAACTCATTTAAAATTAAATCCTTTCTAAAATTTTCTCTTATACGTTTAAAGATATATATTTTTAATTTATGTTAATGTAAAAATTAATAATTTTGTACCAAAAGAACCTTAGAAAACTTACCTAACCTAATTATAAAAAGCGGAATTTAATTTAGCCTAATCCAACTAAATATATTTTAGATAAGTTTACAATAATTTAATAATAAACACAATGAAATAAATATTTTTTTCGTTAGGTTCAGAATGATTTTTGCGAAATTACTGCATAAAGAAATTTTCGCTTGCCTTAGTCGGCAAGAAGAGCGTTGCTATTTAAGCCAAAAATCACAAGTTTTACCTATTCGGCACAACATATATATCCTGGCAGCCTCAGTGCCACACGAGTGGCACTCAACTCGTGTTATCTTAGAGAACTCACTTAATATCGTCATTTATTCAGCCTTCCTTTTCCCTTGTTAGCCATCCATCACCTACCACCCAACCCACTACCCAGCCCACTATCAACCATCTCTGCTACAACCCCACCCACCACTCGTGTTACCATCTACCACACCACCCACCACACTACACCAGCCCCACTATCCACCACACCAATCACCATTCCTGGAAGGAATGGTCCCAAATTTGCACACACAAATCACTCCCTACGAAAGTAAAAGACTGGGCAGGCGATGCAAAATGCCCCCAATTAAAAGTAGGGGCGCCATTGGTACACTAAGGGAAAACACCATAAGTGTCCGGAGCCCAAGATTGTTCAACAGCCTCCCATCAAGCATTAGGGGAATTGCCAATAAGCCCCTGGCTGCCTTCAAAAGAGAGCTGGACAGATACCTAAAGTCAGTGCCGGATCAGCAAGGCTGTGGCTTGTACGTTGGACTGCGTGGGGCCAGCAGTAACAGCCTGGTTGATCAGGCCCTGATCCACCGGGAGGCCTGGTCATGGACCGGGCCGCGGGGGCGTTGATCCCCGGAATAACCTCCAGGTAATCCCGGTAACCACACCAAATACCACCCAAAACAACAACTACCACCCCCACATCAACTACCACCCACTATGACAACCACCACACCCAACACCACATAACCACCACACCACTCACCATATCAACCACCATACCAACCACAAACCATCTCACCAACTATCACCGATCATACCAACCATCACTCACCACATCAACCACCACAAAAACTACCACCCACCACACCAACTACCACCCACCACACCACCCACTGGACCACAACAATTACTGGCCGGGACGCCAGCTATGCAGTTTTACAGGATCAAATTAAACACGTGACCTGACGGTGTCTCTCATATGACGCACCCAGCCCTCTAGCCCTCCTAGCTAGGCTAGTGCTCAGCACCCAACCCTCTAGCCCTCCTAGCCAGGCTAGTGTTCAACACCCAGCCCTCCTAGCCAGGCTAGTGCTCAGCACCCAGCCCTCCTATTGCTCAGCACCCAGCCCTCCTTGCCAAGCTAGCACCCACCCCATTATCTCTCCTAGCCAGGCAAGTCCCCAGCACCCAGCCCTCTATCCCTCATAGCAGGCTAGACACCGGCACCCACCCAGCTTTTGTTATATCTTTGATAGGTTTCCACAATTTTCTTAATACCGCATCCTGGCCCTGGGCGGCTTATCTGGGGCCTGACTGGTCAACCAGGCTGTTGCTGCTGGCGGCTCGCTGGCCCACATACATATCACAGTCTGGTTCATCTGGTACTTGGTGGAGGTACTTGTCCAGTCTCCTGAAGAATTTTATTTTACACTTGTTCCTGCTGTGTTTTTGATAACTTCTGGTAAGATATTAAATAGTTTGGGACCACGGACGTTGATACAATTTTCTCTTATGGTGTCCACGGCACCTCTACTTTTCGGTGGGTTTATTTTATATTTTCTCCCATACATATACCTCCGGTACGCTGTTATGGCAATGTGCAGATTTGGGACAAGAGCCTCAAGTGTTTTTGACATATATATTATCATATTTCCTTCTGTCTCTCTTCTCTCCAGCAAATATATAGTTAGGAATCTGAGGCATTGCCAGCACTTGAAATACTTTAAATGCCTAGAGTCAATATAGCATTTCAATTACTGGGAACGTTCCAAAGTCTAAATATGTCCTCTCTTGAAGATTTGAAACCTTGTTCCCGAAATATTTCTCATATCTGCATATAATACAAATATGTTGATTAGTCTGGGATCACCGATGTTGACATTGTTCACCACTGCGGTGCTGTTACTTATTTTCCAGTTCTACGACGGGTGTATACCGTACGTTGAAAAATATTATTATACACATTAATCCTTCAATTGGTCCTGGTGACCAGAATTTTTGGGCCTAGTTCATGGATTATAAGGAAACCAAAGGAAATAAGCAACTCTCTGCTTGGCTTTCTTGCATTAATAACCCTCTATCGTTAATAAACCGAATAAAGTCTGATAGTGCTGACACAGGGTCACTGACTACTACAGACTCACACAGCATGATAACTCTGATGAGTCAGAGGGAAGATCATTTTCGAAGGCCATCCTTCATCAGTCACATATTGAGAGAGTCGCCATTGCAGACTCAACTTAATTTGGTAAGTGAATGCAGACCATTAACCAGGAGGCCTGGTCCAAGTCCGGGTTGTGGAGTCAGTGACTCCCGGAATCAACAACAGACAGCAGGTCCCAATACAGATTATCACGTAGGAAAACACTTCAGTTTACGAACAGTACAGGTACGTGTCTACAGATAATGAAAATAGCCAATACAAAATAAAAATGACTAAATTTCTACAATAAAACAATAAACCTGTGGAATAATAAATTCATACAGAAGATACGCTGTGTTCCGAACCTCTACATGTTCCACCCAATATATGGAGAAAATTTTCCACAGTGCAGCTGTTGGAACCTTCACACCGTCTACAATAACTGACCACTAATACTGTTATTACAATATTCATAAAAATTCTTATATTATACACTGCACACGCGCACACACACAAACACACACACACACACACACACACACACACACACACACACACACACACACACACACTAATACTGTTATTACGGCACCAGTTTGGAACCCACACCTAGCCAAGCACGTGAAGAAACTAGAGAAAGTGCAAAGGTTTGCAACAAGACTAGTCCCAGAGCTAAGAGGTATGTCCTACGAGGAGAGGTTAAGGGAAATCAACCTGACGACACTGGAGGACAGGAGAGATAGGGGGGACATGATAACGACATACAAAATACTGAGAGGAATTGACAAGGTGGACAAAGACAGGATGTTCCAGAGATTGGACACAGTAACAAGGGGACACAGTTGGAAGCTGAAGACACAGATGAATCACAGGGATGTTAGGAAGTATTTCTTCAGCCACAGAGTAGTCAGTAAGTGGAATAGTTTGGGAAGTGATGTAGTGGAGGCAGGATCCATACATAGCTTTAAGCAGAGGTATGATAAAGCTCACGGCTCAGGGAGAGTGACCTAGTAGCGATCAGTGAAGAGGCGGGGCCAGGAGCTCGGACTCGACCCCCGCAACCTCAACTAGGTGAGTACACACACACACACTCGCCCTCACACTCCTGCTTCATGGGGACTAGGTAAAAAAATTTCCAGCATGTGAAGGGAAAGAACATTCAGTGCAGTAAGCGATTCTAAAATCTTATACAAGTGGTCAAGCGACTGTGAGCAACAAGCCAGAGGTCCGCTTTCAGACCACGCTCACCAGAGCTCAAGAGGTTGTTTAAATGCAAGCCATTTTGCCTTTTCACATTCAACTGCAACTCAACTACCAAGGCACTGTTTGTATTACCCTATTATATTATACACCATCATTATTATTTCCTAAACTTTGAACTTTTTCTTGCGCTTTATTATTGCAACAAAGTTATCATGGCACCCAGCCATAAGCCTTTTGAATTATTTTATACAAAATAATTTTTTAAGTTTTTTAAAGTTGTTGAAAAAATGAAGTTGTTTAAATGCGACTTTAGAACAGTATAAGTACCTCGTCACTCAGCCGTCAGATAGTTAGGTTGTGATGAAGCACCAGCTGTGTGTATTCACCGTGCTTCGCTTTACGGGTCGACTCGAGAGCTCCAGGACCCGCCTAATTCTTTACAACTGGTTTCACAGGGATTTTTATTTTATATACGCGCAAACTGGATTTAAAGTGAACCTGTTAACGACATAGGGTTTGAAGATTGAGTGAAGTCGTACTTGAACAATAGAAAATAAAATGCCAAGGACGATATACCTGAAACAAAACACATACCGATAAGATGTGGGGTTCCACAAGGACGTATCTAGGGTCCCCTACTCTTCGTGTGCTGTGTAAATGGCAAATCAATTAGCGTTAAGCTTGAACTTTTACTGTATATATTAGGCTGTGTCCTTGGTGTCAAGAAAATACCCACAAGATATAGCTAAAGCATTATCACTGGAATTAGAGTCTTGCATTAAATAGTGGATAACAAACTGTCACTGCACTTAAGAGAGAAAAAAGAAGTTATACCACTTGGATCAAAAAAATTGAAATGTGTAATTAATTTGAAGATACTACTGTATGCAACAGGGAAAGCATCTCAACATGTCAGCTGACTTGACATTGAACAATGTAGTAAAAAAAAGAAGAAACTGCCAAGTTATTTGCCAAGATAATCAGTGTCTGTACAGACAGGCGCAGTACCTACCTCTAACTCTTATACAATGCCATTTAGACTATTCCTGTTCGTCATAGTTTTGTGCTCTAAGAAACAAAACAGAATGTAATCCAGGATAAATTAAAAAAAATAAAAATGCTTTAAGTGGCAGAGTAAAGCAGCTGGAACTTTACCATGTATAGAAAACTGCAAATAACCTGTGTTCAGAATATCTTGGGGCGAATTTTGTGAAGGTTAGTAACTGGAACTGGTGCTTAAGAGAAGTGAACACAATTTTACAGTACCCACAATAGATGGCCAGCCCTCAAACACCTGCTACATAGCAATAAAAGACTAGAATGAACTATCTGATCGTGTCAAGACCAGTCTTAGTATAAAAAAATAAAATAATAGAGGGAAAGACTAACTACTGCATGAATCTGCAGGGAGGAATGATAGTCATTTCTTATAGTGTTAAAACATTCACAAATTTTTTATATGTCATTTTCCTTTGATGTTTTACTTTCATTATTATCACGATGGGAAGGTAAGATACATAATTTGCTACATAAAAACCACTGTAAAAAGGCTGAAATTATTTATGAGGCCTAAATACAAACCGTACTTCTGGCGTCCTGTCTTTGGTGTTTAATCTAGCGCATAACCTGTGTGCCGGCACTCACTAATTTGTGCTTGAAAGAAAGAGAGAGAGAGAGAGAGAGAGAGAGAGAGAGAGAGAGAGAGAGAGAGAGAGAGAGAGAGAGAGAGAGAGAGAGAGAGAGAGGAAAAAACTATATAGTGGGAAAGAATGGTTGTGGAAGGTAAACTCTGGCATAAATATTACGTTGCGGACAGAGGTGTCGATAATTTCCCAACAAGTTATAATAAAGTAAAAAACAACTTACTTCTCCATCTCAACTTTGGTAATTATTAATCCCATTTACCCTCACCCTCAGTGTAAGACACCGGAGTTGCAGCTGAACGGCCTTTTATACACAAATTATGTATACAACAAGATACCGAAGCAGCACCGTGACAGCAGCACTGTGACTTGGGCAGCAGCGTGGCAGTAGCACCTGCACCGTGATAGCAGCACTGTGACTTGGGCAGCAGCGTGGCAGTAGCACCTGCACCGTGACAGCAGCAGCACCGTGACAGCAGCACTGTGACTTGGGCAGCAGCGTGGCAGTAGCACCTGCACCGTGACAGCAACACTGTGACTTGGGCAGCAGCGTGGCAGTATCGCCTGCACCGTGACAGCAGCCGCACTCACACACCATTACTGCAGCCGATTTGATTTCGGGGGTCATCACCCCTGCAGATAAAGCCTAATTCATGACCTGATTAATCTGTCTGTTGGTGCTCTCCGTACGCAGTCGTCACAGACACTAACATTTTTTAACAGTGGTGAATTTACAAGTTAAGATTTGTTATGATATTTCCACTCATTTCCAAGACTAGCTAGCACTGTTTAAGGTGTACTAGCACCCCCTTGGATGCCACCCACAACAACCGACTAACACCCAGGTACTTACGTACTGCTAGGTGAACAGATGCAACAAATATAAGGAAACATTGCCAAAGTTTACACCAGTGCCGGAGATTGAATTGTGGAGCCTCAGTATAAGATAAGATTTTCTTCGGATTTTTAACCAGGAGAGTTAGCCAACCAGGATAACCCAAGAAAGTCAGTGCGTCATCGAGGACTGTCTGTCTTATTTCCATTGTAGTCCTTCAATCTTAGCCCCTCAGGATGCCACTCACATCAGTGGGCAAACACCCAGGTACCTACTTAAATGCTTGATGAACGGGGACACCAGATGTAAGGAAACACGCCCAATGTTTCCAGTGGGCCTGGGATCGAACCAAGGACACTTAATGTGTGAGGCTAGAGCGTTGCGTACCAGGCCGCGGCGCTACTAACTGAACCATGGGATACCTTAGCCAGTTCCCTCCTAAAGACTGCCAGGTGTTCGTTGGTAACATCCCTTATGTATGGAGGGGGCTGAGGTCTAGCTCCTTTACACTTTAGTGATTTCCCCCCCCCCCTCCCCGGTTTTCACCGGGAGGTATTTCGCACCGTCTTGTTCTCGTAGGGAATGATTTCAGTATATATTGCTGCAGTTTTCAACCTCTTACGTGTGTGATCAAGCTTTTTTTTTTATTTAACAAGTGTCAAGAGCAAAGACAGAAATCGTCTCCTTTCAGTTGAAGATGAAATCCGTCTGTGTTTATCCAAAGTTAAGTATTTGTGTACTAAAAGACAATCACAGGTTTCACTTGAGAGACGCAAATTTCATTATCTAAACTGGCTTCAAGAATAATATTTCCTTGACCCATATATTTGTTTTTATGACATTTTGTCTTCGTCTTATGCCTTTTCAACACTGTCAATAAACGATTAAGTTATTGTAACAGTTATCTGTTTTCGTTCTGTTTATATGTGTTATATATTATACTGGTTATTTATGTTTATCTTTTGGTTTACAGATATGGTTATTTTTGTATGTGAGAGAAAACCTCCGTATGAAGTCTCTGGAAGCAAGTTTTTTTTTTTGCATTGTCAATAAACTTGAGAAAAAACTAAGTTATTTTTTGCTTAAACTATCAGAAAAAAAAATTTTTCCTGATGAACTTTAGGTTTATAAGAGAGAAGGAAAGATATTAATAATGATATATAATATTTTTTATGCAGGGGGTTCCTGAGACATGAAAATTATTTCAAGGATTCCGCAAGGGTGAAAAGGGAGGTTCCTTGATGGTGAGGGGCTCTTGATCTAGGGAATCGGATCCGTGTTCCAATTCCCTGAATTAAGCCTGAATGCCTTCCATTCCCCTCCCCCACAGTCGGTGTATAAGCTCTACGTGTTTAACGCTCCCCATGATAATAATAATAACATATGGAGGTCTATGTTGAGTTTGGTAAAGCTCTCTACACAGAGCTGTATACAGTTTTTTACCAAGCTCTATTTAGTTTAGACCCTTACCAAGCTCTTCGTAGAACTTAGTACCCCTCTGATATATCTACCTTTGATGAGTTTCGAAAGTCTCTCTACTCCCGGAGGCCGGCCGTGGGCCAGGCTCGTCTGGTGCTTGCCTGGTCAACAGCTGGAGGTCCACTGCCCAACATATCTACTACAGCCTGGTTGATCCGGCACTCCCCTGTAGGTAGCTTGGCACCCTCCTAGACACTTCTGTAGCATCATTCATGCACTACACGTAGTTACGCCTGGCACCCTTCCCACATCTATGTAACACCTCGTAACATCACTGGCACTGCTCTTACCTGACACCTCGAGCATCAGAGCTAACCTGGCACCCTCCCTGGCACTCGTTAACACACTAACAAGGGGGAAAAAAAACATTCGAAATACCCTTTACCCGTAAGATGGCCAGAAAATTAATGTTCTGGTGACTAAATGAAGTGTTTCTTACCTCAGCCCACCAGTGGTGTCAAGCGAGGGGCGATGAGGTGAAATGAGGGGCGGTGATGAGGAAGGGGCGGTGAGGGGGAAGCGAGGTGAATTAATGACAGTTAACTATAAGAATATGATTAAGAATGAGGATGGAACATGGCTAGTGCGTTTATTTAAAAGTAACTGGTTGGGAAGGGGGGGGGGGTAAGAGAGTAACAAGGACGGTGAGGAAGAAAGAGGATACCAGTAAGAGGAGAGAGTAGAGGGAAAGCGAGGAAGAGGAGCGGGAAGAGGGGCGAGGAAGAGGAAAAGGGAGGCAGGGAAGAAGTTATTCTGTACGTATATATGCATGTCTGTCTTCTACTGAGGTGACTTTCATATTTACTATGGTATCGTCTGTAAAAAATTATATACAGCTACGGTTAGTGTCCTAGACTAACTTACTGTCATTCTATGTAATGTGTTTGCTAGAAATGTGAATACTGTATCTATTTTCTTACATTCCGAGTCATACTGACGTCATTTTATAATGATATAAGCTATTACAACTTGGTCGGTGTCAAATGTGTCTGTATTTTGTTTTCCTTTCAGGGATCTCAATAATTATTTCATAGGTTGTAATAACTGGGACAGGCAGGATCTTTCTGCTCTAAAGTCACGTCAACTTAGGATATATAGCTTATGTTTCTCTATAAAGTCGGCACTTCAGCATTTCAGAACCTTTCAAACATATGTCTACGTGATATCAGCGCTACTGGTCCGTAGTTTTTTACTACTGTCCTGCTGCCACCTTTTGCAAGAAGTGTTAAACTTGCACTTTTCAAGGACTCGGGGATTTTAACTGAAGCTAATCACCTTCCTCAAAGAACACCTTACTAATGGTATTTCTGTTATAAATAACAGGTTTCAAGAATCAGACCGAGGAGTGCATGCGTGGGTATACTATTTATTTTCCTTTCAAAATCAAAAGGATTTGTCTTAATGTTAAATATAAAGTTTGTAGGGAAGACTAAAATTATAAAAAAAAAAAACTAATTAGATCTCCAGCTTTCACGGCCTCGACAGGATGCTGTTCTTCAGGATTTTGCTCATTTCTTTGGTGTCATCACTGTATGAATCACCCTGGAGTAGAGGTTTCATACTGGAACATGTATACTTTGATTCTTCATGTGTGAAAAAGTACTTTAAAGTTTGCCACCCCCCTCGGCCCAGTCTGAGACTGGGCCGAGGGGGACGTTGGCCCCCGGATCCTTCAAGTATATTTGATTTTTTTTTCGTTTCTTTTGTGTTTCTGCCTGGTATGAATGCTCTCGTTTCTGTTGTATATCCATTTTCGGCATAGATCTTTCTTTTGTTGTGTTATTTGCAACATTATTAAAAAATTCAGTAAACCTTCCTTTTCCATTTTGTAAATTCTTGTACGATCTATGTATGATCTCCCTTTGAAATTTCTTAGCGAGACATTATTGTCATATGCTTCTTCATTTAACTTTGTCATACATTGGTTGGAGTTTAGAATGCTTAGGACAGTTTCCGAAAGACTATATGGTAGTTCTTTGTTTACTTGTCCCAGTTAATTCTCTGACTGTTCAAGTTGAATTTATTAAACATGCTTTCACCTTCACTATTTCTTAAGTTCTTAAGTTCTCCACTTCAGAACTTAGGCAAGAAAGAGGAGGACGGGAGAGAACAGTAAGAGGTAAGGGGAGGAAAGAGGTGACGGCAGACGACAAAGAGGTGAGGGAAGACGAGAAAGAGGGAAGAGGCAACGAGAGAGGGTAGGAGGAAGGGATTGAGAAAGATGGTAGGAGAGGGGAGGGGAGAGAGGGGGAGAAAGTAGGAAAAAAAGATTCCAGTTTACTTAGTGCCGCCAAGGCTGACGTCTCCACCGGAATTCAATTTCCCGTAGCAAACAAATTGTAGCCAGTCGTGTCTTCCGAGGATTTATTCACATTTCCTTTAATTCGTCACTCGAGTTTTGGAGAAAACATCCCTAGCGTCTGCACAAATTTATAATAAACTTGTCTAAATTAGTTGTTGGTGGGGCGTCGACCCCCTCCCTTTCGCCGCCCCCGCCTTCCTCTAGCAATTTGTAATAAATCCAAAAATGTCTGCCTGGCCCAGTCGTAACTAATCCACAAGGATGGTGCTGGCTGCATGCTCTTGTTTAATATCCCTCTATTTCCTTCTCAGCGCTGGGGATAATCATTGATAATTTCCGTCATAAGGATGCAGCCCTTCCCACCACCTGGTAGACAGCAGCCATGCAGGAAGGTACTACCGTCCTTCCCACCACCTGGTAGACAGCAGCCATGCAGGAAGGTACTACCGTCCTTCCCACCACCTGGTAGACAGCAACAATGCAGGAAGGTACTACCGTCCTTCCCACCACCTGGTAGACAGCAACCATGCAGGAAGGTACTACCGTCCTTCCCACTAACTGGTAGACAGCAGCCATGCAGGAAGGTACTACCGTCCTTCCCACCACCTGGTAGACAGCAGCCATGCAGGAAGGTACTACCGTCCTTCCCACCACCTGGTAGACAGCAGCCATGCAGGAAGGTACTACCGTCCTTCCCACCACCTGGTAGACAGCAACAATGCAGGAAGGTACTACCGTCCTTCCCACCACCTGGTAGACAGCAACCATGCAGGAAGGTACTACCGTCCTTCCCACTAACTGGTAGACAGCAGCCATGCAGGAAGGTACTACCGTCCTTCCCACCACCTGGTAGACAGCAGCCATGCAGGAAGGTACTACCGTCCTTCCCACCACCTGGTAGACAGCAGCCATGCAGGAAGGTACTACCGTCCTTCCCACCACCTGGTAGACACCAACAATGCAGGAAGGTACTACCGTCCTTCCCACCACCTGGTAGACACCAACAATGCA
>NC_091301.1:23929507-24054507 GCF_038502225.1 Cherax quadricarinatus | reverse complement strand
TTCAAAACGAGAGATGCCAAGCCAATGATGATCTTTTTCAAATCACTTGTTCTCTCTAGGCTGAAATACTGCTGTATATTAACATCTCCATTCAAAGCAGGTGAAATCGCAGATCTAGAGAGTGTACAGAGATCCTTTACTGCACGTATAAGTTCTGTCAAGTACGTGAGTTACTGGGAACGCTTGGAAGCACCTGACTTGTTCTCGATGGAACGCAGGAGAGAGAGATATATCATAATCTACACTTGGAAAACCCTAGAATTAATGGTCCCGAATCTGCACACAGAAATTACTCCCTACGAAAGTAAAAGACTAGGCAAGCGATGCAATTACCCCCAATTAAAAGTAGGGGAACCATTGGTACACTAAGAGAAAACACCGTAAGTGTCCGGGGCCCAAGACTGTTCAACAGCCTCCCACCAAGCATAAGGGGAATTACCAATAGGCCCCTGACTGCCTTCAAGAGGGAGCTGGACAGATACCTAAAGTCAGTGCCGGATCAGCCGGGCTGTAGTTCTTACGTTGGACTACGTGCGGCCAGCAATAACAGCCTGGTTGATCAGGGCCTGATCCACCGGGAGGCCTGGTCGTGGACCGGGCTGCTGAGGCGTTGATCCCCGGAATAACTTCCAGGTAGGCATAAAGGGTATTGGGGTTATTTGGTTTTGGTCCCCTTAGACTTACTAAGTTTAGTCTACTCATCGCGCCCATGCTTCTCACGCCTAAGTATTTTACACTGTCTGCCACGCCTCTTGCTTTCATGGGGAGTTATTTTATTATGCAGGTTTCGGACCAATCCTAAGCTCTAAGGAATACATTTCCAGGGAATTCACACGTTACCAGTATTTCAGGTGCTTGAACTGAATTAATACGAGTATTGAAGGCTCTCTGTACGTTCTTCAACCTTGCAATTTCACCTGCCTTGAAGGGGATCTTTCGTATACAGAAATATTTTAGCCTGGAAAGAACAAGTGACTAGATTAATATCACTGGTTTGGTATATCTTGTTTTGAATCTTCTAGTTATCCAACCTAGCATTTTCCTTGCAGCTGTGGTACTAATATTATTTATTTGTTGAGATCCTTGAATCTGAAATTCTTTGACATTTTCACTCCCAAGTGTCTCACGTCAAACTTTTGTTCTACTGAGTGATTCAAGTTTGTGGTGCACTCCGATCTATGTTTTATTTCGTAAATTATTCATAACGGAGTAACTGAAATTTGTCCTCGTTCAACATCATATTGTTGTTAGTGATAAGGTGTTATGATCTACGTCTGAATGTTGAATGAGAAATAGAAGCGGGGCGAGTACTGTGCCCTGTTTGTCAGGAAGTGATATATATATCTACTCACTTTTCCAGTTATTCGTTTTGCATACATGTGCTATAACACCATGGTCACACTTGTCAGAGGCTTTCGTAAAGTCATTATACACCACATCTGTGTTATGATTGAAATGACAAACTTAATTATGTCGTCAGTCAGTTTATACAGATTAATGGTTCACAGGATATAGAGTCACATTGTACTTTAGTATTTAACTCATTTCTTTGTCATCGTCAGTGTGCACAATCTTCCTAAAGTGAGAGCCTCTTACTAGGTCTGCCTTTTAACCTAAATTTTGCATTGTAGAAATATTTTTCTATATCTTCAAATTTTATTTACGGCTTTTCTCTCTCTCTCTATCTCTATCTCTATCTCTCTATCTCTATCTCTCTCTCTCTTTCTCTCTCCCTCTTTCTCTCTCTGACTTTTCCTTAACGTTTTCCATTTCTGTAGCCAATGTTTCCTTTTGTTCTTCAGAATACCTGAAGTCTTTCAGAAGCGCCTGGGATTCTCTCTGATAATGCGGTCTTTGTTACTTTCTGCCATTTTGGATATATTTAATGGAACCTTATAACCTTATGGCATTCCTGAGGGTCACCGCCCACTGGGCCCAGTCTCCGACCAGCTCGCCTGGTTGCTGGCTTCATCGACTAGCCTACTTTTGCTGGCCGCATGCAGTCCAACCGGATGACCAAGAATTGATTTAAGGAACTTATCAAGATCCCTCATAAAGACAGCCTGAGATTTGATGACAATTTCCCTCATACACGGAGATCGTGTATAAGGAAAATTGTTAGTATACAAGCTGTATTCCAGCATGGAAAGAACAAATGACTTGAACATCATCACTGGCTCAATATGCCCTGTTTTGAACGTTTTAGTAATCCAGCCGAACATTTTCTGTGCGATTGCTTTAGCAACATTGCTGTGATACTTGAGTGTGAGATTTCTGATATCGTCAATCCCAAGTCTTTTACATAGGACTCTAGCTGTACTGAATGTTCTGAGTTTGTCCTGTACCTTGTTTCAGTTTTTACTTCCTCCATTCTCCTCCAGCGGAACAACTGAAGCCTGTCCTCATTGAACATCATATTGTTGTCTGAGGCTCACTGAAAGATCTGATTTACGTCCGTTTGAAAATTCGTTGTGTCCTCAACGGACACCACTCTCAAGGTTATCAGCAAAGGATGCTACGGTGCTATTATTTATGTCCTTGTCTATGCCGGATATAAGAATGAGTTAGAGAAATGGGGAGAGTACTATGCCTTGAGGACTGGGGTGAGAGATATGGGAGGAAGTCCAAAATAAACCCACTGAGGAGCAGGGGTGGGCACAATAAGGGAGCACTGTATTAACATTCGTGGCCCCAGACTATTCAACATCTTACCAGAAGATATCAGAAACACTACTAGAACAAGTGTAAAAGTCTTCAAGAGGGAACTGGACAAGTATCTTCACCAGGTGCCACATCACCCAGGCTGTGATGGATATGTGGGGCAGCGGGCCTCCAGCAGCAACAGCCTGGTTGACCAGGCAAGCACCAGACGAGCCTGGTCCATGGCCGGGCTCCGAGAGCAGTGAAACTCTCGAAACTCATCAAAGGTATAACAGAGCTTTTCACCATCGCTGCAACTTCCTTGATATCCGTACGATGCGAATTAAGTTCAGAAACTGTCTCTCTGATTCCTTCACCCTTCATGCTGGAGTTCCCCAAGGCTCTGTGCTCTCTCCTACTCTGTACATCCTTTACACAAACAACATTCCAGACCCCGTACAGTACAACACACTCACACTGGCATATGCTGACGACATCACACAACTCACCACACATGAAAAATGCAAGATATCTATCACTCAGAACACAACGTGAGGTAGACAGGATCAGTGCCTGGGAGATTTTTTTGCGCATTAAAACCAATGCCAATAAATCTAAAATTACCTACTTCTTCCCAAAGGGACGCCCACCACTACCTGTTGAACTCAAAACCACCACCACAAAAACACCCATTCCACGAACACGCAACACCACAGTCCTAGGAATTAATTTGGACTCTAGTCTTAGACTACATACTCACATAAACGCCAAAAGAGCTATGGCCAGTTCTGCCCTTGGGCGACTGTACAAGCTCATAGGCTCACCCTCACACTCAACTGCACCTGTACAAGACCCTTATATGGCCACTTATCACTTATACACCTCTTGCTCTTTCTCTCGCTGCCAAAACAAACGTCCTGAAACTGTAGCGAATCCAGAACCGTGCACTGTGGTGTGTGCTGGGCGTGGCGTGGGATGACTTTGCTACAAGCGAGTCTCTCCACATCAGGACTGGTACCCCGGCGCTGAACGTGTTCTGGAAAGAACTCTGTGACAGACAGTTACACCGACTAGAAACCCACCAAGACACTTGGACAACATTCCTTGACAAAATAATTAGACTGCTAGATAACACTAAACCTCTTCCAATCCCTATACAATCCTCCTCCTCCTCCTCCTCTCTACTCCTTTACCTTACCCCTAACCTTTAATTCTTAACCTCTACCCTGCCCTCTGCAGGGGTGGACCTTAAAAGACGTCCTTTTACCAAGCCAACTTCCATGTCTTCCCATAGTTTGCATTTGAGACGCAGACAAAAGCCTTGAAGTTGTGCCGACACCTGTATGAGTGTCCTTTGCCTCCCAAACCCAGTCCAGTACTACCATTGCGCCAAACACTTTCTTGCAGTCAGCACGGTCCAGCAACTATTCCCTCTACCTTGTCAACCAACGCTATGCAGCTGGGTTTAGCCCTGGCCCCTTTTCTCCATGCTCTTATCCCTTCCTCTCACTCAATTATCTCCCTCTTTCCAAATCTCCTTTTCCCCACATGGGTCTTACATGGGAGTATCCATTCTGTGTTCTGTTCTTAAGTTAATTATCAATGCGCCCATTTTTCCAGTTATTCCTTTTTCCTGTATTTTGTGCGCTATCACACCATGGTCGCACTTGCCCAAGGCTGTGTAAAATCAATGTGAAGCGAGGGAATATCTATGGTTATTAATGACTGTGGGATGACATCTGTATCCAGGATCCTCGCAGAATATCCAAGGCCCAAGAAAGTAGTTTCTTGAAATTTTTTATGAATATAGAGCTCCACGAGTTTGGGCCTGGGAAAAAAAATGCATGGCATGCTGTCAATGACTACTTCAAAGTCAAATGATGATAGGGTTACATCAAAAGTTTTGGAGAGTCGGCTGTGTTCTGAGTCGTCGACCTGTAGACTAATGAGTGGTTTACTGAACGTGGAGTCGTATTATGACTTCAGTATTACTAGTCTCCTTACTGTGATAAGTCACCAATGTTTGATGAATATGAAGTTCCATGCCGCAGTGTTTGGGCCAGAGTGCAGGGGAGTAAACTTCAAATTTTCAGAATCATGTGGGATTAGGGTATGTGAAAAATTCTGAAGATGATGGCAAAGTTTTGGGTCTCATGCATGAAAAATTAATCTGGATTGTCAATCTTTAGTCTGATTAATGACTCACCGAACACAGAGTTATATTGTAGCTTCAATATTTCGCTCAGGTGGACGTAATTTTTATGTTTTATATTCTCTTTTTCTCCTGAACTCTGAACGATATTTTCAGTTTTATCTCAATTTTAACACCTCTAATTAGCATTTCTTTTCTCTCTTGAGAAAGTGCGAGACTTCCGAGAAGTTCAGTAATTTGTTATCTTTGCCTATAGAAGGAACATCTATTTAATACGCATCTTCTATTCTGCTTTATTAATAATACGAGTCTGGAGAACATTTCCAGTGCCAGCGAGATCATCCTAACACGCTGGTTTACGACCATGTTACTTATACTATCTTTCCATCATACTGCACCAAGGTCATTATTGATCTGATCCCGGTTAATGTACTTATTGTTGAAGCTAAATTTGTTGAATACATCTTCATAACTGTATTGTTTTGTAACTCAAGACTAGTAAGTATACAAGTCTGAGCTTCGATTAGGTTGTGATCTGAGTGTAATGGAGGAAGGGGGAGGAGGGGGAGGGGGGGAGGAGGAGGAGGAGGAAGAGGAGGAGGAGGAGGAGGAGGAGGAGGAGGAGGAGGAAGAGGAGGAGGGAGAGGACGAGAAAAGAAAGAGGAGAGGAGGAGCCTCCCGCAAGGCATTCAGGAAACTAATTATTTTCGTCGAGATATAACTGGTGCCGATATTTTTACCATCGCTGCTTGAAAGATGAAACTCGCTTTAGTGGCTGCGACAAATCTTTACGAGAGGAGGCGGGAGGTGATGGCAGAAGACTGTGGAGGAAGGTGGTGGGGAAGGTGGTGGGGAAGGTTGTGGAGGAGGGTGGTGGGGAAGGTTGTGGAGGAGGGTGGTGGGGAAGGTTGTGGAGGAGGGTGGTGGGGAAGGTTGTGGAGGAAGGTGTTGGGGAAGGTTGTGGTGGAAGGTGGTGGGGAAGGTTGTGGAGGAAGGTGGTGGGGAAGGTTGTGGAGGAAGGTGGTGGGGAAGGTTGTGGAGGAAGGTGGTGGGGAAGGTTGTGGTGGAAGATGGTGGGGAAGGTTGTGGTGGAAGGTGGTGGGGAAGGTTGTGGGGGAAGGGGGTGGGGAAGGTTGTGGGGAAAGGTGGTGGGGAAGGTTGTGGGGGAAGGTGGTGGGGAAGGTTGTGGAGGAAGGTGGTGGGGAAGGTTGTGGAGGAAGGTGGTGCGGAGAATGTGAAGGTTGAGGTGACGATTAAGTTTTACCTGGGATTTACCGGTCCTGGACCAGGCTTCCTTATTAATGCTTGGTTAACCAGCCTGTCGCAGTTAGTAGCTCGCCGGCTCAGAGTACTACATCCACAGCATGCTAGATCAACCTCACCTGGTTGATCTAACATACCATAAATGTAGTGATCTAGTTCTCTCTTGATAACTTCTAAACTGGTTCCAGCCATATTTCTCATGTCTACTGATAGCAAATTGTCAAGTCTAGTCCCATGGTTGTTGATACAGTGTTTCCGTCGTATACCTGTGATTTCCCAGCTTTTCACAAGGTCTGGTATACACTTGCATCCACATTTTTCATTCCAGTGTTGGTATGATAGTGTCCAAATCCGGGACGAGGTCCTCCAGTATCTTCCCATGTGTATATTATCGCTTATCTATTTTGCGCTTTCTTCCCAAACAATATATATTTCCAGGTCCAGTCAAGTCTTCGTATTTTGTGTCTTGCCTAGCACCTATGCTGCCAGTTTTACTTCTTGTGCCCAATTACCTGGAGGTTACCTGGAGGTTATTCCGGGGATCAACGCCCCCGCGGCCCGGTCCATGACTAGGCCTCCCGATGGATCAGGGCCTGATCAACTAGGCTGTTACTGCTGGCCGCACGCAGTCCAACGTACGAGCCACAGCCCGGCTGATCCGGCACTGACTTTAGGTATCTGTCCAGCTCTCTCTTGAAGGCAGCCAGGGGTTTATTGGCAATTCCCCTAATGCTTGATGGGAGGCTGTTGAACAGTTTTGGGCCCCGGACACTTATGGTGTTTTCTCTTAGTGTACCAATGGCAATCAACAGGGTTGTTACATAACTCCCTTCCCCATTACCCCAGTTTTCTTTTACTGCACTCCATCTGTCCTTCTGCTAGCCCACTTTCCTGCAGCCTTTCAGGTTAGGTAAGGTTCGTCAGGAAACAGGACAAGTGTCTCCTGACGCGGGCCTTATTCAGATGATAACCCGCAGTTGAAGCTTTTGGTCATTTGACCGAGGCCTTCCGCTGGCTTACCGGTCCATCTCTTTAAAAATTATGGTCATAGTTATAACCATTTATCAATGAAGCAGCCACCTTCTGAACCCCAGCATCACCGTAAGTACAACCTTCACCCCTACAACTCCTACTCCCACAACCACTCCAACCCTGCCATTACTACCCAAACCTCCACCACCACCACCACTGCCGCCAGCACCACTCCCTAACACCATTCTCTCTACCACTGTGCCACCACCCTCGCTACCACCACCATCACTACCACCACCATTACCACCCTCACCACCACCACCATCACTAGCACCACCATCACAAGCATCACCATCACTAGCACCACCATTAAGCTCAGCGAGAACCCTCTTACTTTTGGAAGCACACACAGATAACAGCTCCTCAGGAACTACAATGCGGCCCAATGTGTCATTTCGCCGAGGATTTGGAGGCTCTTATCTGCGAGTTACAAAGTATTTACGGTAAAAAGGTCTGACATACCCGCCACCCAAGAACGCCATAGCTTCCTATATATATATATATATATATATATATATATATATATATATATATATATATATATATATATATATATATATATATATGCAATAAGATCACAGTAAACAGGTGATTTCAAAATATGCAAAACAACCACTCTGAAAGAATAGAGAAATTCCAAGCGCTTTCGTGACTACTCACATTATCAAAGAACTATGTTCCTTGATAATAGTTCCTTGATAATGTGAGTAGTCACGAAAGCGCTTGGAATTTCTTATTCTTTCAGAGTGGTTGTTTTGCATATATATATATATATATATATATATATATATATATATATATATATATATATATATATATATATATATATATATATATATATAACCATATACTAGCTGGAGAATTTACTTTTTTTTTTTTTACATTTTTTTTAATATTGTATAACCACAAAATCAAACTTAAGAGTAGAAATACCAGTTAAGTTTGTTCAGTGAGGGGAGTGTGCTTAGGCTAGTGATGAACCTTGATCCAGGCATGAAACCTGCCCTACCCTTCCAGGAATCTAACCTCACTGCCTCCCGTTTCCCTTATGGGTTTGGTGCTTCCCCATAAATATTGCAATAATAATAATAATAATAATAATAATAATAATAATAATAATAATAATAATAATAATAATAAATGATACTTATGGTGGGAGATGAAGCCAGGCGTGGACATCAACACCATCAGAACCACACCTGTGCCAGCACTGCAGTCACGACTTACCTGCAAATGAAGAATAAAACCGATTATTGCAAGTATAAACATACTGTGGTGTTGGCTAGACAGACATTAACCAACTTATGTCTTGTGCATCTGCACACAACGCTGAGGAAGTTAAGGATGACAGGGAGAGGTGAGGGGAAGGTCACACTGAGGATGACAGGGAGCAGTGAGGGGAAGGTCACACTGAGGATGACAGGGAGAGGTGAGGGGAAGGTCACACTGAGGATGACAGGGAGAGGTGAAGCAAGGAGTACACACATGGAGAGGTGAAGCAAGGAGTACACACAGGGAGAGGTGAAACAGAGTACACACAGGGAGAGGTGAAACAAAGAGTACACACAGGGAGAGGTGAAGCAAGGAGTACACACAGGGAGAGGTGAAGCAAGGATTACACACAGGGAGAGGTGAAGCAAGGAGTACACACAGGGAGAGGTGAAGCAATGAGTACACACAGGGAGAGGTGAAGAAATGAGTACACACAGGGAGAGGTGAAACAAAGAGTACACACAGGGAAGGTAGACACAAGCTGCGTGTAGACAGCCTGTACTGTCTGCACAGACAGCCTTGCTGTCTGCCAGCTTAGTTCATATTTCGCGCCACTCAGGTTCTGCCCTCTGGGCTTGTCCAAGTCTGTGGGAAGCTGATCCCATACTCTCTCACTCACACAGCGGCCTAGCAGGAAGACACAAGGCCTAGTAGCTCTCTCTCGTGGGATGGCCCTCCCGGGCCATGGGCACAACACACAAGCCTGTGTACCCACCACGACTTAACAATAAAGTAAGAAGCCTCCGAAGAAGTATCATTGAACCCCGCTACCATAATACCAATTAATCTTGGTTCACATGCGTACATTAAACATGGTGCTTGGAGTTACCTGTAGTTAGCCTGTATTCAATTCCGGAGGTCACCGCCCTAGCAGCCTGGTCCCAGACCAGTCTCCCTGGGTAATAAACATTATTCCATGCTATCAGCATGTAATCATGCTTAGGCACTACAGCCTGAATAATCAGGAACTAACTTCAGGAACGAACTAATGAAAGTACCAAACATTACGCTGAAAAAACACATCGACACGAGAGGGTGGGTGTCACATAAGAATGGTATTGAGGAATTGCAAACAAGACTCGTTCAGTACTCTATACCACACATGTCAGACACAAGAGTGTGCTGGATCAACTTAAACTTTACACCTGATCACCAGGACAAGAAACTGGATTAAATTCACAAATTGCAACAAGACTGGTCCAAGAGCTGAGAGGTGAAGTAGTGGAGGTAGGATCCAAGCATAGCTTTAAGAAGAGGTACGATAAGGCTCTTGGAGCAGGGAGAGAGTGGGCCTAGTTACGATCAGCGAAGAGACGGGGCCAGGAGCTATGAATCGACCCCCGTAATCACAAATAGGTGTGTGCGCGCGTGCACATACATACATACACACACACACACACACATACACACACACACACACACACAGCTCAAGGAGCAGGGAGAGTGACCTAGTAGCGACCAGTGAAGAGGAGGAACCAGGTGCTGTGATTCGACCCCTGAAACCATAATTAGGTGAGCACACACACACACACGCACACTGCGGGGCCAGGAGCTGAGTATCGACCCCTGCAACCACAATTAGGTGAGTACACACACACACACACACACACACACACACACACACACACACACACACGCATGCACGCACACACACACATACGAGGCTCTACAATAATTAAACCCGACGACATTAAACGATAAAAGATTCAGAGGAGACATAACGTACAAGAGTTTTCACAGGACTTTATAGAACAGATAAGGAGTGTTTGAAAGGCGAGGAACGGGAACACGTAAACAAGTTAGGTGATGTTAGGAATATTTCTCTAGCCTCAGGGTAGTGAAGCGGAATTATTTTGATAAGGTGGAAGCAAACAAAATACACAGGTTTAATACTAGGTACGACATAATTTGTGATGTAGTCCAGCTGGGCTTGTGAGGTCTCTGGGGGGACCTAATTTAACCAATTATATGGTCACACCTTGCCTTGGCAAACGTCTGTCTGCCACGCCCACGTCTGAGGTCTTTTGTTCTTGACGGCGTCAGACCTAGGCGTCAGGTCGTACACGTGGTTGTGGAGGGTGCTTGGACCACGATATAAGCCCAAGGAACAGCTGAGCAGAGGAGATTCGTGCAGAGCTCTGGCCTGTGAGCAGAGCTGAGCTGGAGAGTCTCGGGAGGAGAGACTGTTGGAGACATTTGGCAGAGTACTGGCTTAGAGCAGTACTCGTGCTGTGTAGGTCTTGGGACCTGTGGCTTAGTTCCTGTAGTGAACTGTCCTCTGTACTATATTGTAAGTTATATTCATTTTCGTCAAGTTGATTGTGTTCCCTGTCTCATTGCTTATATGTACCACCCCATTTATCTAAACCACAATAATGTTCTCCTGTTCCCAAATATATTATTGTACAAAGACTTAATAATAAACTGTGTTTGAGTAGAACAGTAATATTCACTGTCCCCGTTATTTATTCATTAGTTTATTTCAGTTAAAGTAGTGAGAGGGTGAGTAGTGTGGAGTGGTGGGTAGAGTAATGAGAGGTGAAGGTGTAGTCACCAGTGACCTCACATTACCTACCTCCGCACTCATCCCTCCTACTGCCTCGCCTGTCCCCTACCTACTGACTCCCTCCGCTTACCCCCATATTCCCCAATTATTCTTACATTCCAATGTCCCCCCTACATGACAAATTTACGAGGCAAGAAATTAGTGAAATTGGTTCCCCAATGGGTATCATGGCATCAAACATTACTGGGTTACCATGAGAACAACCACACTGGGTTACCATCACAATAAACATAACTGGATTATCATAGCAAAAACATCACTGGAGGTACACAAACATCACTGAGTTATCACACAAACATCACTGGAGGTACATAAACATCACTGAGTTATCACACAAACATCACTGGAGGTACACAAACATCACTGGGTTACCATAGCAACAAAAATTACTGGGTTACACTGACAGCAAACATCACTAGGTTACCATGACAACGAACATCACTGGGTTACCATGACAACGAACATTACTGGGTTACCATGACAACAAACATCACTGGGTTACCATGACAACGAACATCACTGGGTTACCATGACAACAAACATCACTGGGTTACCATGAAAACAAACATTACTAGGTTACCATGACAACGAACATCACTGGAATTACACTGAATAATTTTAACCGGATGACTTCCCTCTGACGAGACGCTGTATGACCCCTATGACTTTAGCACTTTCCCATGAATATCATATATGATGATGATCCTTTCGTTTGTGAGAGTTTGCAGGTTCTACTGTCTCAGACTGTCAGTCCTTACTCACTCCCTCCATCACCCCCCCCCCAGTCACTCTCTCTCTCTCGTTTTGGTCTAAGAAAAAAAAGCAATTGGAGCAGCAACAGAAAACAACAAAAAAGTATCAACATCAGCAGAAGAAATAGCAGGAGTAACACTGAAAATTCTGGAAAATAAAAGCAGCAGCAGCAACAACAACAACAACAACAACAACAACAACAACAACAACAACAACAACAACCACTACAGCATCACCACCACCACCACATGCATCACCATCATCACCACTACCAGCAGGGAGGACACTACTTCACCATGACGTCGGGAACCATAAACTTGGTCAAGTACCTCAAATTACATCTATGACAGCTACCTTCATACACCTTAACTTGCAGTGGAGTCTTTATAAACTCTTCTGTGGCGAATACTCTTCTACTCCTCCCTCTGTACTGCTGTACTGGGAGCGGGAGGGAAGGAGAGAGAGAGAGAGAGAGAGAGAGAGAGAGAGAGAGAGAGAGAGAGAGAGAGAGAGAGAGAGAGAGAGAGAGAGAGAGAGAGAGAGAGAGAGAGAGAGAGAGAGAGAGAATAAGTGACAGGACGGTAAAGAGAATAAGGATGACCCCCCTTCCTTCCCGGTAATGGGCAAAAGGCAACCATACTTCGGAAGGCAGGGAAGAATGTGACAGCTGGCGGGAGATGACTGGCAGGGAGAAGGTAGAAAGAATTGCGTTGAAGCGAGTGGGGAGATGAAAAGGAGGAAAGAAATGAATGAGAAGAGTTGAGTTTAAGAAAGTGAAGAGTTTGAGAAGGGGAGCGAAGATAGAAAATGGGGAAGGGAGAGGCGAGAGACGGAAAGGTAGGAGAGGGAGTGGAATAAGGTAAAATAAGTGGAAGGAGACAGTGCTATATACCCCCCAATGAAAAGCAGGGTTGTAGTGAATATATTAAGAGATAACACAATAAGTGTCAGAGGCCCAAGACTGCTCAACTGCCTTCCAGCATTCATAAGGGGAAATTACCAAAAGATCCCTAATTATCTTCAAGAGAGCTGGACAGATACCTAAAGTCACTAACTGACCAGCCGTTCTGTAGTTCGTAAGCTGAGTTGCGTGCGACCGACAGTAACAGCCTGGCTGATCAGGCCCTGATCCACCGTGAAGCCTAGTCAATGACCAGGCTTCACGGTGAAAGGGGGCATCGACCCCTGGAACATCCTCCAGGTGGACTCCAGGCAAGAGGGTAAGGAAGGAAGGGGAGAGATGGAAGGGACGGACAGAGGAAAGGACGGGATGGGGGGGATAGAAGGATCGGTAGGAGGGAAGAAGGGAGAGGTAGGAGGGAGGGAAGTAGGAAGAGTTATGAAGGGTCAGGAGAGAAACATATCTCAAGGTGACGGGTGAGGAGTGAAGGATGGTGCAGGAGAACGTTCACGTTCACCTTCCTCGGCTGTGTTTAGAGCAGGCCAGGGATATCATGTATGGGGTGCTCTCAGGGCTGTTTAGTATACGTCCAGGGCTGGGTAGTACACGTCCAGGGCTAGGAAGTATACATCCAGGGCTGGGAAGGATACGTCCAGGGCTAGGAAGTATACATCCAGGGCTGGGAAGTATACATCCAGAGTTGGGAAGTATACGTCCAGGGCTACGAAGTATACGTCAAGGGCTGGGAAGTATACGTTCAGGGCTGGGAAGTATACATCCAGAGTTGGGAAGTATACGTCCAGGGCTAGGAAGTATACATCCAGGGCTGAGAAGTATACATCCAGGGCTGGGAAGTATACATCCAGGGTTAGGAAGTATACGTTCAGGGCTGGGAAGTATACGTCCAGGGCTAGGAAGTATACGTTCAGAGCTGGGAAGTATACGTTCAGGGCTGGGAATTACATGCTCATGGATGACAATTAAACGATTTCTGGTGGAAATTACAAGTTCAGGGGTGGGAACTACAAGTATGGCAATGGGAAATCCTCTTTCACTTGTTCTTAGTAACCTATACATGGAATTTTTTGAAACAAGGCTGCTTAACACAATCCTCCCTAACAGAGCTAAATGGTTCAGATATGCTGATGATATTTTGTGTCTTATGCCCAAAAATGTAGATATACACCATTTCCTTGGCAAATTAAATAGCTTAGCCCATTCTATAAACTTTACTGTTGAGTTTGAAGAAAACAACTCATTGCCTTTTCTAGATGTTTTAATTATTAAGGGTAATAATTCAAATTTAAAATTTACAGAAAACCTACAAATAACTGTTCCTATGTCCACTATTATTCTTCGCATCAAGATAGAGTTAAACTGTCTGTTTTCTCATCAATGTTTTTGAGAGCTTTACGAATTTGTAGTCCAGAGTTCATAGATGAGGAAATATCCAAAATTTATGAAATAGGTAATGATTTGAAATACCCAAGAAATGTAATTGATAAATCTTTTAAAGTTGCTAGAAATACATTTTGCAATCCAAAAAGGGACAACCAGCCTTATTTAACTAAAAATATGTTGGTTCTCCCTTACCATGAAACCTTGGTTGATATGCCTTCTCTTCTTAAGACTTTTAATATTAAAGTTGTATTCAAAAATCTTGATACAGTAAAAAAAACTTTTGATAAAGAATTCCCCCCAAAATGCTGATGGATGTTACCTGGAGGTTACCTGGAGGTTATTCCGGGGATCAACGCCCCCGCGGCCCGGTCCACGACCAGGCCTCCCGATGGATCAGGGCCTGATCTATAAGATTCCTTGTAAAATTTGCGATAAAGTTTATTACGGTCAAACTGGTAAAAATCTCGAACTAAGATTAAAACAACATAAATATAGCATTAGAACTGGACAAGATTCCAATGCTCTATTTATTCATGTAAGAGATTTTAACCATCCAATTGATTTTCAAAAAGTTGAGAAAGTAGTATCAAGCAAGTCCATGGTCGACAGGAATATAATTGAATCTTGTTTCATAAAAAGCAGCTTTGACAATAATATATTTCCTTTGGTCTATATAAATTACATCCATTTATAATTAATAGAAATTGGGAAGAATTTAATAATACACTGGACAAATAATAATTTTTAAAATTTCTTATTTCTTGGGTAGAATAGTTTGTTGGTGGGCTGTGTGAAGGACCTGTCTAGTTTGGCCGGTGGGCCTGCTTTCTTATGAATCGCGCGTCAGGTGTTTAATTGTGGGATCTGATAGTGATTTGTTGGCTAGACCCCTTATATACCTTCCTTTGATGCTTTACTTTCATAGTTCCTTGATAATGTGAGTAGTCACGAAAGCGCTTGGAATTCCTCTATTCTTTCACAGTGGTTGTTTTGCATATTCTGAAATCACCTGTTTACTGTGATCTTATTGCATATATATATATATATATATATATATATATATATATATATATATATATATATATATATATATATATATATATATATATATATATATATATATATATATATATATTTCAATGTTAAAATATCCACTGAGCAACATTAAACTTGTAGGGCACCATGCAGCGGCTGGGGAAGGCAGGAAATCAATCTTGATCCAAGGTAGGTGAGGGGTAAATGAAATTCCTTGGATCAAATACCCTTCAATGACATCAAGGCACCTTCCTTGAGGGGCAATGGTGGAGAGAATTTCAGCAAATTTCTGAAAATGAGGTAAAGTGGCAAGTTGGTGAGAGCGGTGCAAGTTGACCCAAGACCATGTAAGAGTCTCGTAAAGTTATAGAGGGGGAGTGGGGAGTAGAGGGGCAAGTAGAAGAGGGAAGTAGGAGAGGAAAGTAGGAGAGGGAAGTAAGAGGGGGAAATAGAAGAGAAGGAAAGGGTGGACAGGAAAGAGGGATTAGGACAGGAGAGGCAGAAGAGGATAGACAAGAAAGAGAAGACAAAAAAAAAGCAGATAGTGTTGGAGAGGGCCTGGTCCCAAATCTGCACACTGCCATAACAACATATTGGAGTGAGAGATATGGGAGGATAAACCCAGTGAGAAACAGGGGTGCGGTGGGGACAATAAGGGAACACTGTATCAACATCCGGGGTCCCAGACTATTCAACATCTTGAAATTAAGACACATGTGCAACATCTGGGTATCTTATTGTAGACGTTTCGCCATCCAGTGGCTTTATCAATACAAATTCCAGGACATAACTTGAAGACAGTAGGACTATATACAGAAGATGAGGTAATCAGTCCCTCAACCTAGCAGTAGGTGCGAAGAGCACCATAGTCGTGGAGATTCTGAAGCAGAAGCAAGGAGCCTGGCGCTGCATATAGTCCTACTGTCTTCAAGTTATGTCCTGGAATTTGTATTGATAAAGCCACTGGATGGCGAAACGTCTACAATAAGATACCCAGATGTTGCACATGTGTCTTAATTTCATCTTGTCGGTATTATATACCATTCTTGCACATTCAACATCTTACCAGAAGATTTCAGAAACACGGCTGGAACAAGTGTTGAAGCCTTCAAGAGGAAACTGGACAAGTATCTTCACCAGGTGCCAGATCAACCAGGTTGTGATGGATATGTGGGGCAGAATGTCTCCAACAGCATCAGCCTAGTTGATAAGGCAAGCACCAGACGAACCTGGCCCGTGGCCGGGCTCCGAGAGTAGTGAAATTCTCGAAACTCTTCAAAGGTATATCAGAGGTAAAGTAGGGGAGGGGGAGTACTGGAGAGTAAAATGGTAGCAGAGGGAGAGAGAACAGGAGGTAGGTATTGAGGCCACTGCTAACCTCTAGGATGATACAGCACAGATCAGGTCTTCCAGTGGCACACACAAAACATTGAGATATTCAATGAGCACAAACTTCAGTGACTCTGCTATGGGTATAAACAAACTCAAACCAAAAGAGGAATATGCGGGATTCAGAAGCGATAATGTCATATATTGCATACGAAGATTATAATAGCGTTACTGTCACCACCGCAGGGGAAGTAACAGGCTGCATAACTGAACCTTTTCAAATTAAGAGATGTCTGGCTAATGATAATACTCAAAGTCATTTATTCTCTCTAAAATTAAATACTGACGCACACTAACATCGCCTTTTAAGGCAGGCGAAATCCCACATCTGGAGAATGCAGAAAATTTCCAATGTCTCTGTAATTTTAGTGAAATGCCTATATAATTGGTAACGCCTGAGATCCCTTAAACTGTGTTCCATAGAACCTAGACGAGAAATAATTTAACATACGAATCGGGCTGCGGTTCGTACGTTGCATTGCGTGTGGCCAGCAGTAATAGCCTGGTTGACCAGACCTTAATCCAAGTCTGGTCAACCAGGCTATTACTGCTGGACACACGCTTCCGAGGTCTGGGGACCGGGCCTCGGAGGCGTTGACCCCCTAAAACATTCTTCAGGAATCCTTCAGAAGGGAGGGGGGGGGATACAAAGATAGAAAAACAGGTCAGGATACAAGTTCTTGAGAAGGAAGAAATAGAGTATGTGAAATACAATAAAGAAACAAGGAAAAAATACAGCGGAGGAAATTATGTCCTAAACGATTCTAAGTTGTTCCTCGGAACGAATCTGCCTGGACCTTCTACTCATTTCTGCAACACTGCAAGCTTCTGATGCGTTGATTGCAATGCGAAAAGCCTAGAGCTATCTTTCAACTCCCCTATGGTTATTCTGCATCTTTTGTGGCTCGTTCTGACACTGCGCGCGCATACACACACACACACACACACACACACACACACACAGGGCCAGGAGCTTGGACTCGACCCCTGCAACCTCAACTAGGCGAGTACATATATATATATATATATATATATATATATATATATATATATATATATATATATATATATATATATATATATATATATATATATATCACAGAGGTTATTTTGCATATATGTATGTATCAAAGATGGCGTTATTAAATCTTGTGACCTTCCTGATTTATTCGCTAAACAACTTGTGGGAAGAAGCTTGATAGTAACCGGCTGGTTGACCAGGCAGTTATAACAGATTAGTGTGACCTCAGGCTGGGCTGGGAGAGAACAACTCTTCAAAACGATGACAGGTATGCCTTAGCAAGGAACCGTGAGAGATTTGAAGTGAATTCGTGTGTAAAGAGGGCGAGCTGCGGTGAACATAATTAGGGAATGAGGCGATCAAACAAGCTGGAAAAAAAACTTGGCTTAACGTTTAAGAAGAATTTAGAAGACATTCTGGGAACACTTCCTCACACTTGAGGAAGAGAAAAAGGTAAGTGGTGGTAGTGGTGATGGGAGGTACAAGAGGTAGGGGAGGTTGCCGTAGGGGAGTAGAAGGGGTGTTCATAGTGAAGATAGGGTTGCAGTGGTTCTGTTAGTGTGGATGGTGGCATTCGTGGTGATAGAGGGAGGAGGGTGAGGGTGTTGGTGGTGGTAGATGTGGTGGGAACATGTTGGAGACAGAGGAGGACAGATTAGTGACGGGATGAGAGAGAAAACTTCGCCAAAGTTGCGGACACCAAAGTTGGGGTGATCTTGGAACCTGGAGAAAGGAAGCACTTTGGTGATGAGAGGAGGAGAGGTAAGTTGATGGGAGGAGAGGGAGGGAAAGAGGATGATAGGAGGGCGATGATAGGAGAGGGAAATACGAAGAGGTGAAGGGAAGATGTTGATATGAGGACGAGGAGAGAGAAAGAAATATCAGTAGAGTCGGTTTGAGTCATGTGTTGTCACATGTGTCTGGCAGTAGCAACCGACCAAAGTGTATATACCTTTGATGAGTTCGAGAGTTTTTCTACTACCAAGTTTACCTGGTCAACCAGGTTGTTGCTGCTGGTGTACTCAATCTTCGCCCTTATAGTTGGGTGAGCCACTGCCGTTAGGCATTAGAGCCTGAGGGCACAGCTCATTTCAAATCCAGTAGTAGTAGTTAGCGTAAGGTCACCTTACTGCACTTCTCTGTACCCATATATTTATGTACAATAAATAGCAGGGCATGACAGATTGGTGGCTGTATTGTTGCTTTCTGCTTTGTCCAGCCCTGTTTAAGCTCTAATTATCCGCAAGTGGTTGACACGGAGAGGTTAGAAACAAGCCAATTCGCCACTGCTAAGACAGCTCAGTCGTTGCCAAGCCAGTACTAAGCCAGTGCCTTTTCCTGTGTCTCTGACAAGGTCTGTACATGCTTGATTTCATTTCTACCAAGTCACAAAAACTACGAACGAAGGGAAATTGAAAACTCACGCCAAGTTATCCATGAGGGCAGAGTATGAGGGAGCCTGGGTATGAGGAAGCATGGGTATGCGGGAAGCAGAACACGAGGGAAGCAAAGCATAAGAAAGCTTGAGTATAAGGGAGCCAGGGTATATGTGAGGAAGAGTATGAGGAAAGCAGAATATAACTGATAAAGAATATAAGGAGCCAGGGTATAAGGAAGGCAGAGTAAGAGGAACCCTTCATACCCTGGATATTAGTAAGTAATGAGATAAGACAGTGGTACACCATCTCGCCTCAGGGAAAGTGGATACTTAATATTCAAGAATATTTTATACAATTTATTAATATTTAATTCCTTATCATAGTAGTAAACTTGGTGAATGAGGAACAGATCTGGGAAGATACCATACAAGAGTGAAATGGGGGAATACAATAAATTGAACACAAATGAATATTCTTGTATTGCAGGTAGATTATTTTCAGTAAACTAGTCAGATTCCTAGTCCCAGGTCCCAAGACCTCCCAGGGAGCTGGAGGCTCCGTGGGTCTATACGTCTGATTGGTTTACTGGAACTAATCTAACAGGATAATCACCAATTCTCTTTCCAGTGTTTACAAGACCCCTATCAGTGCACAGATTCTCTCTCCCGTCTCTACACGACCCCTATCAGTATGAACCTCTGCTCCACTTCAGGCAGGTGCCCATGAGAAACTCGTCATATGCTCGTCCACAGAGGTTGGAGTCCCCTGACAGAGCTAGGGTGTGAAGACTAGCACTATTGGGACAACTCGCACAAACAGGATACTGCAGTCTCAAAATATCACAATTGCAACTGCAAGGAATAAAAATCATGGAAGAAATGGAAGGGAGTGTGGGGGAACGGGGGAGAGCTGCTACAGTTAAAAGCTATTAAAGACTGCCTTGGTGGTTTTCTCAGTGCTTGAAGGGCGGGTCGTTGGCCACACGCAGCGGTGGCTCACGACCCGCCTATCAGGACGACACACCTTAACTGATCAATCAGCGCACGACTCTTTCCATTAACCTTTTGCAACAAGGCCATTCAAAAAAGCAGACTCCCTCAGCCCCAGCAGCGCCTCCTGGGGAAAGAGGAAAAGCCCCCTCCAAGAGAGCCACAGGGACGGAGAGCTTGTGGAAGCAAAGGGTGAAGAGCGACCGTAGCGACATCACAAGAGAGGAGAAGGCGTAGCACTGTGTCTTCTCACGTTGCAATTAGGTAATCTGGAGGGCATGACCCGTCAGGCTACCACGATACTATATATCAAGCAAATCCTCTTTCCTTCTCCACCTCTGCCACAGAGGAGGAACACCCTCCCCTTCTTTATCCCTCCCCTCCCACAGAGAAGTAACTCACTCCCTCTATCTCCAATAATCCTCCCCACATAAGCAAATAGGCTACTTTGAGATCATAGAAGCTTGGCGGCACAGATGGGAGCCAAGACTGTATCTTCATAATTTTTTTTATCACATCGGCCGTTTCCCATTAAAGCAGGGAGACATGAAAAAGAAAAAAAAAAACACTTTCACCATCACTCACTCCATCACTGTCTTCCCAGAGACATGCCGCTACTAGAGTTCAAAAACTGCAACATATCTCCACCCCTCCTTCCGAGTACAGGCATTGTACTTCCTAAATACATGTACTCAGTGGAGCAGAGGGAGAGAGATACATGAAAATATATACCTAGAAAGTACTTAAGGGCCTTGTCCCAAATCTGCAAACTGCCAAAACGTACTGGAGTGAGAAATATAGGAGGAAGTGCAAAATAAACCAGTGAAAAGCAGGGGTGCCGTGGGCACAATAAAAGAACATTGTATCAACATCCGTCACTGGGACAAGTGTAGAAGTCTTAAAGAGGAAATTGGGCAAGTATCTTCACCAAGTGCCAGATCAACCAAACTGTGATGGATATGTGGGCCAGCAGGCCACCAGCAGCAACAACCTGCTTGACCAGGCAAGTACCAGGCAAGCCTGGCCCAAGGCCGGGCTTCGGGAGTAAAAAAAAATGGTAACCCATCAAAGGAATATCTTCGCTCCATTTAATTCAGCACTTTGTAATTCCATGAAATCCCATTCTGAGGATAATGACACACAGTTGTATATGTAAATGCTGTAGTTCATTACATTAATAATGGAAGTATGGGGAATGCAGAATTCGTGCCGAAGTACCACTTACACCAAGTTACTGGGAAGGAATAATATTACACTGGGGAGGGGGGTTATTGCTACATTATACTAGTCAACACTCCGCACAATTATGGAACTAAAATTATACTTATGAAAGATACACTTACAGGTTCTCAAGTCAGTTCCTGATCAGCTATATAATACCTATTTACAAGGCTGGTGACAGGTCCTTGGCTTCGAACTATAGACCAATAAGCCTTACCTCCATAGTGGGAAAATTTATGGAATCAATAATTGCCGAAGCAATTCGTAGCCATCTTGACAGGCACAGATTGATTAATGAATCTCAACACGGTTTTACAAAGGGGCGTTCCTGTCTTACGAATTTACTAACTTTTTCCACTAAGGTGTTTGAGGAGGTAGATCATGGTAATGAATATGATATTGTGTATATGGACTTCAGTAAGGCTTTCGATAGAGTTCCACACAAGAGGCTATTGAGGAAACTTAAGGCACACGGAATAGGAGGAGAATTTTTTTCCTGGGTAGAGGCATGAATGACAAATAGACAGCAGAGAGTTTGCATAAATGGGGAGAAATCAGAATGGGGGCACGTCACAAGCGGTGTTCCTCAGGGGTCAGTGTTGGGCCCATTGTTGTTCACAATTTACATAAACGACATAGATAAGGGAATAAATAGCGACATAAGCAAATTTGCTGATGACACCAAAATAGGCCGTCCAATTCATTCTAATGAGGACACTAGAGCACTCCAGGATGATTTGAATAGACTGATGCAATGGCCGGAGAAGTGGCAGATGCAGTTTAATACTGACAAATGCAAAGTTCTAAACGTTGGACAGTTAAATAACCATGCCACATATAAACTAAATAATGTAGATCTTAATACTACTGACTGTGAAAAGGATTTAGGAGTTCTGGTTAGCAGTAATCTAAAACCAAGACAACAGTGCATTAGTGTTCGCAATAAAGCTAAGAGAATTCTTGGCTTCATATCTAGAAGTATAAATAATAGAAGTCCTCAGGTTGTTCTTCAACTCTATATATCCTTGGTTAGGCCTCATTTAGACTATGCTGCTCAGTTCTGGTCACCGTATTACAGAATGGATATAAATGCTCTGGAAAACGTACAGAGGAGGATGACAAAGATGATCCCATGTATCAGAAATCTTCCCTATGAGGATAGACTGAGGGCCCTAAATCTGCACTCTCTCGAAAGGCGTAGAATTAAGGGGGATATGATCGAGGTGTATAAATGGAAAACAGGAATAAATAGAGGGGATATAAATAGCGTGCTGAAAATTTCCAGCCAAGACAGGACTCGCAGCAATGGTTTCAAGTTGGAAAAAATCAGATTCAGGAAGGATATAGGAAAGCACTGGTTTGGTAATAGAGTTGTGGATGAGTGGAACAAACTCCCGAGTACAGTTATTCAGGCTAAAACGTTGTGTAGTTTTAAAAATAGGTTAGATAAATACATGAGTGGGTGTGGATGGGTGTGAGTTGGACCTGACTAGCTTGTGCTGCTGGGTCTGGTGCAGTGCTCCATCCTTGAGTGGAGATGACCAGACTGGGTGGGTCACTGGGCTAATCCGGGGGGGGGGGGTCATTGGTCTAATCTGGGAGGGGAGGAATAGACCTGCTCCGCATGGGTCAGTAGGCCTGTTGCAGTGTTCCTTCTTTTTTATGTTCTTATGTAATCAGGCAGCGTGGGCGTTAACCATCGGAAGTATCCGTCAGGTATATAAACCACCACCTCGCCTGTTTGTCCATCACGTCTACTGCTCTACCCAGGGTCACCCCTCAAGGAAGGTTCCTTGATGTTGGTGAGGGGCTCTTGATTTAGGGAATTGGATCTGTGCTCCAGTTCCCCGAATTAAGCCTGAATGCCTTCCACATCCCCCCCCCAGGCGCTGTATAATCCTCCGGGTTTAGCGCTTCCCCCTTGATTATAATAATAATAATAATACCCAGGGTCAAGGCTCGACCCATCTTCAATCTGTGTAGTCAATACCAGTCCTCCCATAATGAAGGGGCAAGGAACTCATATTTTACTTCCACTTACATTCCCTTTCAAGTGGACAAGTTGGGTTCTCAACCTCCACCCCACCCCTCCCAACTTCTACCACACCCCTCCCAACCTCCACCACGCCCCTCCCAACCTCCACCACGCCCCTTCCACCCTCTACCACACCCCTCCCAACCTCCACCACGCCCGTCCCAACCTCCACCCCACCCCTCCCAACTTCTACCACACCCCTCCCAACCTCCACCACGTCCCTCCCAACCTGCACCACGCCCCTCCCAACCTCCACCACGCCCCTCCCAACCTCCACAACGCCCCTCCCACCCTCTACCACGCCCCTCCCAACCTCCACCACGCCCCTCCCAACCTCCACGCCCCTCCCAACCTCCACCACGCCCCTCCCAACCTCCATCACGCCCCTCCCAACCTCCACCACGCCCCTCCCAACCTCCACCACGCCCCTCCCACCCTCTATCACGCCCCTCCCAACCTCCACCACGCCCCTCCCAACCTCCACCACGCTCCTCCCAACGTCCACCACGCCCCCCCAACCTCCACCACGCCCCTCCCAATCTCCACAACGCCCCACCCAACCTCCACCACGCCCCTCCCAACCTCCACCACGCCCCCCCACCCTCCACCACGCCCCTCCCAACCTCCACCACGCCCCTCCCAACCTCCACCACGCCCCTCCCAACCTCCACTATGCCCCTCCCAACCTCCACCACGCCCCTCCCAACCTCCACCACGTCCCTCCCAACCTCCGCCATGACTCTCAACCCCACCCACCCCTCCTCAACAACCACTCCCTATCCTTTTGTTTACGGCAGCTCCGGAATCACAAGCAAAATATTTTTACCTTCCTCCCGTCCCCTCTGCCTCAACACACAGAAATATTTGTCACTTGAAGGTAAACTGCTGAGGTCAGAGGTGGAAAGGGAAAAGAGGGTGGGAAGAGGAGAGAGGGGAAAGAGTGCAGGAAAGGAGGGTGGGAATGGAGTGAAGAAAGGGTTAGAAGGGAAAGAAGGAAGACGACGCAAGGGAGTGGAAAAGAGAGAGGGAAGGAAAGGACAGACAGGAGCGTGTGGGAAAGGAGACAAAGGAAAAGGCAAGGCGTAAAAGGGAGGGGAAGTGTGAAAGTAAAAAAAAAATGGAAAAGTTGGGGAGGGGAGGTGTTGCAACCCCTGAATGGGTTACAATGATTATTATGTATATATATAATGTATATTACCTTTTCATATAATTTTATATTGCTTATATTTGCGATAATAGCTAAATCGCAAATGTATTGCCTTATATTGTTATTTGACGTGACTTATGTTGTTAGGATGTACATAATATGTGCTCAGTTCAAGTCTTGATTGTCAAACTACTGTAATTATCGCTTGTCGCTCGTTATACTGCCGGCTTCTGAGCTGTGCTGTCCACGGGGCTATCACGTGATCGAGGGGGGGAGGTGTCCTCACCTCTCGTGAAGTATTCAGTCTGCTCTAGACTCGCTTGGTGGTTGGACAGATTGTCTGTCTCATTATTCTTGTTAGTTCTGTAGAACTCTGTTCACAGAACATTGTATAGACTTAGTGATTTTCGACGTTGTACTGAGGTTGTGTGTCACATAGACACTCTGAACATCTCAGGTCCTTAGCTATAGCTTCTGACCTAATTTCGTACTGGTTTCTGTGTATTGTCACAGTCAGGGTTTTTCCTATGCTGAACTTAGATTCAGTAGTATGGGAGTTTTGTAACTTTTGTGGAGGATCTGCTGATGGTCCCTACTTAGTGTCGTTATATTATCTCCTTGATCCTGATTGTGTCGCAGTCGCTTGTTATATGGCTATTGGGCTTAGCATTCTTTTCATTGTTCAAGCAGACTGTTCTGGTTGCCAGTCGGTCAAGGAGTTAGTTTATGTGAGGACTTTGTCAGTCACTTGTTTAAGTCTAGTCGAGTCGTGAGACATAGTGAACTACTTAGAGCACTTACACGCATAAACAAACTTGTACATATTTGTAATATCTTATTAAATGTTAATGTACCAGACGGTACTTAAGAATTATAAATGTGATATGTGCTTTCAGCACAATAATATTGAACTCGAGAGATTGATTTTACTTTGATTGCTGTGATTAATTTAATTTGATAATATACCTCTAGACAACTTAATGATTAATAAATTTATTAAATTTTAATTTCTCTAGTTAGTAGCCTACCAGTTGTAATCCTGAAGCACTATTGAATAATACTGAATTTTAATGGATAATTGGACAAGGATACTGACTACTTGTTACGAAAACCCAGTAACAGGCTGGATGCTAGAAGGGCAGTCCTTTCTAGTATTCACTGGAGATCTCTAAGCTTTTAGAATCGCGTTCTTTGTAACAGGAGGGTTCATTAAGGGAGGTGAAGGGGAGACGGAGAGGGTAATGTGGGAAAAGGGAGGTCAAAGACTGAGGTGGGGAGGGAAGGGAGAAGAAAATGAGGAGTGGGATCAGGAGGGATGAGAAGGGCGGGAGGGAAAAGGAAAGATGGAGGGATCAAGAGGACGTCAGGATGAAAATAAAATTAAGAAGGAAGAGAAGAAAGTAAAGCAGAGAAGAGAGTAGAGAGAAGAATGGGGAGGAGGGAGAGGAAGAGAGGGGGAGGGTAGGGAAAGAACAGAGTGGGGGTAGGGGAGGAAGAGAGGGTGGGGGAGAAAGAGAGGGAGAGGGTAGGGGAGGAAGAGAGGGGGGTACAGGAGGAAGAGAGAGAGATAGAATAGGGGAGGAGGGTAGGGGAGGAAGAGAGGGGGAGGGTAAGGGAGATAAAGGGAGGGTAGGGGAGGAAGAGAGGGGGAGGGAAAGGGAGATAAAGGGAGGGTAGGGGAGGAAGAGAGGGGGAGGGTAGGGAAAAGAGGGGGAGGAAGTGAGGGGGAGGGTAGGGGATGAGGATGGTAGGGGTGGGAGAGGGGGAAGGGTAGGGGTGGAAGATAGGGTTAGGGTAGGGAAGAAATGGGGAGGGTCGGGAAGGAAGAGAGGGGGAGGGTCGGGAAGGAGGGGAGAAAGGGAGTAGAGTAAGAGAGGGGGAGGGTATTGAAAGACAGGTTAAAGGCGACAAGGTGCGCCGCCCTAAAGGTGGTAAATGTTGTAATGATTTGGGGCATTTGTTTACCTGTAGGGCGTTAGGGCAGTGCAGGGTTGTCAGGTGAGGGCAGTGCAGGGTTGTCAGGTGAGGGCAGTGCTGGGTTGTCAGGTGAGGGCAGTGCTGGGCTGTCAGGTGAGGGCAGTGCTGGGTTGTCAAGTGAGGGCAGTGCTGGGTTGTCAGGTGAGGGCAGTGCTGGGTTGTCAGGTGAGAGCAGTGCTGGGTTGTCAGGTGAGGGCAGTGCTGGGTTGTCAAGTGAGGGCAGTGCTGGGTTGTCAGGTGAGGGCAGTGCTGGGCTGTCAGGTGAGGGTAGTGCTGGGCTGTCAGGTGAGGGCAGTGCTGGGTTGTCAAGTGAGGGCAGTGCTGGGTTGTCAAGTGAGGGCAGTGCTGGGTTGTCAGGTGAGGGCAGTGCTGGGTTGTCAAGTGAGGGCAGTGCTGGGTTGTCAGGTGAGGGCAGTGCTGGGTTGTCAGGTGAGGGCAGTGCTGGGTTGTCAGGTGAGGGCAGTGCTGGGCTGTCAGGTGAGGGCAGTGCTGGGTTGTCAGGTGAGGGCAGTGCTGGGCTGTCAGGTGAGGGCAGTGCTGGGTTGTCAAGTGAGGGCAGTGCTGGGTTGTCAGGTGAGGGCAGTGCTGGGCTGTCAGGTGAGGGCAGTGCTGGGCTGTCAGGTGAGGGCAGTGCTGGGTTGTCAGGTGAGGGTAGTGCTGGGCTGTCAGGTGAGGGCAGTGCTGGGCTGTCAGGTGAGGGCAGTGCTGGGTTGTCAGGTGAGGGCAGTGCTGGGTTGTCAGGTGAGGGCAGTGCTGGGTTGTCAGGTGAGGGCAGTGCTGGGTTGTCAAGTGAGGGCAGTGCTGGGTTGTCAGGTGAGGGCAGTGCTGGGTTGTCAGGTGAGGGCAGTGTTGGGTTGTCAGGTGAGGGCAGTGCTGGGCTGTCAGGTGAGGGCAGTGCTGGGTTGTCAGGTGAGGGCAGTGCTGGGCTGTCAGGTGAGGGTAGTGCTGGGCTGTCAGGTGAGGGCAGTGCTGGGTTGTCAAGTGAGGGCAGTGCTGGGTTGTCAGGTGAGGGCAGTGCTGGGCTGTCAGGTGAGGGCAGTGCTGGGCTGTCAGGTGAGGGCAGTGCTGGGTTGTCAGGTGAGGGTAGTGCTGGGCTGTCAGGTGAGGGCAGTGCTGGGCTGTCAGGTGAGGGCAGTGCTGGGTTGTCAGGTGAGGGCAGTGCTGGGCTGTCAGGTGAGGGCAGTGCTGGGTTGTCAGGTGAGGGCAGTGCTGGGCTGTCAGGTGAGGGCAGTGCTGGGTTGTCAGGTGAGGGCAGTGCTGGGCTGTCAGGTGAGGGCAGTGCTGGGTTGTCAGGTGAGGGCAGTGCTGGGCTGTCAGGTGAGGGCAGTGCTGGGTTGTCAGGTGAGGGCAGTGCTGGGCTGTCAGGTGAGGGCAGTGCTGGGTTGTCAGGTGAGGGCAGTGCTGGGCTGTCAGGTGAGGGCAGTGCTGGGTTGTCAGGTGAGGGCAGTGCTGGGTTGTCAGATGAGGGCAGTGCTGGTCTGTCAGGTGAGGGCAGTGCTGGGTTGTCAGGTCAGGGCAGTGCTGGGTTGTCAGGTGAGGGCAGTGCTGGGTTGTCAGATGAGGGCAGTGCTGGTCTGTCAGGTGAGGGCAGTGCTGGGCTGTCAGGTGAGGGCAGTGCTGGGCTGTCAGGTGAGGGCAGTGCTGGGTTGTCAGGTGAGGGTAGTGCTGGGCTGTCAGGTGAGGGCAGTGCTGGGCTGTCAGGTGAGGGCAGTGCTGGGTTGTCAGGTGAGGGCAGTGCTGGGTTGTCAGGTGAGGGCAGTGCTGGGTTGTCAGGTGAGGGCAGTGCTGGGTTGTCAAGTGAGGGCAGTGCTGGGTTGTCAGGTGAGGGCAGTGCTGGGTTGTCAGGTGAGGGCAGTGTTGGGTTGTCAGGTGAGGGCAGTGCTGGTCTGTCAGGTGAGGGCAGTGCTGGGCTGTCAGGTGAGGGCAGTGCTGGGCTGTCAGGTGAGGGCAGTGCTAGGCTGTCAGCCATCACCAGGTAGACCTGCTGCAGTGCTCCTCCATTTTTATGTTTTGTTTATGATAAATAAAACACTTGTGGAACATCTGGGTATCTTTATCCTTATTCCAGGCTGAGGGACTGATTACCTCAAACGCCTCATCGTCCACCTTTCTGTGCTTTGGTCTAGCTCAACTGCTAATGGCCGGCTTTACAGGCTTGTGGCATCAGCAGCCGTGTGCTTCACCTAGCTGCGTGAGTGACGCCTCCGTCTAGTGAAGGGAGGATTGAACCGCTATCACTCCTTGTGCTCAATGACTCTCAAGTTCTCAGGGCTTCACATAAATATAAATATAAAAAAGATATTCGTCAATAGTAAGATGAAGTTTTCTCTTGACTCAGGAGTCTTTGGTCACTTTAACTTAAGTCGGTTTCGAATCTTCTTCGGGATCACCTTTCATGGTTTTCTATCAACTTGGTTCACCTTGAGTCACGTGGATCCTCTGAGACCAAACTAGATTAACTGTATTCTAAAGCGATTACAACAGCTTTCTTAAACTGACACAAGCGCGTTCACCTTCACTTTAAGTAAGACGTAACTTCAGCCCATTTCATGTCACTTTGATCCCCTTACCCCCGCCTCTATCTCTCTCCCCACCCTCATATTTCTCCCCACTCTCCCTTCCCCTCACTCCGTGCTCCTGTTCGTTCCCCTCGCATTCCAACTTTCCGCTCTCGTGCATGTAGAAATCTTGTGCCTGGAGACCCTCCCGGGAGGCAGCCAAGCATGTCTGTCTCTTGTTTATAGACAAAGTTTGTCCAGCAAAGGAACGATAAGCCGTCCCAGACCTCCCCGGCAGGTGAAGCTCACCAGGGTACCGCCAAGATCATGTGAAGCTTACCAGGGCACCAGCAAGACCATGTGAAGCTTACCAGGGCACCAGCAAGACCATGTGAAGCTCACCAGGGCACCAGCAAGACCATGTGAAGCTTATCAGGGCACCAAGAAGACCATGTGAAGCTCACCAGGGCACCAGCAAGACCATGTGAAGCTCACCGGGGCACCAGCAAGACCATGTGAAGCTTACCAGGGCACCAGCAAGACCATGTGAAGCTCACCAGGGCACCAGCAAGACCATGCGAAGCTTACCAGGGCACCAAGAAGACCATGTGAAGCTCACCAGGGCACCAGTAAGACCATGTGAAGCTCACCGGGGCACCAGCAAGACCATGTGAAGCTCACCAGGGCACCATCAAGACCATGTGAAACTCACCAGGGCATGACGTGGGAATGAAGCTCACCAGGGCATGACGTGGGAATGAAGCTCACCAGGGCATGACGTGGGAATGAAGCTCACCAGGGCATGACGTGGGAATGAAGCTCACCAGGGCATGACGAGGGAATGAAGCTCACCAGAGCATGACGAGGAAATGAAGCTCACCAGGGCATGACGAGGGAATGAAGCTCACCAGGGCATGATGAGGGAATGAAGTTCACCAGGGCATGACGAGGGAATGAAGCTCACCAGAGCATGACGAGGGAATGAAGCTCACCAGAGCATGACGAGGGAATGAAGCTCACCAGGGCATGATGAGGGAATGAAGCTCACCAGAGCATGACGAGGGAATGAAGCTCACCAGAGCATGACGAGGGAATGAAGCTCACCAGAGCATGACGAGGGAATGAAGCTCACCAGAGCATGACGAGGGAATGAAGCTCACCAGAGCATGACGAGGGAATAAAGCTCACCAGGGCATGATGAGGGAATGAAGCTCACCAGGGCATGACGAGGGAATGAAGCTCACCAGAGCATGACGAGGGAATGAAGCTCACCAGAGCATGACGAGGGAATGAAGCTCACCAGGGCATGATGAGGGAATGAAGCTCACCAGAGCATGACGAGGGAATGAAGCTCACCAGAGCATGACGAGGGAATGAAGCTCACCAGAGCATGAAGAGGGAATGAAGCTCACCAGGGCATGATGAGGGAATGAAGCTCACCAGGGCATGACGTGGGAATGAAGCTCACCAGGGCATGACGTGGGAATGAAGCTCACCAGGGCATGATGAGGGAATGAAGCTCACCAGGGCATGATGAGGGAATGAAGCTCACCAGAGCATGACGAGGGAATGAAGCTCACCAGGGCATGACGAGGGAATGAAGCTCACCAGGGCATGATGAGGGAATGAAGCTCACCAGAGCATGAAGAGGGAATGAAGCTCACCAGGGCATGATGAGGGAATGAAGCTCACCAGAGCATGACGAGGGAATGAAGCTCACCAGGGCATGATGAGGGAATGAAGCTCACCAGAGCATGACGAGGGAATGAAGCTCACCAGGGCATGACGAGGGAATGAAGCTCACCAGGGCATGATGAGGGAATGAAGCTCACCAGAGCATGATGAGGGAATGAAGCTCACCAGAGCATGACGAGGGAATGAAGCTAACCAGGGCATGACGAGGGAATGAAGCTCACCAGAGCATGATGAGGGAATGAAGCTCACCAGAGCATGACGAGGGAATGAAGCTCACCAGAGCATGACGAGGGAATGAAGCTCACCAGGGCATGATGAGGGAATGAAGCTCACCAGAGCATGATGAGGGAATGAAGCTCACCAGGGCATGATGAGGGAATGAAGCTCACCAGAGCATGATGAGGGAATGAAGCTCACCAGAGCATGACGAGGGAATGAAGCTCACCAGAGCATGACGAGGGAATGAAGCTCACCAGAGCATGACGAGGGAATGAAGCTCACCAGGGCATGACGAGGGAATGAAGCTCACCAGAGCATGATGAGGGAATGAAGCTAACCAGGGCATGATGAGGGAATGAAGCTCACCAGAGCATGATGAGGGAATGAAGCTCACCAGAGCATGATGAGGGAATGAAGCTCACCAGAGCATGACGAGGGAATGAAGCTCACCAGGGCATGACGAGGGAATGAAGCTCACCAGGGCATGACGAGGGAATGAAGCTCACCAGAGCATGACGAGGGGATGAAGCTCACCAGGGCATGACGAGGGAATGAAGCTCACCAGAGCATGACGAGGGAATGAAGCTCACCAGGGCATGACGAGGGAATGAAGCTCACCAGAGCATGACGAGGGGATGAAGCTCACCAGGGCATGACGAGAGAATGAAGCTCACCAGGGCATGACGAAGAAGAGCATAAGGTAGAAAATGAGGAGGATGAAAAAAATAAGGAGGAAAAATGAGAATTAGAAGGGTGAGAGGATGCATGGCAAGGAAGAGAAACAGGAGCAAAAAGAGACCCTGCAGTGCTGGGAGGACGTATAGGTCAAGAAGATCCTTGTCAGGAGGAAACAAGATGCTGGGAGGAAATGTAACAATACCAAGTGAAAAGAATACGTTCGATGTAAGCCAAGTATGAGAGGAGGAGGAGGAGGAGGTGAGGTGATGGTCTGGGAGGAGGAGGAGGAGGTGAGGTGGTCTGGGAGGAGGAGGAGGTGGTGAGGTGGTGGTCTGGGAGGAGGAGGAGGAGGAGGAGGAGGTGAGATGGTGGTCTGGGAGGAGGAGGTGAGGTGGTGGTCTGGGAGGAGGAGGAGAAGGAGGAGGAGGAGGAGGAGGAGGTGAGGTGGTGGTCTGGGAGGAGGAGGAGGTGAGGTGGTGGTCTGGGAGGAGGAGGAGGAGGTGAGGTGGTGGTCTGGGAGGAGGAGGAGGAGGAGATGAGGTGGTGGTCTGGGAGGAGGACGAGGAGGAGGAGGTGAGGTGGTGGTCTGGGAGGAGGAGGAGGACGAGGAGGAGGAGGAGGAGGAGGAGGAGGAGGAGGAGGAGGAGGTGAGGTGGTGGCCTGGGAGGAGGAGGTGAGGTGGTGGTCTGGGAGGAGGAGGTGAGGTGGTCTGGGACGAGGAGGAGGTGAGGTGGTCTGGGAGGAGGAGGAGGAGGAGGTGAGGTGGTGGTCTGGGAAGAGGAGGAGGTGAGGTGGTGGTCTGGGAAGAGGAGGAGGTGAGGTGGTGGTCTGGGAAGAGGAGGAGGTGAGGTGGTGGTCTGGGAAGAGGAGGAGGTGAGGTGTTGGTCTGGGAAGAGGAGGTGAGGTGGTGGTCTGGGGGGAGGAGGAGGAGGAGGAGGAGGAGGAGGAGGTGAGGAGGTGGTCTGGGAGGAGGAGGAGGAGGAGGCGGAGGTGGTCTGGGAGGAGGAAGTGAGAAGGTGGTGTGGGAAGAGGAGGTGAGGTGGTGGTTTGGGAGGAGAAAGAAGAGAAAGTTAGGTGGTCTAGAAGGAGGAAGAGGAGAAAGAACGCGGTTTAGAAGTCAGAAAGTGATCTAGAAAGAGGAAGAAGAGGAAGTTAGGTGGTGGTCTACAAGGACAAGGCTAGTTAGGGAGGGGGATTGAGAAAGCCAGAAAGAAGAAACTAGAAAAAAAAGGCCTTGGAAGATGAGAGCTCAATGTCACTTTTATCCTGTTCTTTTCTTTCAAGTTTTGCCAATAATCTTATCATTTACCTCCCTCCTTAATTATATTTCTTGCTTCTCATACCAATATTTTCCTCTCTTAACAAACTTAGCATTTAGCTGCTGGAGAGTCATATGGGTGACTGATAAAGGTGTCTTAAACAGTGAACATCTCACACAGTGAAGAATGACACATGTACAACATCTGGGTATCTTTATTATAGACGTTTTGCCATTCATTGGCTTTATCAGTACAAATTCAAGGACCTAATGGGCTTTGGGCCTGACCAATGGCTGAGCTCAGACTCTCGAAACTCATCAAAGGTATATCAAAACTCATCAAAGGTATAGTAGAACTATATAAAAAAGACATATTAAACATGTGTCTAATTCTTCATCCTGTTGGTATTGTATACCATGCATGTACATCTTGCAGTCTTTTCTTGTAATTTTTTAGAAGACAACCTGATCTAACGTAACCTAAATAATGAAAACCGACAAATCTGTTGCAAATCTTATGTGAGAAGTCCATACAGTATTTGCGAAAATGGCTTATCTCTAGACTGAGGTTTCAACGCCGAAGCGACTAATTTACTGTGCACCCCCATATTTATCCTCTGGATGGTAGCCCAAGAGCATGTGAATACACATGGATACAGTAATACATCTTGATATATATCTACAATTCCTCCTTTATTTCCATATCTTCACTGATTCTACGTCGTCTCACCACCACCACCACTGCCGCCGCCGCCATCACCGTCTACTCTTCGTCCTCTTCCTCCTCCTCTTCTCTGAGTCGTGTTTACGTTTCATGCAACACATGTCCCTGAGCGATACCCGACAATTTTCAATTTGCTTAATTATAGTTTTCAAGGGCTGAGATTTACATAATTGCCTCAAGTTGGTCTGTGTGTATGAATACCATGGACTCTGGCGGTGACCTGCCAGCCGCCTCACACGCTCACCTCTACCTACACGAACGTGCACACCCAAAATTCGTACATGCAAAAAACTCCCGGACACACGCACACGTTTACATATATTATCAAACATAAGTAAACACAGGCAAAGTGATATGTATACAAATGCACTTGCAAACACGAATGTCCTTAAGAGTCAACATATCGGTGTTTCACACCCTTACAAATATAAATACAAACATGTACACAACCATACAGCATTCTCACTAACAGAGTAAAACACGCTGAGATAAAGATGCACGAAAGCATACAAACAAACACACACACACACACACACACGGATATACTAATCGACATGTGCCTAGGACAAAATGGTAACTAACATCATGAACCGAGGCAGAGTAAAACAAGCTGAGGCAGGAAGAAGCAAACATGCTCTCTCTCTCTCTCTCTCTCTCTCTCTCTCTCTCTCTCTCTCTCTCTCTCTCACACACACACACACACACACACACACACACACACACACACACACACACACACACACACACACACACACACACACATTCATACTCTGAAGGTGGCTTAAGACATTACATAAGTTTTATGACTCGCTTCATTAATGTGTTGACTGCCCATGGCTAGGCTCAGGCCTCTCTCTCAACCTTTACACTTGACCTAGATTCTACACTACCGCGCTTAGCAGATGGAGGGTAGAACCACCACCACTACTTGCGCTGAATAACCCATACGCATTTAGAGCTTTACGTGAACTCAACTAAACGTACTTAAGTTTTATTTATTTTTATTTGAGCACTCCCGCTGTAGCAGGATGATGGCTACGACTGAATGGTGCCTCTGTAGTGATCAGTGTTTTACCATTACAAAAAAAAAAAAAAACGTGTGTGTGTGTGAGGGAGAGAAAGAGAGTGGTAGCGGTAGTGAATGATTGTAGTTCTGAGTATTGGTGGTGGTTCTGTGTGCTTGTAGTTGTGAGTGGTGGCGGTGCTCCTGTCCTTGCAAACGTACATGGTCTCAAACCGAGGGAAAAAAACATGGTTTATCAGTGGTCCTCTCACAGAGTCAGATGCAATGTCTTACCTACCATTGCCATACATACCTTTGATTACTTCGGGGAGTTTTACTGCTCTCAGAGTCCGGCCTTGAGCCAAGCTCGTGTGGTGCTGCATCAACAACCAAGCTGGCGGCTCGCTGGCCCGCATATCCATCACAGCCTGGTTGATCTGGCACTTGGCGAAGGTACATGTCCAATTTCCTCTTGAAAACTTCTACACTTGTTCCGGAAATGTTTTTGATATCTCGTGGTAGAGTGTTGAATAGTTTGGATGTTGATACAATGCTCTCTTACTGTGCCCACGGTGTTCCTGTTTTAGCTGAGTTCATTTTGACTTATACTCCCATATTTCTCACTCTAGTATGTTCTTATGGTAGTGTGAGGATTTGGGAATAGGGCCTCAAGCACCTTCCACATACTATATATATTATCATCAATGTTTTTTTCCTCCTCTTCAGCGAGTACATATTTAGGGTTGTGAGGCTTTATTGGTTCTATGCAGGTCGTATATGATTTCTGCATCTGTTCTAGCACTGATCTCTCTCTCCTGCCTTGTAAGGAGCTATCAACAATGAACAATACACTAAGCAAGAGAGCACAAGTGATTTGAAAAGTGTCACCAATGGCACTATTTCCCTTGTCTTGAAAGTTCTCATTATCTAGCTCGTCATTTTCCTGGCTTTCGTGATATTTTCCTTGTTGTGTTCTTTGAAAGAAAAAACCTGCTAACATTATTACATGTTCCTTTCATTCTATCTCATGATCTTGCATTTTATAAACAGTCTCTCTCTTGAGTTCCTCATTCTTTACATATTTAAGTAAATGGAACTTGTCACTACTGAACATCGTATTATTTTCCACTGCCCACTGGAAAATTTAGTTTATATCTTCCTACAATTTTTTCGTGTCCTGTATCAAGGTGATTTTCACGTTATTGCGATAGCAACTGCAAATCATAAAACCTAACTATGGCGAGTGTTTTTTTTTATCTATGTACGTCATGAGGATGAGAAACAGCAAAGGCGCTGGAACCTTGCTTTGTGATTATAAGCGTTTTACTTTGCTAGTGCTGGATTTTGCTCTCTTTATTACTACTATTTGTGTTCTTTCTGTCAGACAATTAACAATCCAGTGCGCTCAGTGGGCTCGGATAACAAAACAAGATTAATCATGAGAGCGAAGTCAATAAATTCAGTTTCAAAAAGAACATGGACTAGAGCTAAATAAATCATGACCTTAATTAAACACAAAGGGAAGACGATATGACCTTGGCGGATCTAAACCAGTTTCTCGGTAGGATGAACTCATTGGTGCTCGAAATACGTTCGATACATACATTTATGACGAGGGAGAAGCAAAGTCGAGAGATGGGTGCTCCGTCTACAGGCGAAGATGACAGATAACAGAGCTTCTCAAAGGCAGCAGACTTTCTGAAGTAGTCACTGAAGAAGTCATTGACGTACTAGCACACCCAGGCATTCTGCTCCAGGCCCAAACTTATAGAACTCTATATTCATTAAAAATTACACGAAACCACTATCTCGGGCAATTAGTATTCGATAGACGAGGAGTCTGGACGCAGATGTCATCCCAACTGTGCTAACATTATTAAAATCTTTCGATAGGTCCTAAGAAGAGTGTCAATAGCATGGAATCACAACATACGCACAACCCAAAGCATCATGGGTTTGGAGCAGGTCACTCATGCTTTTCACAAGTGCTAGACCATTACATGGTCAAAGATGCAATGGAAGACAAGCTAAATGCTGATGCAGTCAATACTAATTCTGTAAAAGTCTTCGACAAGTGTGACCATGGTGTGATAGCGCACAAAATGTGTGAAACACGGAGTGACTGGGAAAAGTGGACAGATGGATTTTTAGTTTGTTAAAAAATAGAACCCAGAATAGCAAACCAAGTGAAGTCGGAGGCTGCCACAGTGAAAAGCTCTGTCCTAGCATGGTAATCACAAAACTGTTGTTTCTTATCTTATATTCAACATAAACAGGGACATGAATCATAGTACTTTAACATTTTTTGCTTATGACACCAGAAACACTATGCGAGTGATGACTGTTGAAGATTCAACGATTTCTCATTCAGATACAAATCGAGTCTTCCTCCAGTGGGCCTCAGGCAATACGATGTTTAATGAAGACAAGTTTCAGTTGCTCCTCTATGAAAGAATGGAGAAAATAAAGACTGAAATGGAGTAGAATGCAAGTTCGAACCCTTCAACAGAGTGAAAGTTTCATGTGCGAGACACATGAATAACGACGATATAAGATCCCACATTCAAAGGTCACAACAATGTTGCTATTGCTAACGCAAGGAAATAAGATAATTTGGCTAACTAAAACTTTTAAAACAAGAGATGCTGAGCCAATATTTTTCATGTTACTAATTCTATCCAGGCTGGAATACAGCTGTTTTTTTTACGGCCCCCTTCAAGGCAGGAGAGATTTCCGAGGTACAAAGCGTACAGGGAACCTTCAATGAAAGTATAAATTTAATGAAATAGCTGAACTACTGGAAACGCCTGAAGTTCCTTGGAACATTGGCCAGAAAGGTATATCATAATTTACATCCGCAAGAAACTTAGCAGGCAATGTCAAATGCCTCCAACAAAAAAACTGCGACGCGATGAGTATACTAAGAGAAAACTTAGTAGTCAGAGGTTCTCGACTCTTCAACTCCCTGGATAAGGTAAATTACCAACAAACATATGGCTGCCTTCAAAAGGGAGCTTCGTAAGTTCTTCAGATTAGTTCCTGATCAGCTGGGCTGTTGTGCATACGATGGACTGTGTGCTACCAGTACCAACAACCTAGTCGATCAGGCCAATACCCAGAAGTTCTGGCTGCTGGCCACGGAGGTGATGACTTCCCCGGAAGTGGCATAAGGTAATCATAAGGTTAGCGAGCAAGAAGTCAAGTCAAGATACCCAACATGCGGTCAGTCAGGTCACCCGGTAAGAAACCTGGTCACTCAGCCAGGACAAATCAACTCGCCACATTGCCAGCAAACAACCCTCACGCCTGTTCTTCATTGTCTTAAAACCCCTTAGAGTGGACCGCTGGAGCACGTGTGAGCTATGACTTCTCTCTGCGCTCAGACATGCGGGAAGTGCTTACTCTTGCGCTTATAAATAGATGATGGGTGAGGCGAATGCTGCAAAGGCAGTTTGGTTCGTAATAATGAAGGGTATCAGTAAACCGCGCTTCTGAAGGTGCATGTTGGTAGAGATGAGGATGGTGGTGGTGACGGTAGTAGTGGTGGTTGTGGGACAGAAGCAGTGGAGGTGGTGGGGACAAGAAGTACGAGATGTCATATCCAGACTGCCATGCTGGGAGGAGTGGTCAAAGTGACAAGTAGGAAACCTGCCATTCATCTATTCATCTTGGTCTTTAAAACGCGCACACACACACACACACACACACACACACACACACACACCAGTGTCACTGACGTGTATAGTATGCACTGCAAAGTCATGGAGAAGATTATCAGGAGGAGAGTGGTGGAGCACCTGGAACGAAACAAAATTATAAACGTTGATGAATGGTTCAGAGAACCGACATGTTGATAAATTAGACACATGTGCAACTCTTGGGTATCTTTATTGAGGAAATGTTTCGCCACACAGTGGCTTCTCCTTTGTATGGGCTGATGAAGCCACTGTGTGGCGAAACGTTTCCTCAATAAAGATATCCAAGAGCTGCACATGTGTCTAATTTATCAAGATTATAAACGACAACCAGCACGGATTCATAGAAGACAAATCCTGTGTCACAAACCTACTGGAGTTTTATGACAAGGTAACTGAAGTAAGACATGAGAGGGGTGGGTTGATTGCATTTTCTTGGATTGCAAGAAGGTAATCGACACAGTTCCTCACAAGAGATTAGTGCAGAACCTAGAGGATCAGGCACGTATAACAGGAAGGGCACTGCAATGGATCAGAGAATACCTGACAGGGAGGCAACAACGAGTCATGGTACGTTATGAGGTATCACAGTGGGCACCTGTGATGAGCGGGGTCCCACAGGGATCAGTCCTGGGACCAGTGCTATTCTTGGTATATGTGAATGACATGACGGAAGGGACAGACTCAGAAGTGTCCCTTTTTGCAGATGATTTGAAGTTAATGAGGAGAACTAAATCAGATGCGGATCAGACAGGTCTACAAAGAGACCTGGACAGGGTGGATGCGTGGTCCAGTAACTGGCTCCTAGAATTTAACCCCGCCAAATGCAAAGTCATGAAGATCGGGGAAGGGCAAAGAAGACCGCAGACAGAGTATAAGCTAGGTGGCCAAAGACTGTAAACCTCACCCAAGGAGAAAGATCTAGGGGTGCGTATAATACCGAGCACGTCTATGGAAGCACACATTAACCAGGTAACTACTGAGGCATATGGGCGCCTGGCAAACCTGAGAATAGCGTTCCGATACCTCAGTAAGAAATCGTTCAAGACTCTGTACACTGTGCACGTTAGACCCATACTGAAGTACGCAGCACCAGTTTGGAACCCACACCTGGTCAAGCACATCAAGAAATTAGAGAAAGTGCAAAAGTTTGCAATAAGGCTGGTTCAAGAGCTAAGGGTAATGTTCTACGAAGAATGGTCAAGGGAAATCGACCTGACGACACTGAAGGACAGGAGGGTTAGGGGAGACATGATAACGACATACAAAATACTGCATGGAATAGATAAGGTGGACAGAGACAGGATGTTCCAGAGAGGGGACACAGAAACAAGGGGTCACAATTGGAAGTTGAAGACTCAGATGAGTCAAAGGGATGTCAGGAAGTATTTCTTCAGCCACAGAGCGTTTGGAAATGGAATAGTCTGGCAAGTGATGTAGTGGAGGCAGGAACCATATATAGTTTTAAGACGAGGTATGATAAAGCTCATGGAGCAGGGAGAGGGAGGACCCAGTAGCGGTCAGTGAAGAGGCCGGGCCAGGAGCTGAGTCTCGACCCCTGCAACCATAAATATGTGAGTACAAATAGGTGAATACACACACACACACACACACACACACACACACATATATATATATATATATATATATATATATATATATATATATATATATATATATATATATATATATATATATATATGTCGTGCCGAATAGGTAAAACTGGTCAATTAGGAAGAACTCATTTAAAATTAAGCCCTTTCTAAAATTTTCTCCTATATGTTTAAAGATATATTTTTTATTTATATTAATGTAAAAATTAATAATTTTGTACCAGAAGAACCTTAGAAAACTTACCTAACCTTATTATAACAAGCGTAATTTAATTTACCCTAATCCAACTAAATATATTTCAGATAAGTTTACAATAATTTAATAATAAACAAACACAATGAAATATATTTTTTCGTTAGGCTCAGAATGATTTTGCGAAATTATTGCATACACAAATTTTCACTTGCACTATTCTGCAAGAAGAGCGTTGCTATTTAAGCCAAAATATGTCGTGCCGAATAGGCAGAACTTGCGATCTTGGCTTAAATAGCAACGTTCATCTTGCCATATAGGACAAGTGAAAATTTGTGTATGCAATAATTTCGCCAAAATCATTCAGAACATAATGAAAAAAATATATTTCACTGTGTTTGTTTAGTATTAAATTACTGTAAACAAATCTAAAATATATTTAGTTGGGTTAGGCTAAAATAAATTATTCTTGTTATAATAAGGTTAGGTAAGTTTTCTAAGATTCTTTTGGTGCAAAATTAAAATTTTTTACATTAACATTAATGAAATAAATATATCTTTAAACGTATAAGAGAAAATTTTAGAACGGACTTAATTTTAAATGAGTTCTTGCTAAGTGACCAGTTTTACATATTCGGCACGATATATATATATATATATATATATATATATATATATATATATATATATATATATATATATATATATATATATATATATATATATATATATGGCAAATAAAGCCTTTTTTGACAACGTTTCAAAACTTTCAATTCTCATTATCATTATCACCTTCAGGTCTACAAAAGAAAATATATTAAGAATTATAAAAAATAAAGATTTTAGGAAACAATTTTAAGCTGTGTGTGTGAAGGGCAAAGCACCAGACAAGCCTGACCCAAGGTCGGGCTTCGAGAGTAGAAAAACTCTCGAAACTTATTAAGTTTCAAAGACAAAGGTTGAGCAGTTAGACACCTTGCTCAAAGAGTGGTCTTGCGCATGCGCATATTCTCCAATGACTGAACATGAACGTTTACCTGTATCTTTCCTTCTGATTTTCTTAATATATTTCTGGAGTATGCATCCAGTGTAATTTAGGTCATCCTCGCCACACACAGACTCTAATCCCTTTTGTTCATACGGTCTTCCTAATGTATTGATTACTGTAACTGAGTTTGTTGAATACGCTTCCATGAGTGTGTTGGGCTGTTAAAGTCTAGTGTATATGCGTCTCTCAACTTCTGTACGGTATGTGATCAGAATTTGTTCTGCTTGACACCGTTAAGAATGTAAGGTCCAGGGCAATTTCTAATCCGATCGGTTCCACTATTTGTTGACGTAAGGCGGATTTATCACAAGACTCTAACAGTGCCAGTATGTTTTTTTTCATCCTGGCACCTCTGTTATTATAGGATTTGTTCCCTTCTTCCAATTTAAGTATCTTAAACTGAAATCACTTAGCAACAGGTTGTCTGGGATAAAGGATGAAAAAATTTCAAGGCAATGTTTGATTTTCATTTGCTAATATTTAAATTGCTAGCAAGTAGTATCAAATGGTTTATATTCAAGAACAATAGCTAAATTTAATTTCAATTTTCAGTGCCAATACTTCATCATTCGTAATTTAAATTATTGTACATTATCAAGTCTTTAAAACAGAGATCAACCTTCCTTTGTAGTTTGCTTTCCGGTAGAATCTAGATTTCCCAAAGTATATATCCATGTTTTGTTGTCAAAGTGGTCTGTAATTTAGGTCTCCGTGAAAGCTGCATACATTGCATTTGACTCGGCGAGTTCACTAATTATATTCTGCTGTTGTTGCTTAATTTAAGACCATGTATATATGCAGAAATGAATGATTTGTTGTTATGCTCATTTTGGCATTAATATTTGGCATTATCAGTTTAATATGGCTCCGAGTTGCTGATACATTATCGTTTCTTGCCATTCGTTTTCGCTTTCTGACACTAAAATATATCTGCAGTCTGTATGGTTGGGATTGCTATGTGTAATTTGACATTTACTTGCCTTAATTCACCTAGTTTCCTTCACGTGAAATGTAGGAAATCTTGCGTCACAGCGTTCTTATATTTGCTGAGCTATAAGTTTTTTTTTGGGGGGTGGGGGTGGGGGGTGGGAATGACAATACTTGTAGGTCTTAAAGCTGCATATGTTTTTATATAGAAGATTACGGTACTTCTTAGGATGGCTGTGTTTACATGTTTCACTCATTTTGCCAGACTATCCTTATTTGCAAACTCCCCAGGAACAGTACAGACACATTTGGATTTTCTGTTGCCTGTGATTTACGGGGTTTGCCTCAACAATTATTTCATTTGATCTTTTACCAGTTTCAACAGTGTCAGTCTCAGAGACAAAACAAGATAGACAGGTTGGAGGGGATGTGACTGCGTCTTCTTGGAATGCAAGAAAACATCTGACACGACACAGTAGCACACCAAATATTTATCTAGAAATTAGATCAGGCAAGGATAAAAAGAGTGCTTTAGTGGGGTCGGAGAGTGCCTAAAAGACAGAAACCAAAGTGCAATGGAAAAGAATGAGATATCCGAGAGGAAAAGCGTAACGAGTGGGGTCCCACAAGGATCACTACTGCTTCCGATAAATATGTGTGAATAACCTATCAGAATTGAGTATGTGGTGTCACTCTTTTGCTGATGTAAAACTAATGAAAAGAATAAGAATAAGAGACTTCAAGAGGCTACAAATGTGGTCCACGTGGCTTATGGAGTTTAATATTACAAACAAAAGCAAGATCATGTCTGAGTTATCTCTTAGTGTACTTGTCACCCCTTCTTTTAAATAAGGATGGCTTCAGAATACTATGCACAGCATATGTTAGGCCAACTGCTGAGTATGCATTACCTGTATGGAACCCAAACCTCATCATACACGGAACCTTGAGAAAGCCCAAAGGTTTAAAACCTGCTACTTCTAGAGCCGAAGGGAATGTAATGACAGGAAAGACTAAAGAAAACGAGGAATATCTAAGGGTAGTGAGATGATAGTACAAATTTTAAAAAAGGAAGTGGTTTACCCTTTGATGGTTCCAGAGATCATGACTCTGAGACGTGGTCCGGTCTCGGACCACGTCTCATGAAGAGGTTAGGAACCACCACAATAAATGTCACATTAGTTGCACTTGTGTCCTTTTACTTTACATATTGTCGGTAATTCTACCAACTTTATTACTGATCGTAGGTTATGAGGTTACCTGGATTCACACCTGGTTACCTGGAGGTTATTCCGGGGATCAACGCCCCCGCGGCCCGGTCCATGACCAGGCCTCCCGATGGATCAGGGCCTGATCAACTAGGCTGTTACTGCTGGCCGCACGCAGTCCAACGTACGAGCCACAGCCCGGCTGATCCGGCACTAACTTTAGGTATCTGTCCAGCTCTCTCTTGAAGGCAGCCAGGGGTTTATTGGCAATTCCCCTACCTGGAGGTTACCTGGAGGTTATTCCGGGGATCAACGCCCCCGCGGCCCGGTCCACGACCAGGCCTCCCGATGGATCAGGGCCTGATCAACTAGGCTGTTACTGCTGGCCGCACGCAGTCCGACGTACGAGCCACAGCCCGGCTGATCCGGCACTGACTTTAGGTATCTGTCCAGCTCTCTCTTGAAGGCAGCCAGGGGTTTATTGGCAATTCCCCTAATGCTTGATGGGAGGCTGTTGAACAGTTTTGGGCCCCGGACACTTATGGTGTTTTCTCTTAGTGTACCAATGGCGCCCCTACTTTTTATTGGCGGCATTTTGCATCGCCTGCCCAGTCTTTTACTTTCGTAGGGAGTGATTTCTGTGTGCAGATTTGGGACCATTCCTTCCAAGATTTTCCAAGTGTAGATTATGATATATCTCTCCCTCCTGCGTTCCAACGAGTACAAGTCAAGTGCTTTCAAGCGTTCCCAGTAGTTAAGGTGCTTGACAGAACTTATACGTGCAGTAAAGGATCTCTGTACACTCTCTAGATCTGCGATTTCACCTGCTTCGTATGGAGATGTTAATGTACAGCAGTATTCCAGCCTAGAGAGAACAAGTGATCTGAAAAGGATCATCATGGGCTTGGCATCTCTCGTTTTGAAAGTTCTCATTATCCATCCTATCATTTTCTTTGCACGTGCGATCGTGGCACTGTTGTGATCCTTGAAAGTGAGATCCTCAGACATTACTACTCCCAGGTCCCTTACATTATTTTTCCGCTCTATTGTATGGCCGGAGTCATACTCTGTTCTAGTTATTATCTCCTCCAGTTTTCCATAACGGAGTAGTTGGAATTTGTCCTCATTGAACATCATATTGTTTACCGTTGCCCACTGGAAAACTTTGTTTATATCTTCTTGGAGGTTAACCGCGTCCTCAGCAGATGACAGCCTTATGCAGATCCTAGTATCATCCGCAAAGGATGATACGGTGCTGTGGTGTATATCTCTGTTTATGTCTGATATGAGGATAAGGAATAAGATGGGGGCGAGTACTGTGCCTTGTGGAACAGAGCTCTTCACTATGGCAGCCTCCGATTTAACTCTGTTGACCACTACTCTTTGTGTTCGATTTGTTAGGAAGTTGAAGATCCATCTCCCCACTTTCCCAGTTATTCCTTTAGCACGTATTTTATGGGCTATTACGCCATGATCGCATTTGTCAAATGCTTTTGCAAAGTCTGTGTATATTACATCTGCATTCTGATTTTCTTCCAGTGCATCCAAGGCCATGTCATAGTGATCCAGTAGTTGTGAGAGGCAGGAGCGACCTGCCCTGAACCCATGTTGCCCTGGATTGTGCAGATTTTGGGAATCCAGGTGATTTGCAATCCTGCTTCTTAGCACTCTTTCAAAGATTTTTATGATGTGGGACGTCAGAGCTATTGGTCTATAGTTCTTAGCTAATGCTTTGCTGCCACCTTTATGGAGCGGGGCTATATCCGTTGTTTTAAGTGACTGTGGAATTTCACCCATGTCCAAGCTCCTCCTCCATAGTGTACTTAGGGCACACGAGAGGGGTTTCTTGCAGTTCTTAATGAAAACAGAGTTCCACAAGTCTGGGCCCGGGGCTGAGTGCATAGGCATGTTGTCAATGGCTTTTTCGAAATCTATCGGAGTTAGGGTAATGTCGGAAATCTGGCATACATTTATGGAGTTTTGAGGCTCATTCATGAAGAAATCATTTGGGTCGTCGATCCTCAGACCGATTAGTGGTTCACTAAACACAGAGTCGTACTGGGATTTCAATATTTCACTCATTTCCTTGTTGTCGTTTGTGTAAGTCCCATCCTGTCTGAGTAAGGGCCCGATACTAGATGTGGTATTTGCCTTCTTTTTGGCATATGAAAAGAAATATTTTGAATTTCTTTCAATTTCACTAATAGCTTTAAGCTCCTCCTGCCTCTCCTGGTTCCTGTAAGAGTCATTTAGCTTAAGTTCGATAGTTTCCACTTCCCTGGTCAGCGCCTCCTTTCGTGTATCAGATATTCTAGCACTCCTGAGGAGCTCAGTGACTCTTCGTCGTCTTCTGAAGAGGGAGCGTCTTTTTCTCTCCAGTTTACTCCTGCTCTTCTTCTTTCTTAGGGGAATATGCCTAGAACATGCTTCGGCTACCAGGAAGTTGATCCTTTCAAGGCACTGGTCTGGGTCCATGTCATTTAAGACATCTTCCCAACATGTTTCGTTTAGGACATGGTTTACCTGGTCCCAGTTGATGTTCTTGTTGTTGAAATTGTATTTTGTGAAGACACCTTCACAGGTACATGCATTCTGCTGTTCAGGACCCCTATGCATGTACGTCTGGACTTCGATTAGATTGTGATCGGAATTAGTTGTTTTTGATATTCTTATGTCTCTTATCAGGTCCTCATTATTTGTGAAGATAAGGTCAAGTGTGTTTTCTAGTCTTGTTGGCTCCACTATCTGCTGGCTTAAGGTGTGTTTTTCGCAGAGACTTAGTAGCTCATGTGTGTGTGACCTTTCATCTGCGCTACCTCCGGGGATTGTTTCAGCTATAACATTATTTGCTACATTTTTCCATTTTGTATGCCTTAGGTTGAAATCACCAAGTAGTAAGATGTTTGGGGATGGAGCTGGAAGGTTTTCCAAACAGTAATCGATTTTCAGTAGCTGTTCCTTGAACTGTTGGGAGGTTGTATCTGGTGGCTTGTATACAACCACAATGACTAGGTTTTGGTTCTCGATCTTTATTGATAGAACTTCAACTACCTCATTTGTGGTGTTCAGCAACTCCGTGCAGATAAGGGACTCTTTGACATACAGGCCAACCCCCCCTTGTTGCCTGTTTTTTCTGTCGCATCTAAAAAGGTTGTAACCACTTATCCATATTTCACTGTCAAAGTGATCTTTTGTGTGAGTCTCTGTGAAGGCTGCAAACATTGCATTAGACTCCACTAGAAGTCCACTGATAAAAGGTATTTTGTTGTTGGTGGATGGCTTAAGGCCCTGTATATTAGCAAATATGAACGAGGTTGTATTCTGTGTTTGTTGGGGGGATTTTGTTATTGGCATCAGTAGTTGTAATTCTGGAGGGCCATGGGTGGCCACTGGCTGCGCCTCCAGTCCAACAAGGCTCCAAGGTGGTGGACTATTTTTGTTATTTCCTTCCATTTTCTTTTTTCGTTTCCTGCCACTAAAAAATCACCTGGAGTTGGGTAGTCGTAGCTACTATTGTTTGTCCTGTGGGGTCTGTGCCTCCTGGTCCCTTTTAGATGGTATGCAGGGCACTCGATGTTGTAACACTGCTTCTGGAGGACCGAGGAGTGGCACATTTTTGGGTGAAAGAAAGTACAGGAAGAAGAGCGACACACTCCTTTAGACAGGAGGTCGCTACATTTTTTGGGATGGTCAAAGTTACATGTCCCAATTTTTTCCCCTATTATTACATGCTTACAGATGCCCCAAGCATAATATTTGCACAAATTCACCTTTGGTTGAGAATTGTTGGGAGGTGTGTTGTCAATTTCTGCAGGTTCTGGGACTGCACTATAATCCTCAGTATCCAAGCCAGGGCCACCCCATCCTGGATTCCATCTACTTTCCCCAGTAGAGGAAGGAGACTCCTCTCCAACATCTGTACTGTGGGCCACGGTCTTGTGCAATGATGGTTGTATATTTACTGTTTTTGTGGTGGTTTGGGTAGTGTCCCTAGGAGAGTCTGGGCTGGCAGTAAGGCTGGGGGCTGGGTCTGGGTCAGCACTGGGGCTGGGGGGTGGGGCTGGGGCTATGACTGTGATGGTTGCAGAAGAGTCTACTCCAGAGGAGGGCTCCTCTACTACATCTGTACTAGGGGATATGGCATTGGTAGCTGTGGAGGAGTCTTTAACTGAATCCAGATTTTCACAATGGCTGGGGGCTGGGTCTGGGTCAGCCCTAAGGCTGGGCACTGAACTAGCTGTTGTTTTTGTTTCCCTAATGCTTGATGGGAGGCTGTTGAACAGTTTTGGGCCCCGGACACTTATGGTGTTTTCCCTTAGTGTACCAATGGCGCCCCTACTTTTTATTGGCGGCATTTTGCATCACCTGCCCAGTCTTTTACTTTCGTAGGGAGTGATTTCTGTGTGCAGATTTGGGACCATTCCTTCCAAGATTTTCCAAGTGTAGATTATGATATATCTCTCCCTCCTGCGTTCCAACGAGTACAAGTCAAGTGCTTCTAAGCGTTCCCAGTAGTTAAGGTGCTTGACAGAACTTATACGTGCAGTAAAGGATCTCTGTACACTCTCTAGATCTGCGATTTCACCTGCTTTGAATGGAGATGTTAATGTACAGCAGTATTCCAGCCTAGAGAGAACAAGTGATTTGAAAAGGATCATCATGGGCTTGGCATCTCTCGTTTTGAAAGTTCTCATTATCCATCCTATCATTTTCTTTGCACGTGCGATCGTGGCACTGTTGTGATCCTTGAAAGTGAGATCCTCAGACATTACTACTCCCAGGTCCCTTACATTATTTTTCCGCTCTATTGTATGGCCGGAGTCATACTCTGTTCTAGTTATTATCTCCTCCAGTTTTCCATAACGGAGTAGTTGGAATTTGTCCTCATTGAACATCATATTGTTTACCGTTGCCCACTGGAAAACTTTGTTTATATCTTCTTGGAGGTTAACCGCGTCCTCAGCAGATGACAGCCTCATGCAGATCCTAGTATCATCCGCAAAGGATGATACGGTGCTGTGGTGTATATCTCTGTTTATGTCTGACATGAGGATAAGGAATAAGATAGGGGCGAGTACTGTGCCTTGTGGAACAGAGCTCTTCACTATGGCAGCCTCCGATTTAACTCTGTTGACCACTACTCTTTGTGTTCGATTTGTTAGGAAGTTGAAGATCCATCTCCCCACTTTCCCAGTTATTCCTTTAGCACGTATTTTATGGGCTATTACGCCATGATCTCATTTGTCAAATGCTTTTGCAAAGTCTGTGTATATTACATCTGCATTCTGATTTTCTTCCAGTGCATCCAAGGCCATGTCATAGTGATCCAGTAGTTGTGAGAGGCAGGAGCGACCTGCCCTGAACCCATGTTGCCCTGGATTGTGCAGATTTTGGGAATCCAGGTGATTTGCAATCCTGCTTCTTAGCACTCTTTCAAAGATTTTTATGATGTGGGACGTCAGAGCTATTGGTCTATAGTTCTTAGCTAATGCTTTGCTGCCACCTTTATGGAGTGGGGCTATATCCGTTGTTTTAAGTGACTGGAATTTCACCCATGTCCAAGCTCCTCCTCCATAGTGTACTTAGGGCATGCGAGAGGGGTTTCTTGCAGTTCTTAATGAAAACAGAGTTCCACGAGTCTGGGCCCGGGGCTGAGTGCATAGGCATGTTGTCAATGGCTTTTTCGAAATCTATCGGAGTTAGGGTAATGTCGGAAATCTGGCACACATTTATGGAGTTTTGAGGCTCATTCGTCGATCCTCAGACCGATTAGTGGTTCACTAAACACAGAGTCGTACTGGGATTTCAATATTTCACTCATTTCCTTGTTGTCATCTGTGTAAGTCCCATCCTGTCTGAGTAAGAGCCCGATACTAGATGTGGTATTTGCCTTGTTTTTGGCATATGAAAAGAAATATTTTGAATTTCTTTCAATTTCACTAATAGCTTTAAGCTCCTCCTGCCTCTCCTGGTTCCTGTAAGAGTCATTTACCTTAAGTTCGATAGTTTCCACTTCCCTGGTCAGCGCCTCCTTTCGTGTATCAGATAGGTGGGGACTAGAGCTAAATCCTCCCCGCAAACCCTGTCTCTAGCTCACACGAAGGAACTAGCATAACAAAATACGCCACTAAGAGCCAGAATTTCAAGAAACCTGAACCACAGGGCCAAACTTATCTTAGGATACACTATCATATAGTGTATCTTAAGATATACTACATGATAGTATATGTTAACCTGTGACAGGTCATCTGATTAAGAGCCGTGTCAGGAGTCATTGTGTTGTTTTTGACGAATAAACTATCACTGCCAACAACGTTCTTAATCACGTGCATGCGATATTCGCTCTTATGATCGAGACGCTTGGCGTGATTTGTAGGTAAAGGCACAGTTATCGCTAGGGGGCTCGATCAGGTTAATTTGAATAGAGTAACCCCTGTGCAGGACTTGTGGTTGAATCTCTCTCTCTCTCTCTCTCTCTCTCTCTGACCACATCATTGTACAATAAACAACAGAGATGAGGTCGGCTATCCATCTCTGCCTAAATGGGGTAATCCAAGAAATACCCAGACCTTAGAGATGACAGATACGATACCACTACCAACCAGGAGGCCTGGTCTGGGACCGGGCCGCAAGGATACCACCACAACCAGGAGGCCTGGTCTGGGACCGGGCCGCAAGGATACCACCACCAACCAAGAGGCCTGGTCTGGGACCGGGCCGCAAGGGTGTTGACCCATGAAAATATGCTTCAGATATCCTTCAAGGGGAACCTGTCGTCTACAGTGGGAGAAACTCCTCCAACAGACTCTGGATAAGAGTACAAAAGGGGACCAGGGACAAAACACTCGGGTGGTTTCTGGACTATAATTATTCTCTTATCCAAAATGACATTATACTCGCCGCCCCTAGTCACTTAGCACTAAATAGGTAACAGTTGCGGGTGGCATCCTGGGGAACGGTCAAACGCTGGTCTTCTCATGCATGATGGGGAAGGGTAAGGAATGTATTTACATCGCCTTAAAATTAAACCAGAGGTGGTAATTAAGATTGTGCTTTCAGTCAAGTAAATAGTATACCTTTGATGAGTTTCGAGAGTCTTTCTACTCCCGGAACCCGGGCATGGGCCAGGCTCCGGGAAAAAGATTCACAGTTCACTTCTATCGCTTACTATATTCTTTAATTTCTTCACGAAAGTATAATACAACCTTTGTTGAGGATATTTCATTAACCAGGCACAAATATTCTGAACAAATTTCAGGAAGACATGTTAAAACATTTCTCTCTCTAAATTCTACTGCATCGCTGAGCCAAAGTATGGGATTGGCTCCAAGCAAACCTTGAAGTGTCCTAAGACCTGGTGTTGTCAATGAGAGTCCTGAGGTATATGAGCGAGCAGAATAGTTATACACTCACGAGGCGCTATAGAGAAAACAGGGATATGAAAAAGGAACGACAATCTTTTTTTAGACGAAAAAAAGAAACGAACAGGCCCAAAACGGTACAAACATTGAAGTACAAGTGGTACAGAGGTGCAGAGCAGTGGGACAAACCAAGCCAGTCATAAACTCCACAGGGTCAAACGTACAACAAGCAAGTGCACAATCAATACTGGAGACAGTAAAGATATGTACACCAGGTGCCACACAAGATGGTACATTGGCAATGAAATTAATATAACACACATCACACCAGAACATCTCAAATGGGTTTGAAATTAAATAAAAATGACAAGGTTAATTGTATTAGTGGGCTCCTCACAGAAGCGAATGCCATGTTTGGAGCATTCACAGAAACGCATACAAGGGATGTTTTGGACAGTGATATATATATATATATATATATATATATATATATATATATATATATATATATATATATATATATATATATATATATATATATATATATATATATATATATATATATATATATATATATATATATATATATATATATATATATATATATATATATATACATATATAGGATGAGGGTCCACCTCTGGTGTAAATTGTGGGACCCATAGCCTCGGAGAAGTGGATAAAAAAGCTTCAAGGAAGAATATTTGGATTTCTTCCTGTAGCCATTTGAATATTCCACTTTCCCTACCACCCCATCTTTTCATATTTTTTTTACCAGTAGGAATAATTTATTACATCATATGGTACAAAAGATTTAAGAGATACATTGCTGATATAAAGGTGGCATATACGGTACATGTTGTTACGTGTGTATCACCGATTATAGGGCGAAAATCTCATCCAACTCCTCAGAGCTGGGGCGTGTGCCCAAAATACAGCAGGCATTACCACTATGAACAGCCGCACTGAGCCACTGGAACAGAAAACTAGCTGCCCTGGGATCCCTAGTTACCCTGATGAGTCTTTTTTCCAGTTCCTTAAGAAATTTAGATGCATTCTTTCCCCATGAGCCAAGGGTCTCTGAGCTTATGGGAACAAACATATAATGATGGGCAAGTTCTCCATATATATATATATATATATATATATATATATATATATATATATATATATATATATATATATATATATATATATATATATATATATATATATATGGAGAACTTGCCCATCAGTGGAAGTTCTAGGTATTAAAATGGAGACTAGGAATGTGGTAATTATCCTAGTATATAAACCACCGTCAGTAGCGGCTGAGGAATTCACAGAGTAGATAAGAAAGACAGCTGTGTTGGAAGACATGAAAACCTCACACCAAATATTATCCTCCTCGGAGATTTCAACCTCCCAAATGTAAAGAGGAAGATGGTTCATCACAACATTGCACCATAAATAGTTTTTGGAATCACTCAAGCATAAAAGGTATATACATACCAGGGAACTATTGAGGATTTGTGAAATGTTTGCATTGAACCAACAAATAAATGATCCCACTAGAAATGAAAATACAATGGATTTGATCTTCACAAACAATGAGGAACTAATCAGAGAAATAACAATCACAAAAACAATATACTCTGACCACCAGATCACAGAAGTACAAACTAATATAAACTCAGAGGTGGAGAACTCCAGAAATAATGTGCGAGAAGGGATGTTCAGTAAATATAACTTCAACAACCATAGAACTAACTGGGTCAAAATTAACAAAGAACTATCAGATATATCCTGGAATAAATCACAGAACAGATGAGTCCCGAACCCATGGCACGTGAGTCCTAAAACTCACAGGCCAGTGTGTAATTGTGTTATTACGATTTCGTGAGTCATATCCTAGGAAACAGACATGAGCACCCTAAACCCTCGCCATTGTCTAGAAAAGATGAACACAAAAGCATTCAAGGTCTGTATTAAGTATGTGCCACTGAGGAAACCTAGAAGATGGTAAGATATAGAAACAAAGTGTAGAAGACTGTACAGAAGGAAAAAGGTTACTGCAATGCCTAACATAAATATGTCCCAACAAAAGAAAGTTAATCTTAGCCGAGAAATCACCGAGACAAAACGAAAACTGAAGCTGTTGTACCAAATAGCAGCAGCACAACGCGAACAAAAAGCCGTCAACAATACTGCAAGAAACAACAAATATTTCTACACATGCAAATTCCAAGCTAAGAACTACCTGTAGAATTGGACCTCTAATAACAGATGGCTCACATACGGACGATGAACAGGAAATGAGTTAATGTTCAGCAACCCACTAAATGAAAGCAGATTGGAGAATGCCGAGACTTTTTTTTATTACATCAGAAGGTCGTGCAGACTAACTGACATTAGCACTAATCCCACAGAATTCGAAAAAAATGAATAGAAAACATGTCTGGTCACTCAGTACCTGGACCAGACTCATGAATTCCTTATTTATAAAAATATGCAAAGTACTATTAGCACCAGCTCTCAGTATTCTTTGGAGGTGAAATACCAGAGACATTAAAGAATGGAGGCATGACTCATTTGCTTAAGGGAGATAGAGTGCTAGCCAAAAGTTACAGACCTAACAGGCTCAAACATTCCACATAATAAAAGTCTTCGAAAGAGTGAAGTCAAATTACAAACTTTATAGAAAATCACAATCTATACAAACCAAACAAACATGGTTTTAGAACTGGAAGATCATGCTTGTCATAACTGCTAAAAACACTGACAGAATTATGGAGGCGCTGAAAAAAATAAAACGCTGATGTGATATGCCGAGATTTTGCAAAGGCGTTTGACAAATGCGATCATGGGGTGAGTACACACAAAATGAGAGGGCCATAGATAGGAAGACAGATTTTCAAGTTTCTAATGCATAAAACACAGAGTAGTAGTGAACAGAACAAAATTCAGCATCAGTGAGGCAAAAACCTTAATTCCCCAAGGAACTGTTCTGGCACCTCAGCTGTTTCTTATCCTCATAGCAGAGTTAAGTAAAAACACCCGTCACACTTTTTTTATCATTTCCAGATTGGACTAAAATAAGCATGAAAGTCGCCTCGGTAGAAGACACTGAAAAACTATAGAAAGATATAAGCAATGTTTTACAGTGGGCAGTGAAGAACATGACATTCAGTTGCGATAAGTTCCAGATGTTTAGGTATGGAAAGAATGAAGGACTCAAAAGGGACACTGTATATAAAACTTAAGCGCATCATCAAATAAAACAAAATGAAAACGAGAAAGACCTGGGAGTAATTATTTCAGGTGAACATTTTTTTCATAGAACACAATAAGATCAAGATCACGAAAACCAAGAAGATGACGGGACGGATAATGAGAACTTTCAGAACTAGGGAAGTGTCAATGGCACTATTTGGCAGTTGTTTGGAATACTGTTCAGTGTAGTTCAGGGCAGGAGAGATATCAGACCTGGAACACCTACAAGATCATATACGGCCAGCATAGAGCAAATAAAGCATTTAAATTACTGGGAACGCTTTAAGTCCTAAATATGTACTTATTGGAGTAGAGGAGAGAGATATATACATGATAATACATACCTGTATAGTATTTGAGGATTCTGTCCCAAATCTGCGCACTGCCATAACAGTGTGAGAAATTTGGGAGGAAGTGCCTAACAAATCCAATGAAAAGCAGGGGTGCAGTGAGCTCAATAAGAGAACACTGTATCAACATCCGTGGCCCCCAGATTATTCAATATCTTACCAGAAAATAACAGTAACACTACTGGGACAAGTGTATAAGTCTTCAAGAGGAAACTGGACAAATATGTTCATCAAGTGCCAGCTCAACCAGGCTGTGATCGATAAGCAGGCTACCGGGATGCCAGTATCAACAACCTGGTTGACCAGGAAAGCACCAGACGAATAGAAAAGGCAAAGGTAAGCAAAGGATTATCACCAGTGTAGTGAAGTGCAGTGTAACATTATTTTAATTAATGTCCTTTTTTAATGTTGGTGCCATAATAATAGAGTAAGCCAGAATAAATACGGCTCATATTCTGCCTCCGAGTCCTAATCATAAAATAAATAATATATGAGAAGGGACTTGTGAATTTTCTTGTGTTGACCAGACCAGCGTTTTTTTTTTTTTAATTTGGAAAACTCTGAAGTTCAAAGCTAATCTCTAAAAGACTGCTGGATCTTTTCCTCTGGAGTCTTCATCTTTTTTTCCATTATCTTATTTATGTACTGCTTATGGTCTAGGCCCCCAAAAATACAAGGGTGTTGAATATAAATGGAATAATACTTACCCCATCATCAATAACCTGCTATTCTCTTCTTCTACTCTTCCAAAATATCTTCTACCGATTTCGGTCCCTTTTCCAGCTAATTACCGCTAGAATATCGTATTCCCGAAATAATATAATACCCATGTGATAAGCCAATTTCCCTACCCTGAGGGGTCAGTCCACCAACCAAAGAAATCTATTCCCTCCTGGAGAGCCAATGCCTAAGTCAATAAGCTTCGTGTGGGAGTGGGTGAGGGATGGGAGGGTATGGGAGGGGAGATGAAGGAAAACTTGTAAGGATGTGAAGGTGCCAACTATTTCCGTTGCTGCTGCATCATTACTACTATCATTCTCTAAGCCATCACCACCCCTACTGTGTCAATCACCACTCTCTCCACCGGCGGCAGCAAAGTATTAGCAGATGCAGCGGCAGCAGTACCAGCAGACGCAGCAGCAGCAGCAGCGTCGCCTCCGCCGCAGGACAAACGCAGGTGAAGAACAACTTCCCAGCACTTGCTAAATCTGGCATTCTATCTGAAGATGGAAGGCAACATAGGCCATGGTTATGCTAAGATATCCTTTAAGAATGTAAATTATACATTTGCGCCTTTTTACAATTCATTAAGAGAGTCACTTCGTGTATGCCACAGAGCGGCGGATCCAGCAGTCTGGCCCTTGTGCTAGGAGGCGATAAGGATGATAAGGGAAGCAGACGTGAGAGGAAATATGAGCCCACGATGAATAGACAAAGTTGACCGTTATTGCTTGCGATAATTGGCGGTTGTGAGCACAAAGCTGGAGGATGCGTCTTAACTGGCGCACGATGTCTCCGCCACAAGCAAACCTCAGCCAACATTCTCAACCTCCTCCTGTCTTTTGTCGTACAATTTTCTTGTTATTTTACAGGAATTTACATAATATTCAGATCCTGCGACAAGTGATAATTATTCAGCAGGACAGAGACATTAGTCAGGGCGAGGGAAGGAAGAGGGAGGGCAGGAGAGCGAGCCAGGGGGTCGGGACAGGTCATATATGACGGGTAATGGAGGGTGTCTGCTTAGCTTGCAAGTCTCTCCAAACCTCCACACAGTGAACTCGGATAAAATGTGTCCCGGGGGCGCCTTAATCCTCCCTCCACTGACTCTAAGCTACGCTCCAGAGTGCCACACAGTGGCATTCTGGAGCGTGGCATAAAAGGCAAACACTGCGAGCAGATGCACTTGACAAGCAGGGGGCGTCTAAACAAGCACATGGGAGGCCATGTTGGTTTTACCACGGCCACAACCAGCTAATCTAATTTTCACTAATTGCAGGTGTTGGCTGGCCCGCGGCCTTCTGCAGTCCGCCGCCGCCAACCTGTAGCCTCCACCACTTGTCAATCAGCAGCAGCTTCACCCACCTGGTTATGGCTCTCAGGTTTAGACCAAGAATGAACGGGACGAGAAGTATTGGTTGCAGTCTAAAGGTGACCACGACCGAGTACGGCAGAAGGTGAAGCCTGGGATATTCTGAGTGATGTAACCAAAAGCTGTTCCACACTTTGTGCACTAGAACATCACATAAACAGAATACAATTAATCTTTTTATTACATGTTGATGGTTCAGGAGTCACTGCCCACGTGCTCCAATCCCAGACAAGGCCTTCTAGTTGATGGCCTGATCAGTCAGGCTATTACTGCTAGCAGCACGCAGTCCAATGCAGGTGCCACAGCCTGGCTGATCAGAAACTACTAGGATGAACTTGCTCAGTTCCCTCTTGAGAACAGCTAGGTATCTGGTGGGAACTTATTATATGTAAAGGAAAAATCTTCAAAAACCTTCCCACTTACTGAGTAGCTCTTAATAATGCACTCACTCTACCCCTAACTTTTCATTGGGTAAATTTTCCACCGTTTCCCAAGACTTTTGCTCTCGTAGGGAGTAATTTAAATGTACATATTTGGAACCAGTCTAATATATTTTCCACGTATAAATTATGATACAGGTTTCTTGCTCGAATTTCAGGGAGTACAAATTAACTTTATATCGTATATTTCCTGGGAATACTATCCCCGTAGCCCGGTGTCAAACCAGACTTTCTGATCAATCCAGTTGTTGAAGGGGAAGGAACAGAAAAAGAGAAGGGAGAGGAAGAGAAGGGAGAGCAAGAAGTGGGAAGAGAGAGAACGGAGAGAAGGGGGAAGCATAGGAGGAGAGACAGAAAGAGAAAGAAGAGAAGAGGAGGTGGGAGAAGCAGCAACAACAGTGAAAGTTGGAGGTGGGGAGTGTGAGTTGTGGGTCCCCAGAGTGAGGCAGAGGCTGGGGTCACGTCCACCTTATATTGACCATGCTGGGGACACCACCCACCCAACTGTGCTCGCGCGCGTGCGTGCCTCTGTACTCACCTGATTTTCTTTGCAGATGTGATATCACTAAGCTTTGCTTTCAGGTGTGTACTCACCTGAATGTGCCAGATGTTGTGTTCGTGTGTACCCGGGTGTGAATTGTGTGTACTCACCTGGATGTGACAGTTGTGTGTACTCACCTGGATGTGACAGTTGTGTGTACTCACCTGGATGTGACAGTTGTATGTACTTACCCTGGTGTGACAGTTGTATGTACTCACCTGGGTGTGCTTCCAGGGGTCGAGCCATGCTTCTGGTCCCAGCTCTTCATAACTCTTGATTAGTTTTACAGATTCCTGGCTTCCAGGGCGACATTATGCCTATTTCTGAAACTGTGTATACTTTTCTCGGCCACATCTTCATCTAACTTGTTGTAACTCGTTCTACCTTTGAAGATTTTCGAGTTTTCTACTCTGGGAACCCTGCCCTGGGCCAGGCTTGTCTGGTGCTTGCCTGGTTATTAGGCTGCTGCTGGCTGGCCCATATATCCATCACAGCTTGGTTGATCTGGCACTTGGAGACACATGTCAAGTTTTCTCTTGAAGAATTCTACACTTGTGCCAGCAGTGTTTCTCCTTGAGGATATAAATTTAGTCTTTCGGTGGGCATCAGACAACAATATGATGTTCAATGAGGATAAACTTTAGTTATTCCGCTAAGCACGAATGGTTATTACCACACCAAGAAAAATGATAGGGTGGATAACTATAACTTTCAAGACAAGAAATGCTGAACCAATGATGCCACTAGTTTTCTCCAGGATGGACTACTACTGCTGCATACTAACAGCTCCATTTCAAGGCAGGCGAGATTACCGAGCTAGAAAATGTACAGAGAACTCTCACTGCCCGTATACACTCGAACATCTAAGCTACTGGGAATGTCTGAAATCCCTTCAACTATATTCTCTGGAATGTAGGCGAGAAACATACATCATAATTTACACCTGGAAAATATTGGAGTCTGGTCCCAGTCCTGCACACCGAAATCACTCCATGTGAAAGCAAGAGACTTGCCAGACGGTGCAGAGTACCTCCAATAAAATGCTGGGACGCAACTAGTACATTAAGAGAGAACTCATTAAGTGTCAGAGGTCCCAGACTCTTCAATGCCCTCCTGCCGTACATAAGGGAAATTGATAACAAACCTCTGGCTGTCTTCAAGAGGACTAGACAAGGTCCTCAAACCAGCCAGGCTGTGATTTGTATGTCGTAATGTGTGCAGCCAGCATTACCACCTTGGTTGATCAGACCTTGATCCACCAGAAGGCCTGGTCTAGGACTGGGCTGTGAGGGGGAAGGGACACATTCACCCCTGGAAGCATCCTTCTGATATGCTTCAGGTAAGAGCTTTTCAAGAAGATTAGATAAGTGTGATAACTACGTGGGCATGCGGGTTGCTAGCACAAACTGCATAGTTGACCAGGCCATCACAAATAAATCTCAGCCAAGCAGATAAAAATATACTCTTTATAAGGATTATAATCACATAAAAATAGAAAGGTGCTCTTTTGACCTGAATACTAAACCTTTAATATTAAAGCAGAGATGAAGAACAACGAGTGTAGAAATAGACACATAAATACCATAACAACTCTCTCTCCTCCCAAGAAAGTGACTTCATGCTGGTCAAGGGCTCTTGATCAAAAGTCTTGGAGCTACTCTCCCTTCCACCATCCCAATGACCAAGCGTTGTATTACCCCTACGGATTTTCAGCTTCTCCACTTGATTCAGTACCACCCACGTCTATCATCTGTCAATACCACCCACGTCTATCATCTGTAAATACCACCCACGTCTATCATCTGTCAATACCACCCACGTCTATCATCTATAAATACCACCCAACGTCTATCATCTATTAGTACCACCCACAACTATCATCTATTAGTATCACCCACAACTATTATCTATCAGTACCACCCATATCGAATATGGGAAAATCACAGAACGGGTGAGGCTTGAACCCAAGGCAGGTGAATCCTAAAACTAACAGGCCAATGCGCTAATAACTGGGTCAGCTGGCTTTAATAAGATTCATGCAAGTACATTTCTATGCACCATAGGAAGGTTGACATGAGTCCCACTGTGTCCGTTCTGTGACTTGCATACAATCGTGTTATGACTTCGTGAGTTAATATAGGAAAGTATGAGTAATGAGTTGAACCAGTGAGGACACCATACCTCACTACACAATACTGGGGAATTTACTTAATTCCACTTAACTAGGTACACACACACATCAGTCCTATACAAAACGACAAAGTAAAGATGGGTTGCCTGGAGGTTGCCTGAGGAAAGTGAATACTATATTTCACACTCTTCCAATTTATTAATAATTAATATATTGCAAGAATATACTTGGTAAAGGAGAAAGGGATCTGATACTATGGTAACTGGGGGAAGATACAAGATAACTGAGATAAGGTAATACAATATACTCAACCTAACTGACTATTCACTTACATCATAAAATAAGAGACTAGAAGTGCGGTCAGCCTCATAGCCCCAGGTTCCACGACCTCACACACTGCCATAGCGCTGTCCCCGAGTGTCTGGCTACCAAATCTCCACAGAGCTGGATCAACCAAGGTTACTTCCAAGGCTTCTCTTAGCTGTTGCTGTTATAATATTCGTCTCAAGACATCACACTATCTATTAGTACCACCCATTACTATCATCTATAAGTACCACCCACTACTATCATGTATCAACACCACCCGCTAGTATCCTCTATTAGTACAGCACACTTTTGTCATGTATTTACAGCAACCACTACAATCATCCGTTACTATCACCCACGTCGATGATCTATTAGTGCTACCCATTATTATCATTTCCTAGCAACACCCACTCGTATAACACACTTCTATTATCTATTTACCCACGCACTCCTATAAACTATTAATATTAGCCACTACTATCTCATACATATCCCACCCCATTAACACCTGTAACATCCTTACAGTACGAAACTCCTTCAAAATCTAACCCTTTCCTTCAGCTCAAAATTCTCAACTCCCATTCTCCTCCCACTTTTTTCTTGAGTTCACCTAACCCCTTAACATCCCCCCCCCCAACCTCTGCTCCCTTTGTCAGGTGAGGGAGGTACGTCAGTGTTGTATCGAGCGACCAGGGCACAAGAATAACGTTAAGCTACAATACCAGAGCACTCGCCAGATTACTGCTTCTACCCGCCCATCCTCTATTACGCTCACCCGCCCACACAAAACCATCCTCTCTTACGCCTATCTACTAGGTTCCCACTCATACACACATTATATATAAATATATATATATATATATATATATATATATATATATATATATATATATATATATATATATATATATATATATATTTCGTGCCGAATAGGTAAAACTGGTCAATTAGCAGAACTTGTTTAAAATTAAGTCCTTCATAAAATTTTCTCTTGTACATGTCAAGATCTAATTTTTCATTTATGTTAATATAAGAAATAATGATTTTGTATGAAAAGAACTTTAGAAAACCTACCTAACCTTATTATAACAAGTGCAATTTAATTTAACCTAATTAAACTAATTTAATAATAATTTAGTAATAAACAAACACAATGAAATATATTTTTTCTTTAGATTTAGAATGATTTTTGCGAAATTATTGTATACACAAATATTCGCTTGCCCTATTCGGCAAGAAGTGCGTTCCTATTTAAGCCAAAATCGCAAGTTTTACTTTATACACACACACACACACACACATATATATATATATATATATATATATATATATATATATATATATATATATATATATATATATATACACACACACACACACACACAGATGCCTTTTCCAGCAACTACACAGATTACAGAATCCATCAAAATTTGTTCGTGTACAGCGTAAACCCATGAAACATTTCATCCTTTTCATACTTTGCAACAGCCATTAACTACTGTTGTCATTCGCAATTGTAATATTTTAATCAGAGGAAAGTTGCATGGGTCATATAACGCCCGTGGAGTGAGAGGCATTCAAATTCGATCAAAGAAGATAAGTCCAGTTCCTTGGATCAAGAGCCCCTCACCAGCATCAAGACAAAATACTGCAATAGAGTAAAATAATAATATTCAACTGCGAGATTAACAGCGGCAAAATTGCATCTAAACACGCCATTAAATACACCAACCTTCTTCTTAATAGCACACACACACACACACACACACACACACACACACACACACACACACACACACACACACACACACACAGAGCTAAGGGAAATGTCCTACGAAGAAAGGTTAAGGGAATTCGGCCTGACGACACTGGAGGACAGGAGGGTCAGGAGAGACATGATAGCGACATACAAAATACTGCGAGGAATTGACAATGTGGGCAGAGACAGGATGTTCCAGAAATGGGACACAGAAACAAGGGGTCACAATTGGAAGATGAAGACTCACATGAGTCAAAGAAATGTTAGGAAGTGGAATAGTCTGGCAAGTGACGTAGACGTAGTGGAGGCAGGAACCATACATAGTTTTAAGACGAGGTATGATAAAGCTCATGGAGCAGGGAGAGAGAGGACCTTGTAGCGATCAGTGAAGAGGAGGGGCCAGAAGCTATGTTTTGACCCTTGCAACCACAAACAGGTGAGTACACACACACACACGAGTATCGTAACTCTGAAGGCGATCACAGGAGCTTGTCTCCACCTATCACACACAAACAAAATTTATGTAGTTTTGTGCATAAAGCGCCCAGGCATGCAAGTATTTCCATGAATCTTGCCCAGGATACATTACACAATTATTGAAAATTTAAAGCCGATCGAATAACGCGTTATCGAGCAATAACGTAAATCTGTGAGAACCCAAACGAAAATGTTCCGAAAAATGGAAGTCTCCCCGCGGATTTTTTTTTTTTTTTAATTTCATTTTCTCATTTACATTTTATTTAAAATTCTCAACAATCCCGTAAGAAAAAAATATTTGTTTTGAATTCTTCTAAAAAAATAATACTTTCTATTATATACAATAATACTTTCTATTAAGATACACCAGCATTTACGGTTTCAAGCTGATCAGTAGAGGCATTCTCTAGTTATAAGATGGGAAACAATTTGCTTAATAAAACTGGCAAAGTAAAGTTTACACAGCTGAGAATAAGTGACAAACTGCTTTAATAAAGCTCACCAATGGTAAAAGTATGAAGAGCATCAGAAAAGGTATTTTCTAGTATATGATTCGACTCCAGCGATTCCAAGCTGTTTTTTAACTATTCCAGTAAAATTTCAAATTTGCATCTACTTAAAATAAAATTATAGATTATCATCTTTTTTATAGAATGCATCGTCAATAATATTTTGAAGTCAATCAAAAGAAGCATTCGTTAGTTATTGAATAAAAAAAAAAAGGAATATATCCATTTCTTCCATAAAATTGGCAAATTGGGACTTCTGCTACCCAGTAACATGATGAGCCTTGTGTTCAGGAAACCACATCATTGGTACAAATTTGAAGCCGATCAGAGGAGTTATTCTCCAGTGATGGCACGGAATCCAAGTTTTTACTATTTTATTACTACAAATTAGTCTGCATGTAAAAGAATTTAATGGGTACTGTTGAAAATGGTATCAAATACGTACAAGTTGAAGATTAAGACACGTGTGCAACAACTCCAGGCTGAAGGACTGACCACCTCAAATACTCTTTCTCCAAGGTTGATGGACTGATTACATCTTTACTTCACTACTACTACTCCTCCCTCTGTATCTGACTGAAGAAGCCTACCTTATAGGCGAAATGTTTCGTCAATTTTTAATGGGTACTATCCTGCACTAAGCTGCATCAGCCACTGAATACTGAAACCGTTCAGAAAAGATAAACTTAAAATTATTTAACGTGATTTAATAGACGTAAAAATTCCACAATATTTTTACATAATAAACCGGTCAAATCTGAACCTACACAACTGAATTTCACTCTCCATCATCGTCGATATTTGGTACTTTTTTTTTTGGAAGCTATGCCACTTATGGGTTTGGAACCTATATGAGCCATTCCAGGATGCTGGTAATGACTTAAATAAGTTTCACCATAGGGCATGTCAACAAGTCAACTGTTCCAAGTATTTGGTTCTTGTTACCGTAAACAAATATTAAAAATTTGAAGATGGTTGGATGGGCATTCTCAAGTTATGGGCAAAAACAAACGAAAAGTCGAAGGAAAAAAAAAAGAAAAAAAAATAGGCAACCTCTTTATGGTACCCCTTCAGGATTTCTTGCATATTATTTGCAGCATATTTATTGATTTTCATTACTTAGGTTTGGTAAGGTTAGATTAGATCAGGTTAGGTTAGGTAACCACTTATAACACAGTACAACGGAAATTAACGAAAAATATGATCAACCAGTTGAAAAGGTCTGCCACACGAACAGAAAATGGGGATCTCGCTAAGTGAGATATTCACTGTTAAAGGTACCTTCACTGGTCGGCCATTTAACTGTCTTTGTAACTGTGATATGCTGTCTGTTATTAAGAGAACGGGTTATATTACGTCTGCTTTAACATTCGAATCAGGCCAAGCTCTCATTCACAGAATTTCTCTTCCTCTTTATTTCTCCTTCATTTTCTTGAGGTTTCAGTTAACCTGTTTTCTTCTACTTCAGCGTCATTGTTCTCGCTCCAGTCCCTGGTTGTCGCATATAATTGTATTTTACCTTCTATTATGCAGTTCTTGTCCTGTAAGAGTTTTTGAACTCATGTGAATCAGCGTCCTCCATAGTGTCTATACGGCCCAGTGTGGTGGTCTGTGTGACCGTTAATCCTCTATCAAGAGGAAGAGAAGGAGGGAATAACAACTTTCCTCGCTGCCTTCAGAGGCGAATTTCACGCTACTCTAGTGTCATGTGTCACGTGCACAACTATTTGGCAGGTGGCAGTTGCAATATGAGAGCCTGAGACCTATTTACTTACTAGATCTTAGAACGAACAATGACGAATTTTATGAATGTCATAGTGGCTGATGTTCTGACATAATGACACTTAACACTCATCTAACATTCACTCCAAGAAGGAGGCAGCAAAACAGTAGCTAAGAACTATAGACTAATAGCTTTAATGTCCCATATCATAAAAATCTTTGAAAGAGTTCTAAGAAGCAGGATTGCAAACCACTTGGACTCCCAAAAATTGCACAATCCAGGGCAACATGGTTTCAGAGCAGGTCGCTCCTGCCTCTTGCAACTACTGGACCACTATGATATGGTCTTAGATGCACTGGAAAACAGAATGCAGATGTAATATACACAGATTTTGCAAAAGCCTTTGACATGTGCGACCATGGTGTAATAGCACGCAAAATGCGTGCTAAAGGAATAACTGGCAATGTAGGCAGATGGATCTTCAACTTTCTAACCAATCGAACACATAGAGTAATAGTGAACAGAGTTAAATCGGATGCTGTCATAGTGAAGAGCTCTGTCCCACAAGGAACAGTACTCGCACCTATCCTGTTTCTCATTCTCATATCAGACATAGACAGAGATGTAAACCATAGCACTGTATCATCCTTTGCAGACGATACTAGGATCTGCATGAGTGTGCCATCCATTAAGGATACGGCAAATCTCCAATAAGATATAAACCAAGTTTTCCAATGGGCAACGGAGAACAATATGATGATCAATGAAGACAAATTCCAACTACTCCCTATGGAAAACTGGAGGAAATAATAGCTCTAATCACACAATAGAGCGGAAAAGTAATGTGAAGGTCCTGGGTGTGGTAATGTCCGAAGATCTCACCTTCGAGGACCACAACAATGCCACTATCACATCTGCTAGGAAACTGATAGGATGGATAATGAGAACATTCAGGCCAAGAGATGCTAAGCCAGTGATTATCCTTTTTAAATCACTTGTTCACTTTAGGCCGGAATACTGCTGTACATTAACATCCCCATTCAAGGCAGGAGAAATTGCAGAACTAGAGAATGTACAAAGAACCTTTACTGCACGTATAAGTCCCATCAAACACCTTAACTGCTGGGAACGCCTGGAAGCACTTCACTTGTACTCACTGGAGCGCAGGCGAGAGAGATGTATCATAATCTACATATGGAAGATTCTGGAGGGGCTGGTTCCTAATATGCACACAGAAATCACTTCCTACAAAAGCAAAAGATTTGGCAGGCGATGCAACATACCCCCAGTGAAAAGTAGGGGTGTCACTGGGGGTTATGTTGCAATAAGTGTCTGGGGCCCAACACTGTTCAACAGCCTCCCACCAGCCATAAGTTGCATCACCAGTAGACCCCTGGTTGTCTTCAAGAGGGAGCTGGACAGATACCTAAAGTCGGTGCCAGATCAACCGAGTTGTGGCTCGTACGTTGGACTGCGTGCGGCCAGCAGTAACAGCCTCGTTGATCAGGCCCTGATCCATCGGGAGGCCTGGTCGTGGACAGGGCAGTGGGGGGCGTTGATCCCCAGAATGCCCTCCAGGTAGCCGGTACCCTAGCACGTACCTTTGCCAGCGCTCTGGTAACAGTGCACCAGGGCCGAGCCGGCCGGTATAGGCTGGGCTGGGCTGGGCTGTTCAAATGCCCTGAGGGCACTCTTGTTTCAGGAAGCAGCACCATGGCAGTTCGTGATTCCTTTACCAGGGAGCCTGGTTAATTAATGCACCTCCCTCAACATATTAGTGAGAGAGAACCTGGTACCTCTACAGTATTTCGAGTGCCCTAATGTGTCGGAGCCATCGCGTTAATAGACGCAAAACTCATTTAGCAGTGGATTCCTGGACTCAACCAGAACCCAGGATGTGGGGGCCTCTTGGACAAGAGTGTTACGTGCAAGTCTAGTGAATGAGTGTCAACTCTCATGATTTAATGACATTCGACTACTGCGCCAGCTCTCATTACCAAGCAGGATTTTAAATGATGGATGTCCTGTCCTGATCTCGCCACTAGCCCAAACCACCAAACCCTCTGTAACATACCTGAGGGTCAGGTAAAATCCATTTCTGCTTACCTTGTTCATTAAAGGTATTGTAATCCATGTGTGCAAAGCAGGTAGGGACTGATTGATATATATGGTGTTGGTATTGGGCAAGTGAGGTGATTAAGCTCTGAGGCTTGTCAAAGCGTTATACCAACGTGTCTTATATTTACTCTCGGTCAAACCACGGTACGGATGGGGTTAGAACTCATGGCAATTGAGTCTGCAGGACATTTAGACTGGTAATAAATCTAAAGGCCAGAAGTCAACAAGGGCATCATACTGGCAAGGCTAACCATGCCCAGTGTACCTGTTACATTTACATTCCCCTGTCGAGGAAAGTGTTCACCAAAACTTTGACAAAGCTTGTGTTGTGGTTGACAAGCTCTGGGTGAATAGACTGACACTAATTAGAAGTTAGTCATGCACGTACACACACACATATTCCTTCAGCCATCCTCTTCCAATCTTTTTCTGTTCCTTCATCCTGCATCTTTCGTTTTATATTCTCCTGTCTTTAACCTTCCACTACCCGGATACTCACCTATCCTTCCCTCACTTATTCCATCTTCTTGTTCCATCACTCTACATCACACACAATTTGCTGATTCCCACGGTCCTCCCTCTATTCTCCATCGCCGGCCAAGGCAGCCGTTTGACCTCATCCTCGCATCCATCACACTTACGACGTCGCAGAGACAAATCCATGGGGAAGGAGAGAAGGGAAAGGCGGAGAAGGAGAATCGAGGAAGAAAGAGATGGGAAGACGTAGGGAAGGAGAAGAGGGTGGGGATTGAAAGAGGGAAGAGAGCACGAAGGGAAGAGCGAGGAAGGAAAGGAAGAAAAGATATGGAAGAGAGAAGGGAACTGGAGAGTCAGGAGAAACGTTTGAAAAGGGAGCAAGGAGAGAGAGAGGAAGATAGATAGATAGAGAGACAGAGAGAGATCAAAGAGGTTCATTGGAGACAAATTTCAACTGCTTAATTAATGAGAACGAAGACTTGAAAAACAGGGAGAGCATATACAATGAAGGCAGGACATATCATACAAAGTAAGGAATAGGTAATACACCGTAAGGAATAAATGAAAGTCTTAGGAATAATTATGTCAGAGGATATGCAATTTGGAAATCGCAATAAGGTAAATGCAACCAAAGTCAGTAAAATGACAGGGTGGATGAAAACTTTCAGAAGAGAATGATAATACTTTTCAAATAATTTGCGCTCTCAAGAATTGAACATGAGTCTGTGCTGACAGCGCCATTCAAGATAGGAGAAATGGCAGAGCTGGAAAATGTACAGAGGTCGTATACTGCCCGCACAGAATCAATAAGACCTCTTAATTATTGCAATATATATATATATATATATATATATATATATATATATATATATATATATATATATATATATATATATATATATATAAGATCACAGTAAACAGGTGATTTCAGAATATGCAAAACAACCACTCTGAAAGAATAGAGAAATTCCAAGCGCTTTCGTGACTACTCACGATAATGTGATAATGTGAGTAGTCACGAAAGCGCTTGGAATTTCTCTATTCTTTTAGAGTGGTTGTTTTGCATATATATATAGATATATATATATATATATATATATATATATATATATATATATATATATATATATATATATATATATATATATATATATATATATATATATATACACAACATCCCTCATTCAGAGTGCAGGCACTGTAGTACTTCCCATTTCCAGGACTCAAGTCCAGCCTGCCAGTTTCTCTGAATCCCTTTGTAAATACTACCCTGCTCACACTCCAACAGCAAGTCAAGTCCTAAAAACCATTTGTCTCCATTCACCCCTATCTAACACGCTCATGCATGCTTGCTAGAAATCCAAGCCCCTCGCACACAAACCCTCCTTTACCCCCTCCCTCCAACCTTTTCTAGGCAGACCTCTACCTTCCCTCCATTACAGATTTATACACTCAAGCCCCCAGCTCTGCTAGGTGCTTGATTCTTGTAGGATTTGGCGGTCCTGTGGGTTAGAGCGTCATGTGATTTTCGCTCACCATGAGGCGGGCCAAAACGACATGGGTTCGAGTCCTTGGCTAGTCGCATTGTTATTGATTAAATACCACTCGCCCGTGGTTACAATAATATATATATATATATATATATATATATATATATATATATATATATATATATATATATATATATATATATATATGCAAATACAAAAATCGATCAATAAACAACAAAACCATGAAGGGAGGTTTTATGACAAATCCAGAAAGCACCCAGCGAGATGTGACCGGGGTAAGCAACACCGCCCTCTCCTGCTAATGCCTGGCCAGGCAAGCTGTGATGGTTATGTGGGTTATGTTATACTGCTGGCAGCAAAAGCCTGGTTCATCCGGTGGTCAACAAGAAATCCGACCTCAGGCCAGGCTGCGAGCGTAGACCCCACTAAACCTCTCACAGGTAGGACAGGAGCTTGTGGCTTGTAAACACTCATATAATCTCCCATCCTTCATGGAGTCAATGAACCTGTGATCCGTGTGGATCATTCAGTGCAAGGAGTGGTCGACTCTACACCAAGCACAATGTCATAAGTTACCAGAGATGTGTGATGCGCTCTATGCTGCTTCCTGCTCTATTATATACTCTTGATCTGCTATCATGTGTTGTTCTCTGCCGTTTCCTGTTCTGTTTTCCAGTATTATTCTGTTTTATTCCCTGATCTGTTCTCTAGTATTCATCTGCTCTGTTCCCTGTACTGTTCTCCAGTATTCCTCTGCTCTGTTCCTTGTACTGTTCTCCAGTATTCCTCTGCTTTGTTCCTTGTACTGTTCTCCAGTATTCCTCTGCTCTGTTCCTTGTACTGTTCTCCAGTATTCCTCTGCTCTGTTCCTTGTACTGTTCTCCAGTATTCCTCTGCTCTGTTCCTTGTACTGTTTTCCAGTATTCCTCTGCTCTGTTCCTTGTACTGTTCTCCAGTATTCCTCTGCTCTGTTCCTTGTACTCTTTTCCAGTATTCCTCTGATCTGTTCCTTGTACTTTTCTCCAGTATTCCTCTGCTCTGTTCCTTGTACTGTTTTCCAGTATTCCTCTGCTCTGTTCCTTGTACTGTTCTCCAGTATTCCTCTGCTCTGTTTCCAGTACTGTTCTCCAGTATTCCTCTATTCTGTTCCCTGTACTGTTCTCCAGTATACCTCTGCTCTGTTCCCTGTACTGTTCTCCAGTATTCCTCTGCTCTGTTCCTTGTACTGTTCTCCAGTATTCCTCTGGTCTATTTCCAGTACTGTTCTCCAGTATTCCTCTGCTCTGTTCCCTGTACTGTTCTCCAGCATTCCTCTGGTCTATTTCCAGTACTGTTCTCCAGTATTCCTCTGCTCTGTTCCCTGTACTGTTCTCCAGTATTCCTCTGGTCTATTTCCAGTACTGTTCTCCAGTATTCCTCTGCTCTGTTCCCTGTACTGTTCTCCAGTATTCCTCTGCTCAGTTCCCTGTACTGTTCTCCAGTATTCCTCTGCTCTGTTCCCTATACTGTTCTCCAGTATTCCTCTGCTCGGTTCCCTGTACTGTTCTCCAGTATTCCTCTGCTCTGTTCCCTGTACTGTTCTCCAGTGTTCCTCTGCTCTGTTCCCTGTACTGTTCTCCAGTATTCATCTGTTCTGTTCCCTGTACTGTTCTCCAGTATTCCTCTGCTCTGTTCCCTGTACTGTTCTCCAGTATACCTCTGCTCTGTTCCCTGTACTGTTCTCCAGTATTCCTCTGCTCTGTTCCCTGTACTGTTCTCCAGTATTGCTCTCATTGCCAGCATTTCCTTCCTCCCTCGGGATACAAGTTCATCTCTACACCTTTAAGGTTTATCGCGAGTTTTATCTTGTCATCATCCCTTCCTTTTTCATCCTCTCCTTATTTTCTTTTCACCACCACCTACACCTCAGAACGTCACCGGAAATCCCTTAACCCTATCACAAATACTCCACCGCTATCACAAACACTCCACCACTATCACAAATACTCCAACACTGCCATATCCTTTTACACCACCACGATTCCTCTATCACCTCCGCAAATCCTCCAACACTTTCACAAACACTCGACCACCGATGTAACCATCACTACAAATCCCACATCCCACCACAAGTGCCCCAACACCACCACATTTAGGGAATGGATAAACCCTAAACTTGTAGGAGAAACTTGAGATCCAACAGACTGATGCTATTCGCTGGTGTTTCTGCGTTAACTACAATACACAGAGGCAGCACACCACCGCTGAGGAGCAAGGAAGGAGCGTGGTGGTGATGCTAATCCTTGAACTACTGCTGAGAGGTAAGAGAGGAGCGTGGTGGTGCTACTACTTGTGCGAGGCTAATGTTAATGACGGGTGACTGGCGGTAGCGATAGCGGCGGCGGTAGTAGCGGTAGCGACGACAGCGGTGACTGCTGTGGCAGTGGTGATGACAGCAGGGCTAGCGGTGATAGTTGCGGTGACAGCGGCGGAGGGATAATCATTTCTTGCTCCATGTTCGATCCTCTGCTTTCCATGAAAAAATTTACAATTGTTTATCACAGTTTTTCTCTTCCACAGAGAGCAGTTTTGTTGAAGTACCACAATGTGGTGTGCTGACGGGAGCAGCACCACCTAGAGACGTACCATCTTGGGTCACAGCTGGCAACGTTGTCAGTCCCAGTCCAAGTTGTGGTGGCTCTGGGAATTCCTTAATGAAGTCAAAATAGCATGCTTGGTACAGCAGAGGGATCAGATTTTTTTTACCCCAGGTTCGATCCACCACAAACTATGAAAAATTACGCGCATATATGTGCAAGCATGCTTGCATGCGCGCGCGCGCGTGTGTGTGTGTGTGTGTGTGTGTGTGTGTGTGTGTGTGTGTGTGTGTGTGTGTGTGTGTGTGTGTGTGTGTGTGTGTGTGTGTGTGTGTGTGCGCGCGCGCGTGTGTGTGTGTGTGTGCGCGCGCGTGTGTGCATGCGTGCGTGCGTGTTCCTATAGGTGGTTACAGGTGCCGAATCTCAGCTCCTGACACCGTCATTTCACTGGCCGCTACTGGATTCACTCCTGGCTTCAAGAACCTTATCGTAGCTTTTCTTAAAGTTATGTAAGGATCCCGCCTATCACTCCATTGTCCAGTTCGTTCCATTTGATGACGCTTCTAGGACTCAAGAAATATCTCCGAACATCCCCGAACTTCCAGCTGTGTCCTTGTGTTCCTGTTTCCCGCCTCTGGAACAATCTGTCCTTGTCCTCCAATAGATATACCTTTCATGAGTTCCGAGATTATTTCTACTCCCAGAGCCCAGCCTTGGGACAGACTTGTCTGGTATTTGCCTGATCAACCAGTTTCTTGCTGCTGGAGGCCCGTTGCCTCACATATCCAGCACAGCCGGGTTGATCTAGCACCTGGTGAAGATACTTGTCTAGTTTCCTCTTGAAGACATCTACACTTGTTCCATCAGTGTTTCTGATATCTTCTGGTAATATACTGAATAATCTGGTGCCACGGACGTTGATACAGCGTTCCATTATTGTGCCCATTACACCACTGGTTTTCACTGGGTTTATCTTGCACTTCCTTCCATACCTCTCACCCCAATATGTTGTTATGGCAGTGTGCAGATTTTGGACCAGGCCCTTAAGTACTTTCTGGGTATATATTATCATGTATATCTTCCCTCCGCTCTAGTAAGCACATATTTAGGACTTGAAATCGTGCCCAGAAATGCTTTACTGGCTCTATGAGGGCCACTAACGATCTCTGTATCTTTTCCAGCTGTAATATTTCTCCTGCCCCTAAATGGGCAGTCAACACTGAACAATATTCCAAATGAGAGCACAAGCGATCTGAAAAGTGTCACCACTGACACTATTTCCCTTGTTTTGAAAGCTCTCATTATCCACCCCGTCATTTTCCTTGTAGTCGTAACCTTGATCTTGTTGTGTTCTTTGAAAGAAAGTTCAGCTGACATAATCACTCCCTGATCTTTCACGTGTTCCTTTCGTTCTATGTGACGATCCTCTTTGAGTTTTGAATACAGTGGTCCTTTTGAGTTCTTCATTCTTTCCATACCTAAGTAGCTGGAACTTATCGCCATTGAACGTCATGTTATTTTCCACTGCCCACTAGAAAACCCTGCTTATATCTTCCTGCATTTTTTCAATGTCTTCAGCTGAAGCGACTGTCATGATTATTTTAATGTCATCTGCAAATGATGATACAAAACTGTGACAGGTGTTTTTATTTATGTCTGCTATGATGATAAGAAACAACAGAGGTGCCAGGACAGTACTTTGGAGTACTGAGCTTTACTTTGCTGATGTTGGATTTTGCTCTGTTTTATAATACTCTTTGTGTTCTATGTGTTCGAAACCTGAAAATCCGTCTGCCTACCTTCCCAGTTATGCCTATGGCCCTCATTTCTGTGTTCGATCACCCAGTGATCGCATTTGTCAAACACCTTTGCAAAACCTGTGCATATCACATCTACGTTTGGTTTTCTTCCAATGCCTCCATAATACCAGTTCTAACATAGTGCTGGTTTGGGTTATGCAGAATGTGCTGTTCTATGGAGTTCGTAATTTGACATCTTGTCACTCTTGCGAAGATTATGTGGAAAGGGCTGCTGGTCTGTAAGTTTTTGCTAGTGCTCTACTACTTCCCTTATGTAAAGGAGCTATGTCTGCACTCTTTAAGGTCTCTGGTATTTCGCCTAGACCCAGGCTCTTTTTCCAAAGAATACCGAGGGCTTGTGCTACTGGTACTTTGCACTTTTTTATATATAATTAGTTAATTCTATGAAGGTGGTCCAGGTGCTGGGTGAGCGGGCATGTTTTCCCTTTCTTTTTCGAATCCTAAGGGATTAGTGCTAAAGTCAGTTAGATTGCGTGGCCTTCCGATAGAATCAAAAATGTTTCTGCATTCTCCACTCTGCTGTCACTGAATGGGTTGCTGAACACCGACTCATATTGATCTTTTAGAATTTCGCTCATTTCTTGTTCATCTTCAATACAGGAACGTACTCTTATCGAGGGTCCAATTCTACAGGTAGTTCTTAGCTTGGATTTTGCATATGAATATCATGGATGGTCTTTCGTTCCCTTTGTGCTTTTTTTTTTTTTTGGTACGTCCGAAGTTTTTGCTCTAAATCGGTGCTCTCTCGGCTAAGACTAACTTTCCTTCACTGTGACATATTTATGTTTTTACGCAATTCGGTAACCCTTTTTCTTCTATTTTTTCTCAATGGTACATATTAAATACAGACCTTGTATGCTTGTGTGTTCAGCTTTTCCAGGCACTGGTGAGGATTTAGGGTGCTCATGGCTGTTTTCCAGGATACGTCTGATAGTTCTTGGTTAATTTTGTCCCAGTTAATTCTAGTTATTGAAATTAAACTTACTAAAATCCCTTCTCTGGAGTTCCAGAATCCTGGGTTTATACTCGTTTGTACATCTATGATGGTATAGTCCAAGTATATTGTTTTTGTGATAATGTCTCTGATTAGCTCCTCGTTGTTTGTGAATATCAACTCCAGTGTAATTTAATTTCTAGTGGGATCAGTTATTTGATGGTTCAATATGAACTTTTCACAAAGCCTCATTAGTTCCCTGGTATATACCTGTTGAGCCAGAGTAATTTCAGGAACTATTTTTGGTATACTTATGTGATGAACGATCTTCCATTTTACATTTTTCAGTTTCACATCGCCCCTAGTTCTTTTTTCTTCTAAAGTCATCAGGTTCCGTTAATCTCTCCTCATAGGACATACCCCTTAGCTCCTGGACTAGTCTCGTTGCGAGCAATCCCCCCCCCCTCTCTCTCTCTTTCCCATTGTGTGATTCACTACTATTCAAGATCTCGTGTCTCAGTGGCAGGAGCCGGGTGCATGTTTTGATTAGCTCAATACAATCTCTATCATCAGCCTATCTCTGTATCTCTCCAGCACAGCATCGACAAATTGAGCATCAATACGTCCACCGTGGACAAGTGGCTCCCCACTCACCATGATAAAATCTATAATAGACGGGTAATTATATATAAACAAAAAAGTTACATGCAAATTTACGACTAAGGTAATTCAGGTAGCAATCTAGGTGCGCCCGGTAGCCTGCATGCAATTGCCAACTGTGTTCCCAAGCTAGCAGCAGGGATCAATCCCATAAAAAGAGGCAAAAATAATGTGGCTCACTAGCAATGGGCAGTTAGTAAGAGTAGGGTGGAGCACGGGTAAGAAACAGGCAGCAACAGCTACTGGCAACAGTAGCAATTAGCATCAGTAGGAGAGGCAGCAATTGAGGTAGCATTAGAAACTCTCAACAGAGACCAGGGTGAAGGAGCAACAAGGTACAGACAATAACAACCGTCAACACTGAGGAAATATTTGGTAGCTTATGAAACCATGAAACAGAAAAAGCCCACACGCCTAATTATTGTATCTATTGATGGTTTTGGGGATCATTACCCCCGTGGCTTCGTTGAACGGGTAATTAACAAAAGGTCCAAGTCATGTATCCCAGGTCTAGGCTTCGAGCAGTCAGACGTAAGCAGCGAGTCAAGTGATGGTACTCTTCAAGTACCATCACTTGATGATTAATTACTACTGCCAATACCACCTGCAATACCATAGGCAAAAACAACAAAAGCAGCAGCAGCAGCACCACCATCAGCAAAAACAGCAATAAAAGCAGCAGCAGCAGCAGCAACAACAACAAAAACAGCAACAAAAGCAGCAGCAGTAACACCAGCAAAAACAGCGAAAGGAAGAACACAAACAATTCCACCAACAGAAGCAGCAGGAGTAGAAAATATCAATGGTTGCTATGCTATCTTCCTACGAGGTCTAGGACCTGTTTCCGGTCCCCATCCCCCCCCCGTCCACCACCTTCACCCCGGGACCTGTCTCAACCACCCACCCACTTCTACCTTCACGACAGAGCCAAAAACAAAACAAAAAAAAAACTCCAATAAACTGACAAAGACTCTCCTCAAACCACTGCCTCGAAGACGGCAAAAAAAAAAAAGACTTGCCAACATTAAGCTTATGATAAATCACCCCAATTTTCGCCCCCGTCATCTTCCTTGACCCTAAATCCTCGGGGGAAATTAATGCCACGCTTGGCAGGACGGAGAGAGACGTTACTGGGACCCTATTAGACAGGAGGGGACGGGAGCAACGCAGAAAATAGAGAAAAGAACTAAAGGAGATACCACACCAGGTAAATGGAAATGTCCCTACATACCACACCTGTGAGGACAAAATCCCCATATTAATCCACGTGAAGGAAAATGTCACAAAATAAATCGAAGTGAAGGAAAATATCTCCAAATAAATCCAAGTGAAGGAAAATGTCCAGTAAATAAATCCAAGTGAAAAAAAAAGTCCAGAATATAAATCCAAGTGATGGAAAAAGTTCGGCAAATAAATCAAAGTAAAGGAAATTGTCCTCAAATGCCACACCTGATGAAGGAAAACTATCCTAAGATAGTACTGTACCCACTGAGGGAAAGTTTCCCTAGATATTACAGTCGGGGAAACATATCCACAAACACCACAGTCAATGAGTAAAAAAATGTCCCTGGATATCACAAAGGGAAGAAAAAAATCCCCCCCAACCACACCCTCTGGGGGTAAATGTCCCCGGATACCAAACCGTGGGGAAGAAATGTTACAACGAGAGGGAAAGATGGGAAGGAGACGAAGGAGAGGATGAGAGAGGGAAGAGGAGCGGGAAGAAATGTCCGAGAGGAAACAAAAAGAACAAGTGAGACACTGCTGATACAACAGGAAAGAGGAGAGGGGAGGGGGTAGGTAGGTAGGGAAAGACCCTCACATGGAAGGGAGAAGTGAGAAAAAGTGTGAAGGAGAGAAAGAAGTGTCGAAGAGGAGGAAGTTGCGGAAAGGAGAATTATAGCAAGGGGAAAGACAAATTCAGAGGATGGAGAGAGAGAGAGAGAGAGAGAGAGAGAGAGAGAGAGAGAGAGAGAGAAAGTTTATTCAGGTATACACAAATACAGTTACATAGAATTATCATACATAGCAGCATATGTGTAGAGAACCTGGGATAACCCAAAAAAGTCAGACTGAGTGACTTATTTCCATTGGGGTCCTTTTACCTTATTATTATAATATAAAGGTTATAATATTTTCTTATTATTCTATAATGAAGATAACATCTTATTATCATACTAAAAAGACTATCTATCACTATGACATGGCCTTGGATGCACTGGAAGAAAATCAGAATGCAGATGTAATATACACAGACTTTGCAAAAGCATTTGACAAATGCGATCATGGCGTAATAGCCCATAAAATACGTGCTAAAGGAATAACTGGGAAAGTGGGGAGATGGATCTTCAACTTCCTAACAAATCGAACACAAAGAGTAGTGGTCAACAGAGTTAAATCGGAGGCTGCCATAGTGAAGAGCTCTGTTCCACAAGGCACAGTACTCGCCCCCATCTTATTCCTTATCCTCATATCAGACATAAACAGAGATATACACCACAGCACCGTATCATCCTTTGCGGATGATACTAGGATCTGCATGAGGCTGTCATCTGCTGAGGACGCGGTTAACCTCCAAGAAGATATAAACAAAGTTTTCCAGTGGGCAACGGTAAACAATATGATGTTCAATGAGGACAAATTCCAACTACTCCGTTATGGAAAACTGGAGGAGATAATAACTAGAACAGAGTATACTACTGACTCCGGCCATACAATAGAGCGGAAAAATAATGTAAGGGACCTGGGAGTAGTAATGTCTGAGGATCTCACTTTCAAGGATCACAACAGTGCCACGATCGCACGTGCAAAGAAAATGATAGGATGGATAATGAGAACTTTCAAAACGAGAGATGCCAAGCCCATGATGATCCTTTTCAAATCACTTGTTCTCTCTAGGCTGGAATACTGCTGTACATTAACATCTCCATACAAAGCAGGTGAAATCGCAGATCTAGAGAGTGTACAGAGATCCTTTACTGCACGTATAAGTTCTGTCAAGCACCTTAACTACTGGGAACGCTTGGAAGCACTTGACTTGTACTCGTTGGAACGCAGGAGGGAGAGATATATCATAATCTACACTTGGAAAATCTTGGAAGGAATGGTCCCAAATCTGCACACAGAAATCACTCCCTACGAAAGTAAAAGACTGGGCAGGCGATGCAAAATGCCGCCAATAAAAAGTAGGGGCGCCATTGGTACACTAAGAGAAAACACCATAAGTGTCCGGGGCCCAAAACTGTTCAACAGCCTCCCATCAAGCATTAGGGGAATTGCCAATAAACCCCTGGCTGCCTTCAAGAGAGAGCTGGACAGATACCTAAAGTCGGTGCCGGATCAGCCGGGCTGTGGCTCGTACGTCGGACTGCGTGCGGCCAGCAGTAACAGCCTAGTTGATCAGGCCCTGATCCATCGGGAGGCCTGGTCGTGGACCGGACCGCGGGGGCGTTGATCCCCGGAATAACCTCCAGGTAGGTAACCTCCAGGTATCTACTACACGAGGGTCATTAAGACTATCTACAATACGAGGGTCATTACTAGGAATAAGGTAAAATTTACACGTATGTTAGCTAAAAAATAGAAAATCATTCCCCTCCCTTTCTGTAGCTACATTCATCAGACACCTTTTGGCACTCTTCTTGAACTGGTTCATGCTATGACCGGCTTTGACATGTGCGGGTTGTCCGTTCCATTCCTTTATTGCTGTACAATAAAAGGTGTTTGAAGCCTGGCCAATGACTGTGGGTACTACAAAGTTGTGCTCTCTCCCCCTAGTACTATGATTGCTTTGGTTCCCAACCTTGACAAAATTGACAGCAAGATATTCTGGACACTGTTTGTGAGCAATTTTATAAACATGATTTAGCTTCAGTTGTTTTACTCTGTCTTCAACATTCAGCATATCCAACTGCTGTAATTCATCCTGGCCTACATGTTCTCTTGGTCCCAGCCCCAGGATGAATCTTACGATTTTGTTCTGGGTGATTTGTAGTCTATCTTTCAGTTTTTTTGTCAAGGCAGAGCACCATGAAGAGCATGCGTAATCCATATGGCATTGTATAAGGGCTAGACATAGGGTCCTGCGAGCCTCAGTAGGTAGACACTGTGCTTGTCTATACAGGAACTTCAGTCTGGCATTTGCTTTCTTTACTACACTGTTCCCTATCAATTCTCCTGACATGCATGGGTCAAAGGGGATTCCCAGATATTTTACTGATGAAACCAAAGTGATGGGCTCCCCATTACACTGGACATTAAAATTATTTACCCTTCTCAGTTTATGTTTCGTGCCAAAGAGAATGGCGTCAGTTTTCCCGAAGTGTAATGATAGTTTGTTGTCTACTAACCATTTGCTGCAGGACTCCAGTTCCAGTGTTAAAACATTAGCTATATCTTGTGGGTCTTTACCTGACACTAACAGAGCACTGTCATCTGCAAACAGTAAGAGTTTGCACTTGACACTGATAGGCATGTCATTGACATAACATAAGAATAATAAGGGACCCAGAATACTACCATGGGGAACTCCACATGTTATCGGCAGGGGTTCTGATTCCGTTTTGTTGATTTTGACAATTTGTCTCCTGTTGCTAATGTAGGACTTAAACCAGTCTACAGAACCTATACCGATAGCTTGAAGTTTCGTACATAATATATTGTGGTTGACAGTATCGAAGGCCTTTTGCAGGTCTAAGGTTACCATACCTATGAGGTTCCCCTCTGACATTTCAGTTCTCAGGTAATCCATCAGATTAATTAGGGAGAGAGAGATAGAGAGAGAGAAATGTAAGTGTATAATGCGAGAAATTTAAAAATTAAATGTCGAGAGAGACAGGAAAAGAGGAAAAGCTGAGGGTAATTAAAAGCTAAGATGAAAGAAACGACGAGGATTTGGGAAAATTTGCAAACGTAAAGAGAAATGACGCTGAAGAACTGTGTACATGCTAAGAGGAATAAGATGGGGGAGAGGAAGGGGAGAGGCGGGGAAGGGGAGGGAGAGGAGGGGGAAAGGAGGGGAGAGGATGGAGTGAGAAGATGGGGGAAGGGAAAGACGAGGAAAGGAAAGGGAAAAAGGAGGAAAGGGTAGGCAGAGGAGGAAAAACTGAAAGGAGTTAGAGGCAAAGTACGAAGTAGGGATAAGTGAAAAGGAGCAAGATGAAAGGAAAGGATAAGATGGGGAAGAGAAAATTAAGAGGTTAGCAGTATGACAGAAAGATAAGAAAGGGGAAAGAGGAGAGGCAGAGGAAAGGAGAGAGGAAGAGATAAATGTGTAGGGGCAAAGTAGAGGAGTACTCAGAGAGGAACTGAAAGACGAGGAGAGAGAGACAGAGGAGAGATAGGAAGGAAAAAAAATGAATTATGTATTGTAATCAAAGCAAAGCGCTAAACCTACTAGGGTCATACAGAGCCAAGAAAATAAAAGGGAATATAAACGCTGACAAAATGTACATAATGAAATCAGAAGCATTGTTTAAGTTTATAATCTGTAAGAAAAAAATATTATACGCCCCCTCATACAATGACTACACTGACCCTCATACAATGACTACACTGACCCTCATACAATGACTACACTGACCCTCATACAATGACTACACTGACCCTCATACAATGACTACACTGACCCTCATACAATGACTACACTGACCCTCATACAATGACTACACTGACCCTCATACAATGATTACACTGACCCCTCATACAATGACTACACTGACTCTCATACAATGACTACACTTACCCTCATACAATGACTACACTGACCCTCATACAATGACTACACTGACCCTCATACAATGACTACACTGACCCCTCATACAATGACAATACTGTCCCTCATACAATGACTACACTGTCCCTCATACAATGACTACACTGATCCTCATACAATGACTACACTGACCCTCATACAGTGGCTACACTGTCCCTCATACAATGACTACATTGATCCCTCATACAATGACTACATTGATCCCTCATTCAATGACTACATTGATCCCTCATACAATGACTACACTGACCCTCATACAATGACTGTACTGACTCTCATACAGTGACTGTACTGACCCTCATACAGTGACTGTACTGACACTCATACAGTGACTGTACTGACCCTCATACAGTGACTGTACTGACCCTCATACAGTGACTGTACTGACCCTCATACAGTGACTGTACTGACCCTCATACAGTGACTGTACTGACCCTCATACAGTGACTGTACTGACTCTCATACAGTGACTGTACTGACCCTCATACAGTGACTGTACTGACACTCATACAGTGACTGTACTGACTCTCATACAGTGACTGTACTGACACTCATACAGTGACTGTACTGACCCTCATACAGTGACTGTACTGACCCTCATACAGTGACTGTACTGACCCTCATACAGTGACTGTACTGACCCTCATACAGTGACTGTACTGACCCTCATACAGTGACTGTACTGACCCTCATACAGTGACTGTACTGACCCTCATACAGTGACTACTGACTCTCATACAGTGACTGTACTGACCCTCATAAGATGACTGTACTGACCCTCATACAGTGACTACTGACCCTCATACAGTGACTGTACTGACCCTCATACAGTGACTACTGACCCTCATACAGTGACTGTACTGACCCTCATACAGTGACTGTACTGACCCTCATACAGTGACTGTACTGACCCTCATACAGTGACTGTACTGACCCTCATACAGTGACTGTACTGACCCTCATACAGTGACTGTACTGACCCTCATACAGTGACTGTACTGACACTCATACAGTGACTGTACTGACCCTCATACAGTGACTGTACTGACCCTCATACAGTGACTGTACTGACCCTCATACAGTGACTGTACTGACACTCATACAGTGACTGTACTGACACTCATACAGTGACTGTACTGACACTCATACAGTGACTGCTAACTCGTCAGGCGAGAACATGAAGGTTTAATATAAAATAATAAACAAGAGTAAGAGAAACCTACCAGGGAAACCCAACAGTTTTCAAGAGATAACAAAAGAGGAATCATTCTTAAACAATAACCCGACAAACTTCATTACTGAGCCAACCACAAACGTGACTAATACTAAATATATTATAAAAACATCATATGTAATAATAATACCCAGCTGCCTCAAGCCTGACAAACACAATGAGTTAAAAATCATACCTTGCAATTTAACATTTAAAACACTAAAACCCCAACGAGAAATTTAACATTGCAACAAAGTCTGGCTGGAAAAAAAGAGTATATCGCGAAAAATGATTACCTTTCCCACGACCCTCACTAACGTGGGTAGAACGTGCTCACCTCAGTGCCAGGAAGTGTGCCAACCCCCACAGGTAGCTGGCGAAGTGGCAATTAACTGCAGCTGTACCCCCCCTTTACACTCTCCCTCCCTCTGCACACTTATTACCGTTTCTCATCGTCATGCAAATTGCTGCCCCCCATCCCCCAACCTCTCTCTATGAACGAACTATCCAAGATGTTATACATCATATACATAAGAACTATCACAAAATATGCAGCCCCATCAATAGTGAACGTTACACCAATGCGATTCCTAACTGGCCAAGCACATGCAAAAAAAAAAAAAAAAAAAAAAAAAAAAAAAAAAAAAAAAGGTCCAGAGGCTTGCAACGAGATTTCAGTAGTCCAAAACGGAGAGGAATGAACTTGAAGAGGTAAGAGTAACTTAACCTGACAGTCCTGGAAATGTGGTGGTAAGATGTTTTAACGGCATAAAAAAATCCAACAGGAACTGAAGGGTAGAAAGTGCGGCGAGGATCACACACATGTTGGACAGATAGAAACTAACGACTCGGATGAGCCACAGGGATGCTATGAAGTATTTCTTCAATCTCAGGGTAGCAGAGTATCGAAATGAGCTAGGCGAGGGTGGCGGTGGAAGAAAATTCTATAGTTTCAAGAAAAGACACAAATTAGCTAGTAAAGACAGTAAATGTCAGTTAAGGTAGATTAGAGAGAAGAGATCAGCAGTGTCTCGTCCCCCGCAAGCACGATTAGGTGAGTACATCCAGCTGCTCAGACAATTAATGTTCCAAATAGGGAAATCAGATCAAACAAAAATGATCCTAAATGGATGAACAGATTAAAACATCTAATTGGTCAAAAGAGAGGCATATATAGGCAAATCAAAAGAGGAGAGGGGCAATTAAGAAATCAATATATTCAGTTAAAGAGAGAAATAAAAAAGGGAATAAGAAAAGCAAAAAGAGATTATGAGGTTAAAGTTGCAAGAGAATCGAAGACTAACCCAAAAGGATTCTTTCAGGTATACAGAAGTAAGATCAGAGAAAAGATAGGCCCACTTAAAAGTTACTTGGGTCAGCTCACGGACAGTGATAAGGAAATGTGTAGAATTTTTAACACATACTCCCTCTCAGTTTTTACACAGGAACATACTAGCGATATTCCAGAAATAATAAATTATGTGGAACAGGGAGATAAACTATGCACGATTAGCGTCATAAGTGACATGGTCCTTAGGCAAATAGATAAATTAAAACCTAACAAATCCCCAGGCCCTGATGAACTGTATGCAAGGGTTCTAAAGGAATGTAAAGAGGAGCTTAGCAAACCTTTGGCTAATCTTTTCAACATATCACTACAAACTGGCATGGTGCCAGATAAGTGGAAAATGGCAAATGTGATACCTATTTTCAAAGCAGGTGACAGGTACTTAGCTTCAAACTATAGACCAATAAGCCTAATCTCCATGGTGAGAAAATTTATGGAATCAATAATTGCCGAAGCAGTTCGTAGCCATCTTGAAAAGCATAAATTAATCAACGAATCTCAGCATGGTTTTACAAAAGGGCGTTCCTGCCTTATGAATTTATTAACTTTTTTCACTAAGGTATTTGAGGAGGTAGATCATGGTAATGAATATGATATTGTGTGTATGGACTTCAGTAAGGCTTCTGACAGGGTCTCACATCAGAGACTATTGAGGAAAATTAAGGCTCATGGAATAGGAGGAGAAATTTTTTCCTGGATAGAGGCATGGTTGATAAATAGGCAGCAGAGAGTTTGCATAAATGGGGAGAAATCAGAATGGAGAAGCGTCACGAGCGGTGTTCCACAGGGGTCAGTGTTGGGCCACCTGTTGTTCACAATCTACATAAACGACATAGATGAGGGCATAAAGAGCGACATAAGCAAGTTTGCCGATGACACCAAAATAGGCCGTCGAATTCATTCTGACGAGGACATCAAAGCACTCCAGGATGATTTGAATAGACTGATGCAATGGTCGGAGAAGTGGCAGATGCAGTTTAATATAGACAAATGCAAAGTTATAAATGTTGGAAAGGACAGTAACCATGCCACATATAAACTAAATAATGTAGATCTTAATATTACGGATTGCGAAAAAGATTTAGGAGTTCTGGTTAGCAGTAATCTGAAACCAAGACAACAGTGTATAAGTGTTCGCAATAAAGGTAACAGAATCCTTGGCTTCATATCAAGAAGCATAAATAATAGGAGTCCTCAGGTTGTTCAACTCTTTATATCCCTGGTTAGGCCTCGTTTAGATTATGCTGCACAGTTTTGGTCACCGTATTACAGAATGGATATAAATGCTCTGGAAAACGTACAAAGGAGGATGACTAAGTTGATCCCATGTATCAGAAACCTTCCCTATGAAGATAGACTGAGGGCCCTGAATTTGCACTCTCTAGAAAGGCGTAGAATTAGGGGGATATGATTGAGGTGTATAAATGGAAGACAAGAATAAATAAAGGGGATGTAAATAGCGTGCTGAAAATATGTAGCCTAGACAGGACTCGCAGCAATGGTTTTAAGTTGGAAAAATTCAGATTCAGGAAGGATGTAGGAAAGCACTGGTTTGGTAATAGAGTTGTGGATGTGTGGAACAAACTCCCAGGTACAGTTATAGAGGCTAAAACGTTGTGTAGTTTTAAAAATAGGTTAGATAAATATATGAGTGGGTGTGGGTGGGTGTGAGTTGGACTTGATTAGCTTGTGCTACTGGGTCAGTTGCCGTGTTCCTTCCTTAAGTGAATGTAACCTGACCTGACTAGGTTGGGTGCATTGGCTTAAGCCAGTAGGAGACTTGGACCTGCCTCACATGGGCCAGTAGGCCTGCTGCAGTGTTCCTTTCTTCTTATGTTCTTATTAACACCATCATCACGCAAGTAACTCACGAAATCGTAATAGCACGACTGCAAACAAACCACTGAACGGGTGGGTTTAGAACTCATGGCGAGTGACTCTTAAAACTCCAGGCCAGTGAGCAAACCACTGAGCTAGCTGGCTACAAGTATTAGCAGCTCCACAACCAAAGTAACATTTAGTAAATCTGTGTATCCCTAAGTCACAGATATAACGTACGCTTGTCTATAATTAGGTTTCCAGTAGCAATGCTCCAGACAGGGTAGAAAACAAAGACAGCTGCACTAGTAAGTCTGGTTAGGATAGGGGGGGGAGGGGGGTGATGGCAAGTATGCGTCTTTGGTGGGTGGAAGGAACTATAAGTCTGGGCAGAGGTTGGTCCCTGATGACATAAGGTAGCCGAGATGGAACCTGGCAACCTTATGTTAACTTTGAGAATCATTGTCTCCGCAGTTGGTCACAGACCAGCTCTCCTAGTTGACAGCCTACTCTATTAGGCTGACGTAGCACAAATCTAGCTATGCAACGGTGTTTAATCCGAGGCATTGGTCAATAATTTTTGTAAGTAATAGAATAGAAACACTCAAAGGCATATCAAAGATATAGGTAAACTGAGACGTTTCGGCCACCAGGCGCTTGATCAATCCGTTGTCTTATTCACACGGAAGCAGAGAGACTGGAAGAGATTGATCAAAAGATTGGGACAGACTGATGAGAAGAGATTGTCGAAATAGCAAGAAGTTGAACTAGAATGTAGACAAATACATCTTGCCTGAATGACGCTCGGGTCCTGCGATATGTTGGCAGCGCCACCTCTCACATCAGCACAGTGCCACTCCAGGTAAACCCACCTGAGTAGTCCGCCAATGCACCTCACCCAGGTAACGAAACTTGGACACATTCAGGCACCTCCGCTTGACAACTGACGCCAGCTGGCATTTACCCTGTAGTGTCTGCCTACCTACATGCCTGATGACAGTTTCTGGATCACTGTCATGCTGCCAGGTTTTGGACATGGCCTCCTGGTCTGATCAATTCACTGTATTTCTGCTAGTAGCACGCAATCCAACGCATGCATCACAGCCCAGCCGATCAGACACAACTCTGATTTGTCAAACTATCTCTTGAAACAGTCAGAAGTCTGTTGGGGAGTATTTTTCCTTATGTATGAAGGATGTGTTGAAAAAACTTGAACCCTTTGCACTTATTGTGTTGCCTCTTAGTGTATTCATTGCACTCCTGTTTTTCTGTAGGGGTATTTTGCATCGCTGTCAAGCCACTTGTTTTCATTTGGAGCAATTTCGGTGCGCAGATTTTACCTATCTTCCAGATTTTTCCAGGTGTAAATTATGATGTATCAGTCTCGCTTGTATCCCTGGTAATCCCAATAATTCATGTCCTTGACTAAATTTACACAGGCAGTGAAGGTTGTCTATATATTCTCTAGATGATCGTCACACTTTCCTCACTCGCATCCATCCATCTCACCCATTACGGCCTTTGTACATACCTCCAACACTACGGCTCCAAATTATAGGTACTCGTAAAGCTTATAAGGTAATCCACCTCTTCCCTCCAATAAGGACTACATTTCTACCACTTCATCAATTAAGACTTTCAAGTTTACAAATCCATCTCCTTTGTTAGGTCCTACAAGTCTGCTTGGTATACCATTAATTCATTAAAGTCTATCTCCTCTACTAATGCCCACTCACTGCTACTCCCTCATGTCATCTACCAAGCCAGCCCCAAACCTTTTTTCTGTTCTACCATCAATCTCCATTCTTCTTTATCACACCTTCATCGTTCCCATTTCTAGCCACTTGCTTCTCCCCTCCCTTAAATTGTCTCATCATCCCTCCCTTTAGAGCCACCATTTAACACACCTAACCAATCAGAACCCTCCCCCCACCTATCCCCCTCTATCCCATCCTTCCACCTACCCAATTCCCTCCTCCGGCCATCTTCTACCCTCCCCTCCCCCTATCTCAATCCAGCCCCTCCCACCTTCCCTCATCCCTGTAATACCAAGACATACCGCCCCACAATTCAATGATTTCTCTCGCCCATTGAGGTTAGTTGTGTGCCAATTAATCTCTCTAATGTTCACTGCAGTTTCACTTGATCACCTACGCAGCTAATCTGCTCCTGGGACCACGGACAGAAGACTGCTGCTCGGACCACAGACCTTAGACTTTAGACTGCTAGTGATACCACTCAATGTCCGTAAGATCGCCGCCACTGAGACTAATGGTGTTAGGATCAGAGACCTAAAAAGCAGGAATCTACATGCAGAATACCGCTCACACCAAAAATTTATATAGAAATACAATTCCAACGAGGATAGAGGGACATCTGCACCAATAACCCGGCGTGTTAATGATATCTAGTTATGGCCAGGCTAGCAGAAACTATCTAGACTACTGTCTACGTAGCCAGTTGCTGGACAGTTGAAAGTACAGGCAGTACATAATTCAGGCTGACGGATCAGGCCATCAACCGGAAGACCTGGTCTGGGCCCAGACCGCGGGGGCAATGACCTCCAGAAACTTCTTAAGGAAACCTTCGAGTTCTCATGCTTTTGTTCTTCCACCTGCGTTTCTTACTAGACAGGAGGTGGCAGTTTGGACAGCAGGGCTAGCGTCGCCTGGGTCAGAAGACTCACCCTGGAATTCTGGAGGGCACCACTAAAGGATCAGTAGTGATGTCCACCCGTAATACGCAGCCACCGGCCTCAGCAGTTTTTTCCTGCCCTTCCGCGTGCATTGTCCACGTAATTACCAGCCCAGACAGTAGCAAAAACTAGCGCCGAGCGCTCCTCCGTCGCACGCAGAAAATATCTTCACCGTTCAATGATCTGTTTTAACCGTAGTGATGAAGACATTCACAGATACGGCCCACTAGACACCTCTGCATTCTGAGTGTTTTTTTTTTTTTTTTTACGAAACAAACTTATGCACACGAACAATGCGCTGCTACCCAATTCTGTATGAGAGTTACACAATGTGAACAAAACCAAACTATATTTCCCTCACATACTCCAGCCCACAACATTGGTTTCTCCCAGCAAATGATGATTTTTTTTTTTTTTTAGCAAATCTTCAAGCTATCCATTTTGGCTTCGAAGGTTTCGTTCCAAAAGAGTTGGAGTTAGTATCACTAGGGAATTAGCACCTCTCACAATGGCCTATCCCAACCACAGAGAAAATAAACTCACAGGAACAAAAACTATAAGTGAAACAAAAAAATACTCAATGGCTACTTTATTAAGTACACCCTCCTAGCACTGGGTACCCGACCCCCCTTCAGAACAGCGTGAACTCTTCCTGTCATAGATTCAACAAGGTGCTGGAAACATTCCTTAGAGATACTGGCCCATGCTGACATAACAGCATCATGCAGTTGCTGTAGATTTGTCAGCTGTACAGTCATGCTGTGAATCTCCCTTTCCACCACATCCATGGAGACCACTGGAGTACAATGGATTCATTGTCATGCTCGTGGAACCAGCTTGAGATGACATGTACTTTGTGACATGGTACATTATCCTGCTGAAAGTAGCCACTGAAAAGATGGGTAGACTGTGGTCATAAACGGATACACATGGAAGGCTGTGGCATTTAATCGATGATTACTTGGTATAATAGGGCCTAATATGTGCAAGGAAAATATTCCCCACACCATTACACCACCAACCAGCTTGAATCGTTGACACAAGGCAGAATGGATGTTGTTTATGCTAAGATATGATCCTACCATCTGTTTGGCGCAGCAGAAATCGCGATTCATTAAGACCAGGCGACGTTTTTCCAATCTTCAAATGTCCTGTTTTGGTGAATCTGTGCCCATTGTAGCCTCAGTTTCCTGTTCTGTGGAAACTGAGGCTACAATATCAAGGTTTGACATGCTGTACATTCAGAGATGCTCTTCTGCATACTACTGTTGTAATGCATGGTTATTTGAGTTACTGTCTTCTTCCTGTCAACTTAAACCGGTCTAGCCATTCTCCTCTGACCTCTCTCATTAACAAGGCGTTTTCGCTCACAGAACTGCTTCTCACTGGATTTTTTTTCTCATCACTCTCTAGAAACCCTAGAGACTGCTGTGCGTGAAAATCCGATTCAGCAGTTTTTAAGATACTTATTAGGTACATACGCAGATGTACCTAATAAAGTGGCCACTGAGTGTATATTTCCCACTGGGTTACCACACACCTCTGTACACTTGTCTCGAACTCCACATTATTATTATTATTATTATTATATACACAAGCGCTAAACCCGCATGAGTCATACAGTGGCGGCACATTATAACTACACTTGCCTCACCTCATCAGAAGGTAGGCAGGTAGTGAATGTGAGCGCGCTACCACACCAACAATTTCCCCACCTCAACTCATCATGGGGGAGGGGGCTGGGGGAGGGGGAGGGGGATGGGGGAGGGGGAGGGGGATGGGGGAGGGGGATGTGGGAGGGGGAGGGGGATGGGGAGGGGGGGGGAGGGGGGATGGGGGATGGGAGAGGGGGATGGGGGATGGGGGAGGGGGATGGGGAATGAGGGAGGGGTCGGGGGGAGGGAGGGAGGAAGGGAGGAAGGGAAGGAAGGGTAAGTAGGCAGGTACGTGTACTTGCTGCCTGGCCAACACCGCCTTCAAACAAAATCCATCGTGAATACATATTTTACTTACGCAACTAAATTAAAAACTAATAATATACGAAGCAAACATTATTATCGAGAAAATGGGCTGAGGCTTCTTTTATCAAACAAAAATAATCAACATCAGTTAAAACATAACTTCACTTCCCATCCCAAAAGCTATGCCCAGTTTCTGCCCATCAATTTACTGACAGCAGCAGGGGTCATCGCCCCTGCGACCCAGCTGAAGATTAGGCCTCCCTGTTGATGCCTTGAGCAGGCAACTGATTGGTGCTCGTGGTCCGTCGTAATCGCCACAGACAGATTACGACGTGCATGAAGGAACTTATCAAATTCTCTCATGAAAACAAATTTATTAGTATTTTTACCTTAAAGCGGCATGCAAGTCCACAGACTTCACAACCAGGTTGATCAGACACTTAAAGGGGATCGGAGTCCCGTTTCCCGTTTGTTTTTCACTGTTTACCTTCACTGCTAATGTTCTGAACGTTCCTGTACCTTTATCCTCGCCAGCTGCTTGTGGGAGTCCCTGCTCATGTTTGAGGGTAATCATTAACAGCCTGACTGATCATACACCGGGACGCAATTAATGGTCGGAGAACTGAGACTCCAATCCTTGTGTCAAATGACCCGCACGGGTTTATCGCTTCATGTAACACAATACAGTGTGTTGTGTGAGGGTGCAGACATGAGAGGTAAGAGCGGCTTGCACCACTACTACTTTTCCCAGCATTGTTTCCCCCACCACTGTTGTTACTAGTCTTGTAGTCACACAATGTTCACTTTCATTGTTCTGTGTCGTGGGGTCACACGAGTGCCAGGGCCACGGAAACAATGACACTGGTTGTGCCACTACCTCTCATACGCTCCTGTCACACCTGACCCTCCACCTCTTGACATACCTCTGACGGTTTCGAGAATTTTTTTCTACGTCCGCAGCCCGGCCTATGGTCTATGACCAGATTTTCACAGCACCTGCGTCATTATGAAGCGGTTACAAGAGGTCAGAAGAAATCATCACTATGAAATAGGTAATAAAGTCACAATGAAAGTAAATGGGAAGGCAAATAACAGGGGACTTCCACGGTCCATATTGGGGTTACCAGAGAGACCGGCTACAGTGTAGCTACCTCATGTTTGTCTCCAGGAGGGTTCACCAGGGTGTTGAAAACTCTTGGTCCCTATACACATTAAATTCTCTCTTAGTGTACTCATCGCGCCCCTGCTTTTCACCGAAGGTATTTTGCACCGTCTGCCAAGCCTCTTGGCAGATTATATTGCATCTTTCTGAATATGGTCACAAAAGGGTTCTCCTTGACCAGGTTAAAACAGGCCACAATAAAAGGGTCATCGTCAGAAAGGCAACCATTTAACTCAGTTAAGACGCCACCATTGAAGAGGCAGCCATTTAAGGGGTCACCATTAAGAGAAGTTACAAAAAACTTACCCCCAAGAGGGTCATAAGAGGTCACTACCACAGGGGTTACAATAGGTCACCATTAGAGATGTCACAAGAGGTCAACAAGAAGGTCACTTTCAAGTCTTCCTCTGTGATGACTGCAACGTGCAAGGTACTGCTGCGCAGAGGAAAAAAATGTGAATACGACAATTACCATGATTTTACTGATGCTAAGACAGCAGGGAAAGGGAGGAGGGAAAGGGACCTGTGATGGAGGGAAGGGGGTCTTATGATAGAGAGAAGGGGGACCTGTGATGGAGGGAAGGGGGACCTGTGATGGAGGGAAGGGGACTTGTGATGGAGGGAAGGAGGACCTGTGATGGAGGGAAGGGGGACCTGTGATGGAGGGAAGGGGGACCTGTGATGGAGGGAAGGGGAACCTGGGGTGGAGGGAAGGGAGACCTGTGATGGAGGGAAGGGGGGCCTATGATAGGGGAAGGCGACCTGTGATGGAGGGAAGGGAACTTGTGATGGAGGGAAGGGAACTTGTGATGGAGGAAAGGGGACTTGTGATGGAGGGAAGGGGACTTGTGATGGAGGGAAGGGGACTTGTGATAGAGGGAAGGGGGACCTGTGATGGAGGGAAGGGGAACCTGTGATGGAGAGAAGGGGGACCTGTGATGGAGGGAAGGGGAACCTGTGATGGAGAGAAGGGGGACCTGTGATGGAGGGAAGGGAACTTGTGGTGGAGGGAAGGGGACTTGTGATGGAGGGAAGGGGGACCTGTGATGGAAGGAAGGGGGACCTGTGATGGAGGGGAGGGGACTTGTGCTGGAGGGAAGGGAGACCTGTGGAGAGAAGGGGAACCTATGATGGAGTGAAGGGGACCTGTGATGGAGGGTGGTGGTCAGTCAGTGTTTAAAAAGAAAAAAAACTAAGTCATATTAAATAAGAGTGAAGTGTGGCGAAGACAAAGAAAACCAAGAAGTTTGCTCTGTCATGTCACTTCTATAATACATGTCGTTATCTTTATAATTTATTGATTGATTTTTTGGCCTTACAAACTAGTAACTAGCTAGACTGAATCCTGGCCTCCAGGAACCTATCATATCTTCTCTTGAAACTAAGTACAGAGTTGGAGGGCCTCTTTTACCTCATGTAGTTCAGGTCACCTGTCTTCTCAAAGTTCCTGTGGCTCACCTACGTCTTTAGCTGCTCTCTAAATACACTTGTATCACAAAACAACCTATCTCTATGCACTAATTCCCACAGTATTGAATAAGAATTTAATTCCCACAGTAATGAATAAAAATTTAATTCCCACAACCTGAATAAGAATTTAATCCCCATAACCTGACATATGATGTGTACAATGCCTGCCTAAAACATTCATAAAAGATATTTTTAATTTAGCTAGTCTTGCATATATCACCGATGCTATGTGGTTGACAGTACTTCCGGTGATATGCTCTATTCCTGCCGAAACTGCCTCTCCTTTTCACCATGGAAACTCTCAACAGAATTTTATCTCATGATCATCTCATCTTATTTCACATCATTCAAATATATTACGTTGTAGTTCATGCAATATAACTTCACTCAGCTGCTGCACCAGTCTGAGAGCAGATCTATGAAATTTCGGTTTCTTTTTGTGGTTTGCTACGTGAGGGGGGTCCCACAAGGGTGCTGCATACTCAAGACTGCTCTTGCAGTGTACATGGGGTATACCAGCTTCATCAAAGCTGCTGTTTCACAATCCTGCGTACATCACTGTGTGCTGTGTGCTGTGTTCTCCCACCTCAACCTGACTCCACTGTAGTCTTGACAATCTGTGATTTAACATGGAATAAATTGCAAGAGAATTAATTATGGTAACTTATTCCATAATCCTTACATAATAATATATAAAAATGAAGGTGAATTTGGGCGGAAGAACTTTTTTTTATTTTTTCCTTCGTTTCCTTCGTTCCTTCACTCGTATTCATTTTCCCCCCTCATTACTACCTAAATCGTATTCATTTTCTCCTTCATTATTCCTTCGATCGTGCTCGTTTTTCGATACGTTTAGCACGCTCGACATCTTTTGTTTAATGAGATATTTTGTTAGACAAAATTTACAAAAATAATTTTTTGTAGTCTTTGGCCATCTATTTCAAAATATCCCCTTAAATCAATGATGCTCAGCGTAACAAATTACGTAACATATAAAAAATGATGACCACCAATGAAACAACCATGAAAAAAAATGTTGGAAGGTGCAATACCTTGTCTCCAGCACCTGTAGTCCACCTCTTGTGGTCAGTCACTGTGGTAACATGCTAAATAGGTTTCATGTTCCTCTTCATATTTGACAAGGATGGATTGTGTGATCTGCAAAGAGCCTCTGTCGAACGGTCAACACACTGTGGCACTTCGAGAAAAGAGGAAGCAACGTAATCAACTGAGGAAGTGAATGAAGTATGGACAAACAACATCCGCATCTGTAACAGAATCTTTAACAGAATCTGTGTATCAAAAGTGCAGGAATAGTATCAATAATAACGTGAAAAGAATGAACCATGTCCTACGAGTCTTAGTCTTTATTCTCATGAATAAGTTAAGTAAAAGCGCACAAGTGCAGCTAATGTGACATTTTACTGTGGCAACGTTTCGCTCTCCAGCAGCTTTGTGAAGCCGTTACAAATAATACATGGACACAGAGGGTATATATAAGCTCTGAGTGAGGTGTAATAATAGTGGGTGGTAGTAGTAGTAGTAGTTATACATGTGGTGGAAAAATCAGCTGGTACATAAGTAAAAAGATTATAAAAGCTATGGCTTGGGTAGCATAAAAATAGGTTAGGCAGATGTATATGGTTTTGAGAAGGCCTGAATATGGTTTCACTTTCAATGAACATACCACATTCTGCAATCAGAATGTAAAGTTATTAGGGAAATGGATAGGCCATTATGCCTTCCATGTAAGATATACGGGTTTTCAATCAACCACTCAACAAATATGCAAAGAGCGCAGTAACGATTGGGCTGACAATGTTGAAACTCGGATTACATTTGTTAACCTATGACATACTCATTTTGTGAGAAAACCAGATCAAGTCTCGCTGGCTCATATCCTTTCCTTACACTTGTTTCCTTTACATGCTTGCTCCAAAATTTCTTCATTACTGAGTCCAAAATTTCGCTCTCCACGTGAGTCCCAGTTTTCCCAATCTCCTTGCGGTTGCAATCTTCTAGCACCAGGAAATTAGCTTCGTTTCTTGTCCTTTTACCCAATGTTTCCAGTATAAGGATCATTGTGTGTGTGTGCGTGAATGGATATGAATTCTGTTTGTCTGTGAACATAATTACCTATTTGTAGCAACAAAAACAGGGCTATGCTCGTGGTGACCCGTGCTCAGTAATTTATTCATGTATTTTTCTGTAATTTCTAATAATTTCATAACTTATCATCACCTACTCTTACAATTAGTTCCACTAGTCACCTATGATACATGCAAAGAATTTTTTTTCTAGTTTTCCCTGGGGTTCACTTTTTACACCACTTACAACCGTGGTCTCTTGTTCTTCCAGTTGTAGTTACTAACATATCTCCCCTTTTCCTCAATTGCATTTTCATCTTTAATGTTTTCAGTCTTGCAATATTGCTAATGTTTATTTATTTTAGCTCTGGCTGCCAATTCAGAACTTTCGTAGCGTATTTACTTTAGTTTAGGTGTGGACACAGCCGCTGTATATTCTGATTTTTGCTACTATACGTTGTAAACAGCTTTTTTCTTATAGTTTCTCCATTCATGTATTTGAAAAAAATATTTTATAGCTTGCCAGTGTAGCGAGTTTCTCACAATTTCATTTGCATGATCCTAATAAACCCTACGTCACTCTGTCTTAACCTCAAAATTTTGTCACAGTCTCTTCATGTGACCTGGTTTCGTTTACTCCCACTTCCATTATATGGCATCTGTCTACATGAAATTCCACCATCCATCTTATCACTCTACTAGTTCAATTTATCAGAGGTCCATTATACGTCACTACAGCTGTTCAACTTATCGGATTTTCATCATCTATCATTCCAGTTGTGCAAGTTACCAGTCATCGCGAGTGGAGGGGAGGAGGTTAGATGGAGGTTGATGCTCACACAAGCTACCATCCCAGATCATCTCCCAAGAAAGCGACCATTTGCAACATCTTATTTCTATCTGGTTCAGTTTCCTTGTACTAGCAGGTGTAACAGGAATGTAATTTGGTGGTGGTGGTCCCTGAGTCTCCTCCCTCACGCACCATACACTCTTATATACAATATCTTTATCCACTTTTCAAAGTATATTACGAAAGATAACCAGACTAACATAACACTTTCTGATATATAAAGTTATATAATAATTTTATTCTGGTTATTTCACTTAAATTTTGTATGTTCCTTACCTCGAAGATGGCAGCAGGGAATATTAATTAAGCTCAATCTTCAGTTTTAAGTGGTACTACACAATATTTTTTTATCACTATTCATGTTCTACTTTGATCAAAATAACTTTTATTTTGTTCACTCCTTCACTCTCCCTCTTTCCTTTCCTCTCTCTCTCTCTCATATACTTACACACACACAAATATATATATATATATATATATATATATATATATATATATATATATATATATATATATATATATATATATATATGTCGTGCCGAATAGGCAGAACTTGCGATCTTGGCTTAAATAGCAACGCTCATCTTGCCATGCAGGACAAGTGAAAATTTGTGTATGCAATAATTTCGCCAAAATCATTCTGAACCTAACGAAAAAAATATATTTCACTGTGTTTGTTTAGTATTAAATTATTGTAAACAAATCTAAAATATATTTAGTTGGGTTAGTATAAAATAAATTGCTCTTGTTATAATAAGGTTAGGTAAGTTTTCTAAGATTCTTTTGCAGAAAATTTAAAATTTTTTACATTAATATTAATGAAAAAATATATCTTTAAACGTATAAGAGAAAATTTTAGAAAGGACTTAATTTTAAATGAGTTCTTGCTAATTGACCAGTTTTACATATTCGGCACGACATTATATATATATATATATATATATATATATATATAGTGTGTGTGTGTACTTTCTGCCCAGAAGCGCAAAGAGTACACACACACACACACACACACACACACTACAAGATTACACAATTAGTGTAAAGAGACCAAGACTCTGCAACACCCTCTCTTCATACATAAAGAGAATTGCTAACGGACTTCTTGCCGTCTTCAAGGGGAACCTTGATAAGTTCCTTGCAACAGAGAGGCATTGTCTGGGACTGGGAATTGAAGACGATGATCCGCGATATCGTCTACAGGCAATCTACGGCTACCTTCCTCTAAGAACAAACAAGAACATAATTTTAATGTGTATGTCAGCAGCAGGCCCCGTTGCCATTTCGCAGCTGAATAATGTATAAGTTGTGTGTAGTCAGCGTTCCCGTCGTTATGTACCCTGCATAATATCCTGTTTTATTAAGTGTCATTACTTATGTATTTGAGTGGACGCAACTAGAAAATGATTTATGTACACGTTATGGATGAGTTATTTCACTAGGGAAGAGGTGGGGGGGACGGGGGAGGGGGAGGAGGGACGGGGGGAGGGATAGGGGATAGGATTTCATTTAGGGGTTCAGGAACGGTCTCCATACAGGGTATCTAGTATGTCTACATCTATCTATAATGTATATGCATACCTGGAGGTTACCTGGAGGTTATTCCGGGGATCAACGCCCCCGCGGCCCGGTCCATGACCAGGCCTCCCGATGGATCAGGGCCTGATCAACTAGGCTGTTACTGCTGGCCGCACGCAGTCCGACGTACGAGCCACAGCCCGGCTGATCCGGCACTGACTTTAGGTATCTGTCCAGTTCTCTCTTGAAGGCAGCCAGGGGTTTATTGGCAATTCCCCTAATGCTTGATGGGAGGCTGTTGAACAGTTTTGGGCCCCGGACACTTATGGTGTTTTCTCTTAGTGTACCAATGGCGCCCCTACTTTTTATTGGCGGCATTTTGCATCGCCTGCCCAGTCTTTTACTTTCGTAGGCATATATCTCCTCCTCTCTCCTTCCTCATATACAACACACACACACACACACATATATATATATATATATATATATATATATATATATATATATATATATATATATATATATATATATATATTAAATATATATATAGGATGGGGTCCACCTCTGGTGTAAATTGTGGGACCCATAGCCTCGAAGTGGATAAAAAGGCTTTAAGGAAGAATATTTGGATTTCTTCCTGAAGCCGTTTAAATATTCCACTTCCCCTACCACCCCATCTTTTCATATTTTTTTTACCAATAGGAATATTTTATTACATAATATGGTACAAAAGATTTAGGAGATACATTGTTGATATAAAGGTGGCATATACGGTACATGTTGTTACGTGTGTATCACCGATTATAAGGCGAAAATCTCATCCAGCTCCTCAGAGCTGGGGCGTGTGCCCAAAATACAGCAGGCATTACCCCTTTGAACAGCCGCACTGAGCCGCTGGAACAGAAAACTAGCTGCCCTGGGATCCCTAGTTACCCTGATGAGTCTTTTTCCCAGCTCCTTAAGGAATTTAGATGCATTCTTTCCCAATGAGCCAAGGGTCTCTGATCCTATGGGAACAAACATATAATGATGGGTCTCTGAGCCTATGGGAACAAACATATAAGGATGGGCAAGTTCTCCATATTTTCTAGACTTCTGGGACTCCCTGATTATATATATATATATATATATATATATATATATATATATGTGTGTGTGTGTGTGTGTGTGTGTGTGTGTGTGTGTGTGTGTGTGTGTGTGTGTGTGTGTGTGTGTGTGTGTGTGTGTGTGTGTGAGAGAGAGAGAGAGAGAGAGAGAGAGAGAGAGAGAGAGAGAGAGAGAGAGAGAGAGAGAGAGAGAGAGAGAGAGAGAGAGAGAGAGAGAGAGAGATCGCACGCGCATCAGCCATTGTGCGCGCCATTCAAGCATAGATACGGGAACGAAAAAGGTAAACATGGCCATTAACATAAAAACTAGGCGGCGGGCAGAGAGGGAGAGCAGCGGGAGGTTGACAAGTTGACAACCAACCTGTCAGGCGGAGCTGTCAACCTGACAAACAAGGAAATACCAGACCATCAGTGGGAAGGGCGGGGAGAGGGAAATTGAAACATACCTCTGTGACATACACCTGTGACCGCTCTCCACATTTTTTATGTTCTGGCACCCCAGCCAGAGGTTTCCTGGTGACCGCCTGATCCACCAGGCTATTGCTGCTCACTTGACTGATTAGATCCCCCCTGCAACTTTTGATATTCCTATGATGGCTTTCTAGAGTTTTCCTTTTGAATACGTCTGCATTTCTTTGTAAAATTCGTACAATATTTGTGTAAAAGTTTTAAGAGTCGCGAACTCTGGGTATTGTACACAGGTGCTTGTGGCACCACATAGTAAAGGTGTGTTTATTCTCCAGCTCGTACCTGAACGTTACCTGAAGACCATATCAGGGGTTACTACCCCACAGAAAAATCCCAGACTAGGCCTCCTGGTTGATAGGATGATCAACCATCCTTTTGGTTCTAACCGAAGACATAACAGCCCAGTTGGTCAAGGAATAAACTTGTCGAACTTATTAACATTCTCTTGAAATCGGCTAGGGATGTCATGGTAAGTGTGAAGCTTTCACTTATTAAGTTATATATTAGTGTGCTCAGTGCATCCATGCTTTCTCGAAGGTGGTATTTTGCAGCGTCTGCCGAGCCTCTTGCTCTCTTAGGAGCATAATTTCGGTGTGAGGATTTGTGATAAATCCTTTTCTGAATTTCTCAGCTGTAAATTATGATGCATCTTTCCAGTCCACGGTCCGTATTTTGCTGTTAATATAGTTAAATGGGTGACTGTTACACAAGACTTAAACAGAGAGAGAGAGAGAGAGAGAGAGAGAGAGAGAGAGAGTCAAAACTTTTTGAGCCTATATTTCTCTTATCAGCGTTGTGGTATATTATAATTGGTTACTTTGCATTAACAGACAATTTAATGTAAAGTTAATCGAGAAATTTGCTGAAAACCGTTTGTCAGAAATGGACATAGAATTTGGGAGGACAGGTTCACGTGCCTCGCCCACCTTCCAGGACTTCAGGTGATTCCAACAATTTAGGTGTTTGACTAATTTGTGGTGTTTATTTCGGTCACATCTAAGTAAATTGTATCAAAGTAACCATATTTAGTTGCCCAATTATTCTTTTATGTTGTGTTCTTTAAAAAATGTAAACATTGCATTTGACCGACTGGCTTACTCTCATTCTCTCTGTGTGCATGCGTGTACTCACATAACTATGGTTACAGGGGTCGATTCATAGCTCCTAGCCCCACCCTTTTCACTGGTCACTACTAAGTCCACTCTCTTCCTGCTCCAGGGGCTTCATCATACCTCTTCTTAAAGCTATGTATGAATTCTGCTTCCACTACATCACTTTCAAGACTGTTCCACTTCCTGACAACTCTACGACTGAAGAAGTACTTCCTAACATCCCTGTGACTTATCTGAGTGTGTGTTTGTGCGTGTGTGTGTGTTTGTGTGTTTTACATTCAACTCCAGAAATATATTATGATGTTGTGGAGATTAAAGGCTTGGGCCTCAGGGAGGGAACTGTTTCCTACGTCATTTTTTTTTTTTATTTAAAATACAGTATACATTATACATGTAAGCAAACATGTCACTAAACCAATCAACATGTAACAACAAAATTAAAGTACAACATACGTATACACAATCAAAAAAGAAAAAGAAACTTCACACAGGTGTACCAACAACATATCCAGAGAATCTACTTCAGCACACTTAAACATCTTATGCCAAGTTTTATATACAAAACAATTCTTAAAGGTAAAAACCTCACCACATACCATTAAAACCTATACATTCACCCCCACCAAAGGTACATTTATAAAGTCGTACATATGTGCTCTGGAAGTAAAAAGGTACCCCCTCCTCATCAAATACCTACAAAACATTGACATACTATAAGAGTGTAGGATACTACTTGCTCTAAGTAACAATTATGAAAACTTTGCCTAGCATACAAGGATAATATACTCTATATCTCAACACGGGTGCAATCCACCCAAGACTTCTTCATACACTATATACCCTATAGCAGTATTAATACATAATATACACTGCTACTTGAACTCATATGCATACCTGATCCAACGAAGTCATCTAAAATTGTGTATTTACATAAAATCAATATGCATTTTTATATTACCTTACATATACTCTTACATGTGACTTTAAACATTAAAATAGGAAAGGGAAACCAACAGCGTGTACTTAAAATATATAACACTACCCTACACATACAGTGTCACACGACATGTACTATATAATCTTACCCAGGTCGCTGAAACATTATATGTTAGGCCTTATGTGCCAAAATACAATCTCGCATAATATAAAACTGTACCACGTTACTCATTACAGCTATTTAAACTTCGAACCTTCATATATACAGAAATTGTGTCTTACAGAATGCATCCTACAAGAAGGGAAACCCCGGACTTTGTATCACAACATATTCGATACAGTCATATGGCATACCTTAGTAACACCATGTAGTATGTGCTTTCTATAACATCTTTGAAGGCACTCTCACAATAACGAACAGTCATTCTCACACACACAAAAACTTTAAGATTCTACCCTTTCATTCACCTTGTATACACACAATGATGTAGTGCTCCAATACATTACGTACATGTACTATCCAAAATCTTCACAACATAAAGGGAACACATGTGTAAAAACACCACCCACACCACACTCACTACTCAGGAAAAGCATAAATGAATCAGTGCAAATCCAGTCACACACTTTAAAAACCATCCACACATCTCCGCTCAAGAAACTAGCCCGTCGCTACCCCTTTACACTTAAATCCCGTAAATCCTTTAGCTTAAAACTCCGGTATCCCTCAGTAAACACTGTCTCCCACCTTCCCCCATAAAGATCCCTATTGCGACACTTAGTTCTATAAATGGTGGCCGCTAACACCTTTATTCTTTCATCCACACCCACCTCCCTCATAGCCCAAGACGTATAAATAAAATCAGTGACCACATACGCAACCGCATTCACCACCATCTGACTCATCCCACCTATATCTAAACTTAACACCCTTAACACCTGTAACCCTTCCCCACCCACTAACCTAACTACCCTACTTAACCATACCCTCACAGCTTCTAAACAATTACAAAAATACACCGCATGAAAAATGGTCTCCGAACATCCACACGCTTTGCACTCCCCACCCTCCCTTAGTCTCCTATTAAATAACACAACACCAGACGGCAAGATTCCATGTAGAAACCTAAACATTACCTCCCTTACACCTGGTTTAATACGCAATTGCTGTAAACATTTCCAGATATTCCCCCACGCATACATGGGGTATGCCCCCTCAACTGCCGCCACCACAGACCCACCCCCCACCCTCTCAAGAATCCTCAATTTAAGGCACTTCGGATCCCTCACCGTCATTAAAACCCTCAACATGGCCTCACCAATCATTAAATCCTTACCTCCCCACCATCGTTGCATATCCATACGCAGTTTTTCTAGCCCCCTTCTCCTCGCCCCCACCTCCCTCAAATACCCGTGTTTTAGATACACACTCATCATACGCTTTTCTAAAGGTATAAGCCCCAGCCCCCCGTGGCTAACGGGAAGCATCACCACCCCTCTACTTATCCAGTCACAACCCGATCCCCATATAAATCGGAAAATCCCATGTTGCAACCGTTGCACCTCTCGCCGCCTCAGTGGGTATATTGCCACCACGTGCCATATCTTACTATACAACAGGACGTTCGTCACAATGACCCTCTGATGCAACGTTAGCTGCGCCGTCCTCAAACCACCCAATCTTTTCAATACCCCATCCACGGTGCGCATCGAATTTACCTCTTGTGCGACCCTATCATTCTTAGCGTACACTATCCCACAAATCAATAGCTGATCCACCACACTCCACCCGAGCCCTACAGTCCCACCTCTATTTACGTTATTGCCTAGGTCCATATACTTAGACTTTGCCACATTAATTTCCATCCCAGTAGCCTCGCCAAACACATCTACCACCTTTCCTACCTTGTGTAAATCCTTCTCATCCCTCACCAATACAGTTGTGTCATCCACATAACCCACAATACCCGGCCGACCCTCTCGTTCATTACTAACCCCTCCACTTGCGATACTCCACCTAACTGCCCTATAAAAGGGATCCTGGAGACACGCAAACAATATTTGCGATAGAGGGCAACCCTGTCGCAAACCCCCTCCCATCTGAATGTTAACACCTAGCCTTCCATTAACCTGTACTTTCATAGATGCTCCCTGATACAATGTTTTCGCCCAAGATATAATTTCCTTCTCGAATCCCTGCCAACGCATGAACCTCCATAACGCATCCCTCTCCACATTATTGTAAGCAGCTCGCCAATCCAATGCCAGCACACCCCCACCCCCCAACTCCCCCCTCTGTTCTATAAAACTTCTAAGAACTCCATGCCCTTCATACATTGTCCTACCCGGTACCCCATATTGTCCTCTGTCAATTACGTTACCTATCACCTTTTTTATTCTATTCCCTAATATCCGTGCATATAACTTATAATCGCCACACATAAGCGATATTGCTCGGTAATCCTCTACCGCAGTCTGTCCACCTTTCGGAACTAATACCACGACAACAGTCCTTTGCTGCTCACCCATTTCCCCATCATCCTTCATTACATTGAATAATCTAACTAAAAATCCTCTCAATACTTCCCAATTCATAACGTAAAAATCATTAGGCAACCCATCTACACCTGGCGCCTTACCTAAACTTGCACCAGACAAAGCGTGCGAAATCTCACTTTCCGTGATCAGACCTTCTAATGTTACCCTATCTATACCATCAATCTCACATTGCACGAAACTTCCCATTTCCTTTAAAGCCTCATCTCGAATACCTCCGTTTTGTGCATATGATCTAAACCATGCATCTAGGTAACCACTCATACCCTCTGTCGTCACTAATACCTGCCCCTCTCTATACCCTTCTATCCCCACATGAACAGTTAATCCCATCATCTCCGTCGCCACTCTTACGCTGTCGCCTCAACACGCATACCGGAGGCCTGTCACCCCATAACACCTCTTCCAGCCCACCCAAAACTCGCGCACCATCAAATCTTTCATTTTGCAAATCCCTGATACGCTCCTTTAATCCCTCAATATCGTCCACCGGATAACTAGCACTCCCACGCTCGTAGCAAGCTCTCAACTGCCCCTCAAGATAAGATTGGTACCCATACTTCAACCTGTTATGTTCCCTCCCACTACGAATATAAAATTCATTAATACGAGATTTCGCCACAGAGTCCCACCAACTAACCAGTGCACTATTCCCAGGCGCCTCCACCACCAACTCCTCCCACAAATGAACAAATGACTGTCGAGACTCTTCTTCCTGCAACAACTTTACATTCAAAATGGTATACAATACCGACAGGTTGGTAGGTAAGACACATAGGCAACAGTTAGGCAACTTTATTCCGAAACGTTTCGCCCACACATTAGGCTTCTTCAGTCGAATACAGAAAGTAGGCAGGAACAGTAGAGATGTGAAGACGATGTAATCAGTCCATCACCCTTGAAGTCGTAGAATTTGACGTTGTCAGTCCCTCGGCCTGGAGAAGTTCAGTTCCATAGTCAGGAACTATCTGAAGATCAAGCGACAGTGCGGAGACTCAAATACTGTCGGAAGGAGAGGTGCAGAGTAGTAGTAGTAGTAGTAGTGAGAATGTAGCCACTGAGAGGTCAGGTCCCTCTCAGATCCAACAGTTCTCACTTGGAAGGGTTGTCTGTATTCGACTGAAGAAGCCTACTGTGTGGGCGAAACGTTTCGGAATAAAGTTGCCTAACTGTTGCCTATGTGTCTTACCTACCAACTTTACATTCAACTTCCAAAACCCCTTACACCTTCTTGGCAACCCCTCCCAACCTATATCCACCAAAACACCCCTGTGATCAGAAAATACTACAACCATTACCCTCACACTATGTATTACGACTGTCCTGGGCACGTATAATCGATCGAGCCTAGCCGCATACCCACGCTTAAAAAATGTGTGCTCCACCACCTCACCTCCCTCAACATCTGTCAATCCTACCCCGGATAACAATTCTCCCAATATCCGCAAACAATGCCCTGCCCCCCTCAGTTCAACATCCTTACTCCTTATCACACAGTTCCAGTCACCTCCTATCACAGCAACCCCCGGCAATCCACGCAAATAATATACCAGAACGTCCCTCACGAATTTATTCTTTATCCTCACATCTCCCTCTGCTGGGCCATACACACACACCAACGTCATCTGTACCTGACCCCATAACCCATCCACACGAATCACCCTCCCCTCTCCCCCCTCACTATGCCTGACAACCAACGGGCTAGTTTCTTTCACCAAAATGGCCACACCTCCTTTCAATCTGACTGCATGCTCAACATACACATTATACGCATCCACCTTCAACTCACAACCTGGTCTATAATTGTGTTCCTGCAAGAACACAACGTCAACATCATGACGATGCACCAAATGTTCCTTAAACCACTCACTCTTTCTCTGAGACCTCAAGCCATTGATGTTCAATGTCAGGCACTTAAAACCGACAAAGGGGGTTTCCCTCTTGACACTACCGACTTATCACCTGATCGTTTCATTGCACACTTTTCCCTCTCCCCCCCTTTCTGGCCACCCTTACCCAACCCCTGCCCCTGGGCGCCACTTGAACCTCTCTGCATGGCTTCTGCCCATGTTTTCTTCCCAGTTCGTTGTGAGGGGTGTAAGCACGTCGTCGGAATCAGAAAGCACTGCTGCGCGCTTTCGCGTCGTACCCTCGACCTGCATCAAGTAATCCAGCTCAGTGCCATGATGAACCTCCACCTCCACAGTTCTCACCAACTGGGCATCCTTACAACACACCTCAGGCCGGGCTGGCATCACCACGCCCTCAACTACAGACCCATGATTCAGGTCTGTACCAACATCCTGACAAGGGCTCTCATTACCCAAAATGTTCTCAAACGTCGACACTATCGTCTTTTCCGCGTCGCTACCATTCGCTTCCGTGATGACCTCATCCAGCACTTGTACAACGTCCAGGGAAGTGATGTCGTCCCCCCACATAGCCCCTGCCATCTCCTTTTCTTCGGCCCTCTCGACCTCCTCACTCCATGTCAAACTCTGCTGAGGCAGAGTCGAAAACAGTTGATCTTGATCCTCTCCCCTTTCCTCCACATCTCGTCGTTGCTGCTGGTCCTTATCACCACGTCTTCTTTCACATTGCGCAGCCAGGTGATCATACGACCCACACAAACGGCAAGTGCTTCGCTGCCCAGCGTATGTTACAAAAACCTGAGTCCTGAAATCTTCCATCACCACGTACGATGGAATTGGATGTCTGAGCGTCATTTTGACAGAGAATGCACCCTCAGGTATCCCCATATACGGGCCAGCTGACCACCTTCCTGCAGTGATTGTATGTATTGTGCCATATTTACACAATGAACCGGATGTCAGATGCATCCGCCTCGAACGACACATTCCTGATCTTAACCCATGTGTAATAGCTGGACACATCATGCAGCCTCACCGTCACAGCATGATTAACTGGTATGGCCACCTCTTGAAACTTATTCACCACTGCCTCATACACAGTCGCCGAACTAAATTTTACAAAAATCCTCTTCGTACCGTTCAGTGCAAGTCCACAAATCTCCTCATTGGCTATTCCGTAGGTATCTCTCATGATTCCAGGCAAAAGCAACTCCATTGATGGCCCCATTACAGCTCCACTGGTTAATTCAATGCAGACAGTATTTACCCTGCACCGGCGAGCCTGCGCCATATTGGTGAAAATAATACTGCCACCAGACAACTCCAGGGGGCAGCAGCAGCACACGTCCTCTCCACTCAAGGGTTGAGAGACGAATGTGAGTATAACTCATCATAGCTAAGTACTAGACTGTACTTGTGAGTCATACTGATACGAAATGTGCACACAGGACTTTAGTACTATATGTACAATTTAACATTGTATTTAATGTATATACAAGTAATATCCAAGAGAAGAGTAGAAGTTTGTATCCTAAATTATAATGTCCACCTAGACGCCTTTTTTATTATTAAAGCTCTCAAATTTTATTTCGTTGGTTTAATATCACCCTGTTGGAATTTCAGAACACTATTAATATTTCGCTCAATTTAAAGGATAACTGGACTTGATCTTATTCTGACAAACTGTTACAAAACCAAAAGCAGGCTAGATGCTAGAGAGTGATCAATAAATTGACCTTCTAGTATCTCTTCTTATGGATACCGCATTTTGTAATAGTCATCAAGGGAGAACTTTACAAATTGCTACAAACCTTTCCAGATCATGCAGTCTATGGTGCCTGTGTTGAACTACGTGGCATGAGCATTAAAAACTTAACTGACAAGCACATCAACCAAATTACCTGGTCTGAGACCTGGCCGCGGGGGCACTGATCCATGGAACCACGAACTGGTAGACAATAGACAGATGAAGGGTATACTGGAAGAAAACACCAAGTATTCCGATAAACAATGGTATACAGGTATAATACAAGTGAAGATGAGTGAAGGTAAGGTGAAGAAGTCACTATCATAACCCAGGAGAAAGTGACGTTTACACTGTCTTCATTACCTCGAGGGAATAGTACCTTAACCCCACCACTGTTACTCTCCTACACAACACTAACCGTACAACAAACACTGTTCATCCTCCTCCTCCACCACCTCCTCCACCACCTCCTCCACCACCACCACCTCCTCCACCTCCTCTACCTCTTCCTCTCATCTACGACTAGCAGTATTTGTATCGGTCTATAAACTTTAGGTATTATTACCACAACTAGTAGCAGCTGCATCTCTCACTCAGCAGCAGTATTATCTCTCTCTCTCTCTCTCTCCTAGCAGCAGCTGCCTTTCTCTCACCCAGCAGCAGCACCATCTCTCTCCTAGCATTTGCCTATGTCATCTCAGTTGCATCTAAGCTCTTTCGACAATGAATACTGAGTACTCCTGACAGTAGAATTTTGCATTTCCTTATAAATAATGGTTTATAACCTAACAGTGGCCTTCAATGGTATATAAAAGGTTCTTCCTGCTCCTCCAACACAACACTCCTACTCCTCCAACACAGCAGCGCTCTTCCTGCTCCCCCAACACAACACTCTTCCTATTCTAACACAGAAGCATTCTTCCTGTTCCTCCAACACAGTAGCATTCTTCCTGTTCCTCCAACACAACAGTAGCATTCTTCCTGCTCCTCCAACACAGCAGTAGCATTCTTCCTGCTCCTCCAACACAGCAGTAGCATTCTTCCTGTTCCTCCAATACAACAGTAGCAGTCTTCCTGCTCCTCCAACACAGCAGTAGCAGTCTTCCTGCTCCTCCAACACAACAGTAGCATTCTTCCTGCTCCTCCAACACAGCAGTAGTATTCTTCCTGCTCCTCCAACACAGCAGTAGCATTCTTCCTGCTCCTCCAACATAGCAGAAGAATTCTCCCTGCTCCTCTTTCACAGCAGTGACACTCTTCCTGCTCCTCAAACACAACGGTACAAATTTTCTTGCTCCTCCCAACACAGCAGTAGCAGTCTTCCTGCTCCTCCAACACAGCAGTAGCAGTCTTCCTGCTCCTCCAACACAGCAGTAGCAGTCTTCCTACTCCTTCAACGCAGCAGTAGCAGTCATCCTGCTTCTCCAACATAGCAGAGGCCAGCGGGTACACTCACAATAATACTGATTGTGGACAAAACTCACCAGCCTGACCCAAGTTAGTGATGCTGACTCACAATGACTGCTGGAACGTACGTACGTACGTGTGTGTGTGTGTGTGTGTGTGTGTGTGTGTGTACTCACCTAATTTTGGTTGCAGGGGTCGAGACTCAGCTTCTGGCCCCGCCTCTTCACTGAACGCTACTAGGTCCTCTTTCTCCCTGTTCCATGAGCTCTATCATACCTTGTCTTAATGCTATGTATGGTTCCTGCCTCCACTACATCACTTGCTAGACTATTCCACTTTCTCACTACTCTATGATTAAAGAAATACTTCCTAACATCCCTTTGATTCATCTGGGTCTTCCACTTTCAATTGTGAGACCCCTTGTTTCTGTGTCCCATCTCTGGAACATCCTGTCTCTGTCCACCTTGTCTATTCCACGCAGTATTTTGTATGTCGTTATCATGTCTCCCCTAACCTTCCTGTTTTCCAGTGTCGTCAGGCCGATTTCCCTTAACCTTTCTTCGTAGGACATTCCCCTTAGCTCTGGAACTAACTTTGTCGCAAATCTTTGCACTTTCTCTAATTTCTTGACGTGCTTGACCCTGTGTGGGTTCCAAACGGGTGGTGCATACTCCAGTATGGGCCTGACGTACACGGTGTACAGTGTCTTGAACGATTCCTTACTAAGGTATCGGAACGCTATTCTCAGGTTTGCCAGGCGCTCATATGCTGCAGCAGTTATCTCGATGTGTGCTTCTGGAGACATGCTCGGTGTTATACTCACCCCAAGATCTTTCTCCTTGAGCGATGTTTGCAGTCTTTGGCCACCTAGCCTATACTGTCTGTGGTCTTCTTTTCCCTTCCCCGATCTTCATGACTTTGCATTTGGCAGGGTTAAATTCGAGAAGCCAGCTGCTGGGCCAGGTGTCCAGCCTGTCCAGATCTCTTTGAAGTCCTGCCTGATCCTTATCTGATTTAATTCTCCTCATTAACTTCACATCATCTGCGAACAGGGACACTTCTGAGTGTATCCCTTCCATCAAGTCATTCACATATACCAAAAATAGCATTAGTCCTAGGACCAACCCCTGTGGGACCCCGCTCGTCACAGGTGTCCACTGTGATACATCATCACGTACCATGACTCGTTGTTGCCTCCCTGTCAGGTATTTTCTGAACCACTGCAGTGCCCTTCCTGTTGTACGTGCCTGATCCTCTAGCTTTTGCACTAATCTCTTGTGAGGAACTGTGTCGAAGGCCTTGCAGTCCAAGAAAATGCAATCGACCCACCCCTCTCTTTCGTGTCTTACTTCTGTTACTTTATCAAAAAACTCCAGAAGGTTTGTGACACAGGATTTGCCTTCCATGAGTCCGTGCTGGTTGTCGTTTATATTCTTGTTCCGTTCCAGGTGCTCCACCACTCTCCTGTTTGTGTGTGTGTGTGTGTGTGTGTGTGTGTGAGACAGAAAGAGAGAGAGATGTAGAGAGTGATTGGTTTTATGTGTGGGTACGCAGAGTGTTGATTATTTGATTCATTACTTTCTGATCAGCGGAGCTGTGGTGATTGAGTTGGACTACGAGCGGCAATCACTAACATCCTGGCTGATCAGGGCAACAAACAGCAGGCCTAGTCTGGGAGTGGGGCCGCGGGAGCGATGACGCCCGGAATCGTTTTTAGATTACCTTGAGGTGATGGTACGAACGAGTGGTTGCGGATGATTGGTTTTGCAAGAGAGAGAGAGAGAGAGAGAGAGAGAGAGAGAGAGAGAGAGAGAGAGAGAGAGAGAGAGAGAGAGAGAGGATAGTTACCACAACATTGCTGAGTTCACAAGGAAGTTTTCTGCAGAGATTATAATGATAAAGCATAAGGTCCTCTCCACTCCCTCATGCTCACCTCCCACTGGAGAATGGTGTTGCAAAGTAACATTCTCCAATACATTTTACTTTATAAATGAAAAACGCAAAACCCGTTTGGGCTCAGACAATACTGAAATGTTGGCAAATGAGAAATATGTTCGTTATTTTAAGCAAAAGAAAATATAGTGTGAAATGCATACATGGAGTTTTAACTGGAAACGAGAAATGTTGATCCTTATCTTACCACACAAGACTCTACTTGCACCTCTGCTGCCACTACTACTGTATAACCATTGTGGTTTAGTGCTTCTTTTTGATAATAATAATAACAATAATATTATTAATAATAATAATAATGCCACTACTACTACTGCTACTAATATCACTTACATCACCACAACTACATTGCTACTACTAATGTTCGGTGCATGGACACATGTGCACTTAGTAAGACATTTTATTATGACTATGTTTTGATCACCAGCAACTTTGTTAAGGCAATAAAGACAATCGTTTAATTGTGACGGTTTTCAAGAGTTCCTGTGCCCCCGCAGTCAGGTCTCAGGTCTGACTGTCTTTGTCAGCCAGGCTGTTCATATTTGCGGTCTGCAGGCCCACATAACCATGACAACCCAGCTGATCCAACACTTGTAGCAGGAAGCTGTTCGCCGTCTTTAAAAAGTTTATCTTCGTTTTAGTCCCCCGATGTTGACACAGTGTTCTATAATTGTACCCATGGTTGCATTGTTCTTCACTGAATTTATTCCACACTTTCTCACATACAATCTTTTACTTTAATGTTACAGCACTGTGTAAGCTAGGGACCGGGGTCTCGTGTATCTTCTACGTACTCGTATATATCAGGTATATCTCTCTCTCTTGACTCACGAAATCGTAATAACACGATTGCAAACAAATCACTGAACGGGTAGGATTTGAACCCATGGCGAGCGAGTCGTAAAACTCCAGGCCACATAGAACAATCCAAGTACTTTGAGATGTTTTCAATAATCTAGATGTTTTACTGATTCTGTGGGACAGTCAACATTAACCCCAGCAACGTCACCTACGTTCACTACGTACATGACATCCTCGCTATCACCCTATGTTTAGCCATCCACAACCTGAAGATAAGACCCGATAAAGTTGAACCATCGATGCAATTCCCACTTGAAGATAACTTGAAAGACCTGAAGGAGACAGATGACTGATTACCTTTCCTCGACATTCTTATCCAAAAATAGGAAACTCCCTAAGATTGCAAGTCTATAGAAAGCCTAAGAATAAAAATGATCCACATTTTTATTCCAAGCAGAACACGAATTAAACGAGGCATCATTATTGTATTTTTCCTGCAAGCACTTCAAATTTGCAGCTCATAATACCTAGACGATGAATGCTCCTACATCCAGTAAACCTTCAACGAGCTACACTCCATCAAAGACTGCAAGAAACGGATTCTTCACACTCTCAGCTCACCACGCATAAACATCACCTTCAATAGAGTTATCATCCATACCTGCAATAAGCAGCCTCAAGCAGGAGGCAAGATGGTCAGGATGGAAAAAAGCGAAAGTAGGAGAAAGGAAGATGAGACGAGGGGAGGTAAGAGGGAGGGAGGAATCTTGGGGTGTAGGAAGGGATGTAAGAAAGAAGGGAATGAGATAGGAAGGAGTTAACTGGAAGGAAAGAAGGGAGGAAGAGAGTGAGGAATGAAAGTAAGGAGAAAGAGATGTGTAGGTACAACATTTTAACACTCATGATTCCAATTCCATGAAGATGATTCTGAAGAAAATATCCTCAAGTGAGAGGCGACAGAGTGAAGACCTTCCAAGAAATCTTCATGTTATAAAATAATACCATTTATAAGAAACACATCGGACTATTGAGGGACACAACATGATACCAAGAAGTGTATTGACATTTGACTCAAATACTGTCTCTGGTCTGAGATGTAATTTCCGCAGTCATGTAGTCTTCTCCTCCTCCTCCTCCTCCCACCAGCACAACCACCTTCCTCCCTTCTACTCCTTCCTCCCTTCTCCTCCTCCTCCCAACTCTTGCTTTACTGTCGTTAATATTGATTTGCATTTCTTATATTTTCATCCTGAGCTCACTTGACTTTTTCTTCTTTATTATGATCTACACATTTTGGCCTTCCTCCTCCATCTCTCCTCAGTAATCATTTTCTCCATCATGCTTTTTCACTTTTCGCCGTCTCAGTCTCTCTTAATTCACTGAATATACAAGTCCCGTGCCTCACCTCCTGTGCCGTTGGCCTGCCACTTTCTCTTCCTGTTTACTCCCAGTACAGATTCTCTTGTCAGTCACTTTCCCTACCTACACCAGCTATCACCACCCCCATCCCCACCTCAACACCTACTGCCACAGATATCAGTATTACCAGAGCTTCACCAGAACCACAACTACAAACACCGCTACAAAAAAAAAAAAATCACTACCACTGCTGCCACCACCACTATAACAGTGTCACTGCTAATACCACCACAATAAACAATATCACTTCTATCACTACAGCAAAAACTACCATTACTACGATACCACAACCACTATTATTACCACTATTATCACCACCATCCCTACACCCATGGCAAACACCACCTCCACTACCTCCCATCATCTCCACGAATACAGTTGTATTCCAGCAATGAGTACAGTATCGAGTAACAGCTAATAACGGTCAAAGTAGCTTAAAAGGTGGGGGTCAGAAGCACTGGACTCAACCCACGCAAAGGCATATCGATGAATGCATGCAGATGAGAAACGGGGAGAGAACATCACTGCCAAGTTATCGCAGTTATCGCCGGAGATGCACATCAGTCACATCACTGGTAGCGTGTGTGAGGCTGGCTAACAACTTAATAGACTCTAGGAACCTTTACAAAGAATCATTTAGAACATTATACATAACTTACGTAACGTGTCTGATGACGGGCTAAAAAAAACAAAATTACAAACTTCCATTTTTTTGTGGTACACTTTGATACCTGTATTTTCATTCTATCTATACTTTATTCAGCTTTGATCTCTTTCCTTTGCCTTTGATATATCTTTGATGAGTATCGAGTCTTTCTACTCCCGGAACCTGGCCATGGGCCAGGCTCGTCTGGGCTAGGCCTGGTCAACCTGGCTGTTGCTGCTGGAGGCCCGTTGCCCCACATATCCATCATAGCTTGGTTGATCTGGCACCTAGTGAAGATACTTGTCCACTTTGCTCTTGAAGACTTCTACACTTACTCCAGCAGTGTTTCTGATATCTTCTGGTAAGATGTTAAATAATCTGGGGTCACGGATGTTGATACAGTGTTCTCTTATCGTGCCCACCGCAACGTTGCTTTTCACTGGGTTTATTTTGCACTTCCTCCCATATCTCTCGCTCCAGTATGTTGTTATGGCAGTGTGCAGATTTGGGACCAAGCCCTCAAGTACCTTCCAAGGTATATATTATCATTTATCTCTCCCGCCTCCGCTCCAGTGAGTACAAATTCAAGACTTTAAGGCGCTTCGTAATTTAAATGCTTTACTGGCTCTATGCGAGCCGTAAACGATGTCTCTATTTGTTCAAGCTCTGATATTTCTCCTGCCTTGAACCGGGTCGTCATCACTGAGTAATATCCCAAATGAGAGAGCATTAGCGATTTGAAGTGTCACAACTGATATTTTCCTTGTTTTGAGGGTTCTCAATACCCACCCCTTCATTCTCCTGGCTGTCGTGACCTTCGTTTTATGTTCTGAACGGAACTATCCACAATGAACAAAATTCTCAAAAAAAAAAAAAAAAAAAAAAAAAAAAAAAAAAAAAAAAAAAAAAAAAAAAAAAAAACGCAAGTGATTTGATTAATGTCATTAGTGGCGTTATGTTGTATGTCGAACGCTTTTATTATTAAACTTATTTTTCTGGCCTTTGCGGCTTTTGCCTTATTGTGTTCTCTAAGTGGTACGTCAGCTGACATTGTTATTTCACTGTCTTTCACATGTTCTGTGTTTGGTATTCAGTCCACCTTTTGAGTTCTTCATTCTTTCCATATCAGATCAGTTGGAAATGGTTCCCACTGAACAACACATTATTTTTCACTGCTCACTAATAAACTTCACTGATATAAGAATACGAAACAGTAAATGAGTTAGGCCGGTCCCTGGGGTACCCAACTTTTTACTCTGCTAAGGCTAGATTTTGCTTCGCTTACTGCTAATAATCGTATTTTATTCGTTAGAAAACTCAATATCCATTTTGGGGCTATCACTCCATGAACACATTTGTAAAATACCTTAGCAAAGTCCGTGAACACCACGTGCACTGTTTGACAGCAGAGATCAGAACATAAGTGCACAGGTGGCAGCTGAACTCACTGACGAGACATAGTAAAGGGTTGTAATTGGCAGATGAAGACAATGATAAGGTATATCTATAAATGGATATACCTTATCTCTGATGTGTTTCTAGACTTGTTCTATTTCTGGAGCCAGGCCCCGGACCAGGCTCATCTGGTGCTTGCCTCGTCAACCAGGCTATTGCTATTGAAGGTCCGTGGCCCACATATCATTCACAGGCTGGTTGATTTGGCACCTGGTGCAGCTGCTTGTCCACTTTCTTCTTGAAAAGTTCTACATTTGTTCCAGGAGTGTTTCTAATATTTTCTGGCAAGATGTTGAATAGTTTGGGCCCACGGATGTTGATGCAACGTTCACTTATTGTGCTCACGGCGCCCCTGCATTTCACTGGTTTTATTTTGCACTTCCTCCCATATCATTCACTCCAATATTTCGCAATCCAATAAGACGGTAGATAACAGTAAGTTGTCACAGTAGTGTGTAGAATCAGAACGTGGTCCTCTACTATCTTCCTGGTATATTTTATCAGTAAATAAAAAACATTTCAAGTGCTTTATTAACTACACAGGCAGTAAAAGATGTCTGTGTATTTTCCAGGTCTGCTATTTCTCCTGAGCAGAGCTCTGAGCACAGTATAATATTCAAGACGCGAGAGCATAAATTTGATTAGTATCATCACTTGACGTTTTTTCGCTTGTTTTTAAAGTTCTCATTATCTAAACATTTTTGAAAGTTTTAATTTTTACAGTATAAAAAAAAAGTTAAAGAAGCTGGGAATAGATTATGAAGGTTGAGGAACAAAGCCAGGAGCTCGCTTCACCACCGTAGATGCGACTTGCAGTAACAAGTATAATTCAGCAATTACACGCACAAGCTAATCTAGGTGTTTCCATGTTGGCTTTCATGGCCATGTGGGCTTGAATGCTTCCTTTGATGTGGAATACGAGGACGTCTGTAATAACGCTGTTTCTTATTTGGCTATTTATTGTATATTTTCATGGAAAAGTTTGTAGGGGCGGGAAAAGAAATATGTCTTTGGTTAAGTCACTACGGAAAATGACGAAGCAGTTTTGGCAGACTTATAAAAATATTCACTTTAACTATGTTGTTGGTGCCTGTATCTGGGCTTGTACTGTTTCCTGTGAGTTCGTCTGCTATGGTCGCTTTACTATTTGACTCGACATCTGTACTTTCAGTAATATATATATTGATTTTTCTCGTCTATATTCCTTTCGCATGTTGTTTGTAATTGGGAGACTACACATTTTCAGACTACAAGTTATCTCAGCTCATTTCAAGGTCTGGTCCCAGCAATGAAATACCACCTCCCACAATACAAACTAAAATCTTCAGCTAACGCCAGAGTACCTTGCGTATTTAATTTGCTGGCTCCAGGTTTCTTTAAACTTCAGAACGAAAGAGTTTTTGTGGCCCATCGTAAGACCTGGTTTATATACCGTTTAAAAAAAAGTCTTGTGACTCCAGTGGATGACACTAACGTCGTCTGTAAAGGATGGTACAGTGGTATGATATTTATATGATATGAGAATGGGGAAGGAGAACTGAGGCGTACTGTACCATGAAGAACAGAGCTCATCACTGTGCCAGCCTCTGATTTATTAGAAAGTTCAATACATCAGCATATTTTTCCAGTTATTCCACTTACATTCTGTACACTATTACACTATGATAATTTGTTTTTAAAATCTGTGTGCACTATATATGAGTGCTGTCTCTCAGTACATCAAATATCATCTTATAATAATTCAACAATTGAGAGAGGCAGGAGCGACCTTCTCTACACCGGTGTTTCCGGTGTTTTTTTTTTTTAACTGTAGTGAAGCCACGTGTTTAGCAATCATGTTTAAAACTAAAACATTTTGATAATGTAACATTCGAGTCTACATTTTTTTTGCGTTTACTTTACAGCCACCTTTATTGAGTAGGGCTATATCAGACATTGTTAACGGCTGGGATGAGTCCTGTGGCCACACTCCATCTCCATTTAAGGCACATCAGAGCCTTTAATTGCAGTGTTTGGCGTATATATAGTTCCATGAGTCTGGACCTGGAGCAGAGTGCTAAGACATACGAACAATGGCTTCTTCGAAGAGTGAAGTGAGGTTGTGTCAAATTATGAAGATGTCAGCAGATTTTTAAGTGTTTCGTTTATAAAAAAAAAATTTAGTCTTATTAATCCCTTACTGAACACAAGCATTGTATTGTGACTGCAATATTTCAGTTATTTCTTTGTTGTCTTCAGTATAAGTTCTATCTTTAGAGGTCCGATACCTCATGATTATTGACCTGGTTTTGTATGAGAAATATTATTATATTTTAATTTCATTAACTGTGTTATTGTTCCCTCTGTCTCTCCTTTGGACTTTATGAATTATTCATTTTGTGTTCAATTTCCCCATTTCTCGGACAAATATTTTTTTCGTTCTATTTGCCTATACACAGAGACCCAGTAGCAGGTAAAGGAATACAGCCACAGCCAGTAACAGCAGGTACACAAACACGCAGGTACATCCAATAGCAGCAGCGGTAGTAGTAGTAGCAGGTACACGAATGTACAGGTACATCCAGCATCAAGTGTAAAAGCACAGGTACATCCAGCAGCAGGTAAACAAACTTACAGGTATATTCAACAGGATCAGCAGCTGGTACATACAAATACAGGTACATCCAGCAGCAGAAGGTACATAAACACAGGTACATCCTGTAACAGAACAGCAGAAACAACAGCAGGTACATAATTACACAGGTACATCCTTCAACATGAGAAACAACACAATGCACATACTGCCTTCCCTCACCTCACAACTTCTTAAAAGACCCTGCCTTGCCTCTTACCCGCCTCCTACTCCTCTCAGGAAGAGGAAATGGAAAATGCAAAGAAAGAGTAGCGTCAGCACAATAATAATAATATTAATAATAATAATAATAATAATAATAATAATAAGGACCAGAGCTGGAAATGATACAGAGATCGTTTACTGCCGGCAACGGAGCCAATAAAGCACTTAAACTAATGGAAATATCTCAAAGTACTTGGAATAAACTTTCGGAAGCGAAGAGAGATCCCTTGTAAATACATACATGGAAGTTACTCGAGGGCTTAGTTCCAAATTTACACACATCATAACAAAATACTGGTGCAAGAGATACGAGAGGAAGTATCAAATACCCCAGTTAAAAGCAGGTTCGCCATGGGAACATAAAAGAACAACATATCAACATCCGTGGTTCAAGACTTCAACACGTTACCAGCAGACTGAAGAAATATACCTCTGATGGGTTTCGAGACTTTTTCTACTTCAGGAGCCGGGCTCCTGGAGTGTGTCTAACTTTTCATAACTGAAGGATGTTTCAGAGGGTCAATTCCCCCCCCCCCGTGGCCCGGTCCCAGACCAGACCTCCGGAAGGATTAAGGCTTGATCAACCAGGCTGTTACTGCTGGCCGCAAACAGTCCAATGTACGAACCACAGCCCGGTTGGAACTTCTCCAGTTCCAAAGGTTTGTTGGTAGTTTTCCTTATGCAGAGAAAGGGCGTTGAAGAGTCGGAGAACTCTGACACTTATGAATTCTCTTAGTGTACTCGTAGAACCGTTGCACTGTTTGTCAAGTCTGTGTCAAACGGAGTGATTTCAGGTCACAAATTTGGGACCAATACCTCTATGATTTTCCAGTTGTAAATTATGATGCACCTTTATTCCCCACGTTCCAAGAAATACACTTAAGATACTTCAAGCATTCCCAATAGTTCAGATGCTTGACTGAATGTACACAGGCAGTGAAACCTTTCTATATACTTTCCAGTTCGGCAATCTCCTGTCTTGAAGGGGACCGTTAGTATACAACAACATTCTAGCCTGGAGAGAACAAGCAACTGGTTCAGTATCTCTTGTCTTTAAGGTTCTAGTTATCCAGCCTATCATTTTCCTTGCTGTAGCAATGACAACACTGCTGCGATCCTTGAAATATGAGATCTTCTGATATCATCGCTACCGAGTCTCGCACGCGGAACTGTCGCTCTATTAAACTGAATCTGCCCATTCTTCCATAGCGAAGCAGCTGAAACTTGTCCTCGTTAAACATTATATTGTTGTCTGAGGCTCACTGGAAGACTTCGATTCACAACCGCTTGAATATTTGCTCTTTCTTCAGAAGATGCCACTCTTACACTGATTACAGTGCCATCTGCAAAGGATGTACAGTACTATGATTTATGTCCTTGTCGATGTCGTATATAAGAATGAGAAACAGAACTGAGGCGAGCACTGTGCTTTGAGGAGCAGAGCTTTCCGCTATGGCAGCCTCGACTTCACTCTGCTTACTACTACTCACTGGATTCTATTTGTTAAGAAGTTAAATATCCATCTGCTCACTTTTCCAGTTATTCCTCTGGCACGCATTTGTGCGCAGTCTCACCACAGTCGCACTTGTCAAACGCTTTTTTTGCAAAATCAGTGTACAATACATCAGCCATTTACCTTGTCTTCCAGAGCATCCAGGACCATGTTGTAATGACCTAGCAGTTCTGAACAGCAGAGGCAACTTGCCCTAAACCCATGCTACCCTGGATTATACGACTGTTTTGATTCCATGTGCTTGGCAATTTTGCTTCTTAGGACCCGTTCGAAGATTTTGATATGTGAAGTTAAAGCTATTGGTCAAGTTTTTTTTTTTCCAGTGTTGTACAGCCCCCTTTGTGAATAGGGGCAATATATGTGATTTTTAAAGATTATGGGATGATTACTGTGTCCAGGCCTCTCCATAAAATACTAAAGGCGCAAGATCAGGTTTCCTTACAATCTCTGATGAATATGGAATTCCACGAGTTTGGACCTGGGGCAGAATGCATAGATTATTAGGTTACATGACAAGGTTACATGATTGATTACAAGACGGAACGAAGAGGGTTAGTGTGTCGTGCCGAATAGGTAGAACTTGCGATCTTGGCTTAAATAGCAACGCTCATCTTGCCATATAAGACAAGCGAAAATTTGTGTATGCAATAATTTCGTAAAAATTATTCTGAAGCTAACGAAAAAAATATATTTCACTGTGTTTGTTTAGTATTAAATTACTGTAAACATATTTAAAATATATTTAGTTGGGTTAGGCTAAAATAAATTGCACTTGTTATAATAAGGTTAGGTAAGTTTTATAAGATTCTTTTGGTGCAAAATTATAAATTTTTACATTAACATTAATAAAAAAAAATATATCTTTAAACATATAAGAGAAAATTTTAGATTGGACTTAGTTTTAAATGAGTTCTTGCTAATTGACCAGTTTTACGTATTCGGCACGACATATATATATATATATATATATATATATATATATATATATATATATATATATATATATATATATATATATATATATATATGCAAAACAACCACTCTGAAAGAATAGAGAAATTTCAAGCGCTTTCGTGACTACTCACATTATCAAGGAACTATGATAGTTCCTTGATAATGTGAGTAGTCACGAAAGCGCTTGGAATTTCTCTATTCTTTCAGAGTGGTTGTTTTGCATATTCTGAAATCACCTGTTTACTGTGATCTTATTGCATATATATATATATATATATATATATATATATATATATATATATATATATATATATATATATATATATATATATATATATATATATATATTATATATGTCGTGCCGAATAGGCAGAACTTGCGATCTTGGCTTAAATAGCAACGTTCATCTTGCCATATAAGACAAGCGAAAATTTGTGTATGCAATAATTTCACCAAAATCATTCTTAACCTAACGAAAAAAAATATATTTCACTGTGTTTGTTTAGTATTAAATTATTGTAAATAAATCTAAAATACATTTGGTTGGGTTAGGCTAAAATAAATTGCTGTTGTTGTAATAAGGTAAGGTAAGTTTTCTAAGATTCTTTTGGTGCAAAATTAAAAATTTTTACATTAACATTAATGAAAAATATATATCTTTAAACGTATAAGAGAAAATTTTAGAAAGGACTTAATTTTAAATGAGTTCTTGCTAATTGACCAGTTTTACATATTCGGCACGACATATATAATATATAATATATATATATATATATATATATATATATATATATATATATATATATATATATATATATATATATATATATAATATAATATAATATATATATATATAATATAATATATATATATAATATAATATATATATATATATATATATATATATATATATATATATATATATATATATATATATATATATATATATATATATATATATATTATAAGGCAACAGGTTGGTAGACAGCAACCATTCGGAGAGGTTCTACTGTCCTACCAAGTGAGTGTAAAAAGGAAGCCTGTATTTGTTTAACATGATGGTAGGATTGCTGGTGTCTTTCTTCTGTCTCATAAACATGCAAGATTTCAGGTACATCTTGCTACTTCTACTGACACTTAGGTCACACTATACATACATGTACACGTTTATGTATACACACTCATCTAAGTTTTCTTTGATTTTATCTTAATAGTTTTTGTTCTTGGTGCTTTTCATTTCATAATCATGGGGAAGTGGAATAAGAATCTTTCCTCTGTAAGCGATGCGTGTTGTAAAAGTCAACACAAATGCCGTGAACAATGGGATAGTAACCCCTTTTCCCGAATAGCTTACTAAAAAGAAAAAGAAAACCGTTAAAGTGGGATGTTTGAATGTGCGTGGATGTTGTGCGAATGATAAGAAAGAGATGATTGTGGATGTTATAAATCAGAAGAAGCTGGATGTCCTGGCTTTAAGTGATGCAAAGCCGAAGTTGGTGGGTGAGTTTCAGTGGGGAGAAATAAATGGGATTAGGACAGGGGTTTCAAATAGAGTTAGAGCTAAAGATGGAATAGCAATAATGCTGAAGGATAAGTTATGGCAGGAAAAGAGGGAATATAAATGTATAAATTCAAGGATTATGTGGTGTAAAATAAGGGTTGGATGTGAAAAGTGGGTTATAGTAAGTGTTTATGCACCTGGAGAAGAGAGAAGTGAAGAGGAGAGAGAGAGAGATTTTGGGAAATGTTGAGAGAGTGCGTGGGAAGTTTTGAACCAAATGAGAGAGAACTTGTGTTTGGGGATCTCAATGCTAAAATGAGTAAAAATGTTGTGGAGGGAGTAGTAGGTAAATTTGGGGTGCCAGGGGTAAATGAAAATGGGGAGCCTTTAATTGACTGTGTAGAAAGAGGTTTGGTAATAAGTAATATATATTTCATGAAAAAGATGATAAGTATACAAGGTGTGATATAGCACGTAACGAAAGTAGTTTACTAGATTATGTATTGGTGGATAAAAGGTTGATGGGTAGGCTTCAGGATATACATATTTATAGAGGGGCAACGGATATATCGGATCATTACTTAGTTGTAGCTACAGTTAGAGTAGGAGGTAGATGGGACAAAAGGAAAATGGCAACAGCAAGTAAGAGAGAGGTGAAAGTGTATAAACTAAGGGAGGAGGAAGTTCGGGTGAGATATAAGCAACTATTGGCAGAAAGGTGGGCAGGTGCAAGTATGAGTAGTGAATGGGGGAGGGTGAAGAGGATTGGAATAGTTTTAAAAATGCAGTATTAGAATGTGGGGCAGAAGTTTGTGGTTATAGGAGGGTGGGTGCAGGAGGAAAGAGGAGTGACTGGTGGAATGAAGTAAAGGGTGTGATAAAAGAGAAAAGGGTAGCTTATGAGAGGTTTTTACAAAGCAGAAGTGTTGTAAGAAGAGCAGAGTATATGGAGAGTAAAAGAAAGGTAAAGAGAGTGGTGAGAGTGCAAAAGGAGAGCAGATGAAAGAGTGGGAGAGGCATTGGCAAGAAATTTTGCTGAAAATAAGACAAAAATTTGCAGATAAACAAGTTAAGAAAGCCTAGGGAACGAATGGATTTGTCAATTGAAAACAGAGTAGGGGAGTTAGTAGATGGGGAGCTGGAAGTATTTGGTAGATGGCGGGAATATTTTGAGGAACTTTTAAGTGTCGATGAAGAAAGGGAGGCGGTAATTTCATGCACTGGTCAGGGAGGTATAACATCTTTTAGAGTGAAGAAGAGCAGGATGTGAGTGTGGGGGAGGTGCGTGAGGCATTAGGTAGAATGTAAGGGGGTAAAACAACAGGAACTGTCAGGATCATGACAAAAATGTTAAAAGCAGGGGCAATATTGTGTTGGAGTGGTTGGTATTTTTAATAAATGTATGAAAGAGGGGAAGGTACCTAGGGAATGGCAGAGAGCGTGTATAGTTCCTTTATATAAAGGGAAGGGGGGCAAAAGAGATTGTAAAAATGATAGGGGAATAAGTTTATTGAGTATACCAAGTGTATGGTAGGTTATTATTGAAAGAATTAGAGGTAAGACAGAGAGTAGGACTGCCGATGAGCAGGGAGGCTTCATAGTGGGTAGGGGATGTGTAGACCAAGTGTTTACATTGGAGCATGTATGTGAACAGTATTTAGATAAAGGTAGAGAAGTTTTCATTTCATTTATGGATTTAGAAAAGGCAAATGATAGAGTGGATAGGGGAGCAATGTGGCAGATGTTGCAAGTGTATGGAACAGGTAGTAGGTTACTAAATGTCGTAGAGAGTTTTTATGAGTATAGTGAGGCTCAAATTAGGGTGTGTAGGAGAGAGGGAGATTACTTCCCTTTAACCCTTAAATTGTCCAAACAGATCTATGTTCACATGCGTAGTGCTCCAAAACTAAATCTACATTTTTTTTACATATTTGCCAAGACAGTGATTATGTATGAGGGAGGTGAAACTGTTGAATGATGGAAGTATTTTCTTTTTTGGGGGGCAGGGGGATTTTTTTGGGCCATCCTGCCTCGGTGGGAGGCGGGCGACTTGTTGAAATGTATATATACATCTATATATATATACATCCATATATATATATATATATATATATATATGAGTCTCCTTCAGCCAGAGATCAGTGTTTGTGTATATTTCGCATGCTCTCGCGAATTCCTTGCATATATATATATATATATTTTTTTTTTTTTTTCAACAAGTCGGCCGTCTCCCACCGAGGCAGGGTGACCCAAAAAAGAAAGAAAATCCCCAAAAAGAAAATACTTTCATCATCATTCAACACTTTCACCACACTCGCACATTATCACTGTTTTTGCAGAGGTGCTCAGAATACAACAGTCTAGAAGCATACACATATAAAGATACACAAATATCATATCCCTCCAAACTGCCAATATCCCAAACCCCTCCTTTAAAGTGCAGGCATTGTACTTCCCATTTCCAGGACTCAAGTCCGACTATATGAAAATAACCGGTTTCCCTGAATCCCTTCACTAAATATTACCCTGCTCACACTCCAACAGATCGTCAGGTCCCAAGTACCATTCGTCTCCATTCACTCCTATCTAACACGCTCACGCACGCTTGCTGGAAGTCCAAGCCCCTTACCCACAAAACCTCCTTTACCCCCTCTCTCCAACCCTTTCGAGGACGACCCCTACCCCGCCTTCCTTCCCCTATAGATTTATATGCTTTCCATGTCATTCTACTTTGATCCATTCTCTCTAAATGACCAAACCACCTCAACAACCCCTCTTCTGCCCTCTGACTAATACTTTTATTAACTCCACACCTTCTCCTAATTTCCACACTCCGAATTTTCTGCATAATATTTACACCACACATTGCCCTTAAACAGGACATCTCCACTGCCTCCAACCGTCTCCTCGCTGCTGCATTTACCACCCAAGCTTCACACCCATATAAGAGTGTTGGTACTACTATACTTTCATACATTCCCTTCTTTGCCTCCATAGATAACGTTTTTTGACTCCACATATACCTCAACGCACCACTCACCTTTTTTCCCTCATCAATTCTATGATTAACCTCATCCTTCATAAATCCATCCGCCGACACGTCAACTCCCAAGTATCTGAAAACATTCACTTCTTCCATACTCCTCCTCCCCAATTTGATATCCAATTTTTCTTTATCTAAATCATTTGACACCCTCATCACCTTACTCTTTTCTATGTTCACTTTCAACTTTCTACCTTTACACACATTCCCAAACTCATCCACTAACCTTTGCAATTTTTCTTTAGAATCTCCCATAAGCACAGTATCATCAGCAAAAAGTAACTGTGTCAATTCCCATTTTGAATTTGATTCCCCATAATTTAATCCCACCCCTCTCCCAAACACCCTAGCATTTACTTCCTTAACAACCCCATCTATAAATATATTAAACAACCATGGTGACATTACACATCCCTGTCTAAGACCTACTTTTACCGGGAAATAGTCTCCCTCTCTTCTACACACCCTAACCTGAGCCTCACTATCTTCATAAAAACTCTTTACAGCATTTAATAACTTACCACCTATTCCATATACTTGCAACATCTGCCACATTGCTCCTCTATCCACTCTATCATATGCCTTTTCTAAATCCATAAATGCAATAAAAACTTCCCTACCTTTATCTAAATACTGTTCACATATATGCTTCAATGTAAACACTTGATCTACACATCCCCTACCCACTCTGAAACCTCCTTGCTCATCCGCAATCCTACATTCTGTCTTACCTCTAATTCTTTCAATTATAACCCTACCGTACACTTTTCCTGGTATACTCAGTAAGCTTATTCCTCTATAATTTTTACAGTCTCTTTTGTCCCCTTTCCCTTTATATAAAGGGACTATACATGCTCTCCGCCAATCCCTAGGTACCTTCCCCTCTTTCATACATTTATTGAACAAAAGTACCAACCACTCCAACACTATATCCCCCCCTGCTTTTAACATTTCTGTCATGATCCCATCAGTACCAGCTGCTTTACCCCCTTTCATTTTACGTAATGCCTCACGTACCTCCCCCACACTTACATTCTGCTCTTCTTCACTCCTAAAAGATGGTATACCTCCCTGACCAGTGCATGAAATTACTGCCTCTGTTTCTTCCTTAACATTTAAAAGTTCCTCAAAATATTCTCGCCATCTACCTAATACCTCCATCTCCCCATCTACTAACTCCCCTACTCTGTTTTTAACTGACAAATCCATATTTTCCCTTGGCTTTCTTAACTTGTTTAACTCACTCCAAAATTTTTTCTTATTTTCATTAAAATTTCTTGACAGTGCCTCTCCCACTCTATCATCTGCTCTCCTTTTGCACTCTCTCACCACTCTCTTTACCTTTCTTTTACTCTCCATATATTCTGCTCTTCTTATAACACTTCTGCTTTGTAAAAACCTCTCATAAGCTACCTTTTTCTCTTTTATCACACCCTTTACTTCATCATTCCACCAATCACTCCTCTTTCCTCCTGCACCCACCCTCCTATAACCACAAACTTCTGCCCCACATTCTAATACTGCATTTTTAAAACTATTCCAACCCTCTTCAACCCCCCCATTACTCATCTTTGCACTATCCCACCTTTCTGCCAATAGTCGCTTATATCTCGCCCGAACTTCCTCCTCCCTTAGTTTATACACTTTCACCTCCCTCTTACTTGTTGTTGCCACCTTCCTCTTTTCCCATCTACCTCTTACTCTAACTGTAGCTACAACTAAATAATGATCCGATATATCAGTTGCCCCTCTATAAACATGTACATCCTGGAGCCTACCCATCAACCTTTTATCCACCAATACATAATC